>NC_139700.1:44180667-44526227 GCF_964188405.1 Protomyctophum parallelum
AATAAAATGAAGAAAAAAAAATGAAGGAAAACCACCTGCGTACAAACCCTGGGAAGACCCAAATCTGCAGCTTCCCCCCCAAACAAGGAGGCTAAACAGGAACTCAATGTAATGTGGGACGGAACAAGGCTTGAGAACCACCAGCACCTGCAGTCTACCTGGGAGTAACCTTAGACCGTATCCTAGGCTACAAAGAGCACATCCAGAGAACCAGAGCCAAGGTGTCCACCAGGAACAACCAATTAACCAACTCAAAGTGGGGAGCTCACCCAAACACGCTGCGCACAACGGCACTGTGCTTTCCCCCGCCGGCAGGCCTGGAATTTCATCCTTTTAGGGGCAAGGCCACTTGGCACAAGGCCAAGTGCCAGGGCATGAAGGCCATCAATTAAAAATGGATTTTCTTTTTCAAGGCGAACATTGGTTCAGAACAGTGCTTCTTAAATAAGTAATCACAGCTTTAAATAACAAAATATAAGTAGCTACTGTTGTAAAATATTGTAAACATGTTTTGGGGTCCCAGTCCAAAGATGAAAATCATAATGAAATGGACCCTGTCAGGCTGTTCACCCTAGGCTAATTCATATACATTTAATTTGGGGGTTCTTGAAATTTAAATGGCTGAGGATCATTGGGTTAAACTGTGAGTTAATTCACAGAAAATGCAATGACAGCCTGCATAACTTTTTAATATTAAGGGCTTGGTTTAGAAAAGCCTATATTTTGTGCTAAACTAATATATTGAAAAACATGGCATTGTAGAGAGATAAGATAAGATAATTTCTCCGTTGTGGGGCTGCAGGACTGAGGACTCTGGAGATACAGTAAGTCAACACAAAGTGAAAGTGCAGCTTCAGATCAGTTTTTTGTTCTTACCTGGAGACAGTGTGTGCTGTGCACAGGGGAACAATTGTTTAATTATATCCATTTTTCTGTCGCAAAAGTACATTTATGTTTCTTTTGGTGGGCTAGATAGATACGGTAGATCATCTCTCCTCCTCCTTGTATGGACAGCCACGCTGTTTCGCATTAGACAAAAATAAATCAGCTGGACCATGTCCGACCAGCGACCAACGTTAATGCATGTGACGTAGGACCGCCACACTGTCGCAACTGTAGAAAACATTATTTTGTTTTGAGTGATGCTAAATGCCCTCTGTTTACTCTCTCAGTGCGTGTATGTGTGGCGCGGAGGAGGAGGCGTGCAGGTGTGTGTGTGTGTGTGTGTGTGTGCGCCAAGGTTATAATAGTTTTGTTTTTTTCATTATAGTTTAGTTTTAGTTAGTTTTGACATATTTTTTTCTAATTCAGTTAGTTTTAGTTAGTTTTTAGAACTAAGCGTATTTTGTCTATAATTTCAGTTAGTTTTGAGGACACACAATACAGTTTCAGTTTAGTTATCGTTTTTTAATTTAGTTTTAGTTTTTATTAGTTTCAGTTAACTAAAATGTTTTTTTAATTCTAGTTTTCGTTTTTTTAGTTAGTTTTAGTTAACTATTATAACCTTGGTGTGCGCGTGCGTGCGTGCGTGCGTGCGTGCGTGCGTGCGTGCGTCATGACGACCAGCGGCAGCGGGGGTAGTTATTAAGGCAAAGTACCGCAAAAGAATCAAACCACTTTGCAAATGGCATTGGCAACACAACACAACTACAACACAGATTTGTTCTGCACAGGACGTGAGGAGAACATTGGTTACCGTAATGACTGGAAAATTGCGCAGATGAAAAGCGGTAAAATTAACTCTGTGGGCACCACGGCCACTGCATGTGGCCGTATGGGCATATACCTTTTCGAGGGGCACACGGCCAAAGAGAGGGGCAACGACGGCCATGTTTGCCGTGGCCGCCGTGAAATTCCTGCCCTGCCCTGCTCTGATAAAAAAAATGAAAATCAATCAAACGTCTAAATATACTGAATCAAGCAACTTAAAGACTGTCTGGGGTGAAACACAAAAGTCTGAGTAGATGTTAAAATGACCCCAAACATTTAACATTTAACAAAAGACTCCCAATAGGTTCAGAGAGTAAAGACTTGGCATGATGCTGGTGCCATGTTTGTGCAAGGCCTGTTAACCAAACACTGTAGAAATGGCTTCAGTAGACCATGTTTGAAGTTGAACACATAATGAAGGCATTTTGACCGCTTCAGGATCCTCTCTGCCGTTAAGCTGCCTCGGTGAAGGAAGGTTTTCATTACTGGAGTGACAAGACAATGCCAGATAATAATTTTATGAGTTAGTCTGCAGCTGTCGGCAAAGAATATAGGACCCTCTGGGTCACACGCAGAGAGAGAGAGTGTGTGTGTGTGTGTGTGTGTGTGTGTGTGTGTGTGTGTGTGTGTGTGTGTGTGTGTGTGTGTGTGTGTGTGTGCGTGTGTGCGTGCGTGTGCACGTGCGCTCGCGTGCGTGCGTGCGTGCGTGCGCTAGCTAAGCCTCATCATCACCTTGAGGTCACAGACTTGTATCATTGGACATAAAGCTGTAACTCATCTACCCCAGATTGTACACCTATAGTTTCCTGCTAAAGTGCTGAATCTTTTTGACCATTGAGCTAATATAGCCGGTCTGCTTGCACAAGAACTCGCCAGTTTACCAACTCGCCTCAGCGAAAAGTCTTCATCGTTATGCTAACATGCTGTCTTCATCAGTGTAGTATGTCAAACTCACAGATGTTATAGTTAATTTCCAAAGTGATCAAATTATTTTGTGCGATTAAATGGTCAGCTATTCAATGATAAAACTACCTATCCTCTCTCTCTCTCAATTCAATGCAATTTAAAGTCAGTAAACTGGCGAGTTCTCCGGTATTTAATCTTGACCATCAGGTCAGAATTCACGTCGGATCCTTTGACACAATCTAAATTATATTGTATAACGTATTACTCATATAGACTAAAATTGCATAGTGAGGCTTTTTTCATCCTTTTACAGAGAGGATTGAATCGGTGAACTGAAGTGCAGTAGTTAAGCTCTGGACAATGTTATCTGTGTAATACAGCAGAAGATCCAGTGTCACACGCATCAAAAGTTCCTTAAATTTGCACATGAAAATGTCCAAAAGTGCAGTGGAAGTGTGAAGCTTGTTGGCTGGGCAACACCACAGGAAGCTCCTTTTGGGGAGAGAACCTCACCATTTAGAGACATGCAGGCGGTCCAGTTTGAGAATTAACCGCTGACCTAAACATACTGATTGGAAAATAATTGTCCATCCATCAGCTTACCCAGTGGGAGGAGCTGCCCATGGTGCTGATGTCTCTCACCGGTAAGGAACTATCCATGGTTCTGAACCAAATAGAGAGACGGAAGCGCTGCAGCGTTCAGTTAGTGGCTCCTAGATGGGTGCTCTTTGGTGATACAGGTGGAGCCATATAGACAAAAGGTATATTTCCTCCAAGTTGTACTGCTTGTCAAAGGTGTAAGTTGCAGACTTGAAAACGAAAAAGGGGAATCCAAGTCTTTGGTGAAAAATTCAAATAATGTATTGATGAGCAAGGCAAATAAATAACAGGACCTACGCGTTTCGACCAGAAGGTCTTCGTCAGGGTCTATAAATAACAGGACCTACGTGTTTCGAGCTGAAGGTCTTCGTCAGGGTCTACGTATATAAATAACAGCACCTACGTGTTTCGAGCAGAAGGTCTTCGTCAGGGTCTATATAAATAACAGCACCTACGTGTTTCGAGCAGAAGGTCTTCGTCAGGGTCTATATAAATAACAGGACCTACGCGTTTCGACCAGAAGGGCTTCGTCAGGGTCTATCTCTCTGTCTATCCATGGTGCTGCTTCCATGAGTAATTGAGTATTGAGCTGTCAGCTGTGTTACTGTGCAGTGTGCGTGTGACAATGCATCACCAGGTGCAAAATGATTTTTGTATTACTTCTGTTTTTCATGTGTCTATGGGGTTAACATTACTCTTAATAGACGCCCAGGTGTGGTTATAATATTCAAACATCATGAAACATGTCTCCCCTGTGTATTTTTGATTTCTTCCTGAAAGCTGAAAGCCTTTGCGTCAAAAGGCCCAATGGAAATAACAGCATTTTAGTGACATCATAACCGTAACCCTCCCCTAACCCCTCCTCCATTACCATACAACAGCTGTGGGCGAGGCTTAAGTTCAGGTGGGTGGAGCTAAGGTGAAAACCAGGTATACTTAATGAACTGGTGGGTGTGGCCACATAAAAACATAATTTTAACACTTTCTGTACACTTTTTTTTTAAAGAAATCTTCCTCCTAGTATAATCATAATACCTGATGAATGATGATCATGTTTTGTTTTGTTTCACGGCACTCCATCTTTAACTTTTTAACCAGAGCCATCCAGTCTACTCCCAAACTGTAATAATAATTTTCTCAGATAAATGTCTGTGTACATAATTATGTGCAAACACGTGCACATGATGTGATATCCACTCAGTGAGTGGATATCTCTCTTCCTTCTCGCCTCCGAATGTACAGTATTTCAAAGCATTGTATGCTTTCAATCAGATGTGTGGAGACTGAGAGTGCATGCGGACGAGGAGAGGAACGCAAAGGGCAAAGAGAGTGACGCAAGCCGTGGGTGGTGGGATTCAAACGCGGGTCGTCACAGACGCTCACTTAGAGCATGTGGTGTGTTCAGCGTAAGTGGCTGAGCCGACGGGCACGCTGCCCCATCCATCAGCCTTTTTACAGCCTCCCTGCTGTGACTTGAGCAAACATTTCCCAAGATGGTGCCCGATTCAGTCTTGCTTCACACCTGGAGACCCTGTTTGATGGGGGCTTGTCACTGGAGGAGGTAAATGGTAAATGGTGCATTTATATAGCGCCTTTATCCAAGGCGCTTTACATAGATTGTGCATTACATTCACCCATTCACACACACATTCATACACCGATGGCAGCGGAAACCATGCAAGGCACCAACTAGCACATCGGGAGCAATTAGGGGTTCAGTGTCTTGCTCAAGGACACTTCGACAGTAACTCTGGGGGAGCCCGGGTTTGAACTGGCAACCTTACGGTTACCATCCAGGCACTCTACCCCTGAGCCACCGCCGCCTCTCTAGCAGATGTTTGTCTCATGAGTCATGTTTAACGAGGCGGTGATATGGCACTGGCAGAGGAGGCATGTGACGTCAAACTAAAGAGCAGTGATTCATTCCTGCAAAAGGGAGAAAATAGGCAGCTGTATACGCACTCGTGGCACACGTGGACTCTTGTGACATTCTGAGGCTTGTGGAGTTAATGCATATACAGTCCAGGCAATATACTCCATGCGTTATATCATTGCTGTCGTGCCGAAACCTATCGATCTCCATATCTCAACTTTTTATGTCAGCCAATCTACGAATAATATGTGTACCATTTTGAAACTGAAAGTGGTTTGCGTCTGCTTGCAGGTTTTATGAATATTGATAGCAACGATGTGATACTTTCTCTTGAGATAGACAGTATAGGAAAGCTGAGCAGGAGACGGTGAGTGAGACAGAGTCCAGCCGGGCTACCTCTGGGTACCAAAGCAGTGTTGTTTTTTGCAGTGCGTTGGAGAATGACTTATGGGTGTTGTTGAGGGAAGATTGGAGCGGTCTGTGGAATACTTGTGGAGACGTGGGCTGAACTCAAAAACTAAAACCCGAAGAACAAGTGTGACTCTACTCCTGTACGGTTCATCGGCTGCTTGCACAGCTATCCTTTTTCTACTTTATGTACTTATCTTTTTTAACGTATCTTTTGTACTTTAATAAACCTTTTAATTAGACCTCAATTGTTTTTGCCTCTCTATATATTGGTAAATATTGTTTCTTTCGACAATAAGTTCTCAACAGGCCCGAAAATTAAGGCCGGGCCCTACCTGGGCCCTCATCAAACCCTGTACACTCAAGATACTGCCACCGCTGCCACCCTTTGATCTCCATACTGTATATGGAGCTGACCTGTTCTGACATTCCATATTTTGATCTGACCTCATCAAACGCTCAAGACACGCTCCTCTCGCCCTAGTTTACTATGCAATAATTACCCAGCATTGCACAGGTTATTGTGCTTGGAGGCCAGTCTATGATGTCAGACATATGACATCAGGCATGTCCTGACAAACACAAACAAACAAGGCTTTTCGTGCAATGCACTTTGAAAGTTCTTGTTGTTGAAATATATTAAGAGCATTAAGTGCAAAAGGAACATTATAAAAGCACTTTTGACTGAAATGTAGTTGGGAACGTGGCAGTGGTTATCAACTTCGATTTTTAAATGAATCTACGGTTTTCTTGGGCGTTTAAGTGGATGCAAGTGGAGAAGGTCAAAGTAGGAGGAACCATTGATTCCTGCCACATTTAGAAAAACTGTGCATCCTCCTTTGCAGCACTTCACCCGCAGTACCCCCATGTGGAAAAACCTCAAAGCCTCTTTCTGACCCGCAGGCCTTGTGAGGGAGGGAGCGTCTTCTCTTCACAGACGTTTTGGGGACATTTTGTGTGAAGTAATAATTTCACTGGAAGAAGCCCTCTGTGGCACTCGCGACTCCTATAACCCTCAATTTTGTCACTACATTAGGGGAACAAAAGCTACCTCAGAAATATGACACAAGGCGGTGTGCGCTGGCGTTACTTTTGGCGCGACAGTGATGCGGTCAGGAACGAGGAAGATCCGAGTTCCGCGAGCATCGCTGTCGATGAAACCATGCACCCTTGAGATTATACAACAGTATAGGTTACCATGAAAATAAAAACTATATAGAAATGTGGGGCATTTCTATTATCCTGAAAATGCATGGGGTCTGAATCCCTGTTTACAGACCCAATATTGAGCTGGCTGTGCGCTATAGACAACCTTTCCCAAACTGAAGCTGCTATGACTGCAAACCTCCCATGCAAACTGTTAGCCTATAGCCACGTCTCATTTTTATATTTTGATTAGGTGTGCTGTTACGCTCGTTTGAGCACGGGTATAGAGAGCCTATTTGAACCAATCGGATTGCTTAGTCGTGGGAACTACAGTACCTGTTGCATGCTATATGTTTACACTGTCTCTCGGCTTTCAGTAGTGTTTATGTATAGCCTTCATTCTGCATATCAATGGCAAACCGAAAGCAGAGAGCCTCCCGAAAACGCCTGATTGATTTCCTGTCCCCATTCCTTCTCCCAGGCCAACACCCTGTAGAGTTACACTGAACCTGAGCCACTTTCACTCTGGTGTCCCTACTTAGAAATACTCAAAGATAGTGGCCATCACAAGGCATCAGGATGCTGGGCTTCTTAAGTGGGAAACAACGATATACCTGCATATAAGTAACGTGTGTGTGTGTGTGTGTGTGTGTGTGTGTGTTCTTCTAATTTTAGCAATCGGGGTGCAGATGACCTTGGACTTGCTAGAAAAGAGGTTCTGGGCAATCGCCAAGCAGGTAACCAACGCACGCACGCACAAGGCTGCATACATGTCAATTTCCAGTGGTTTTCTAGTTTTGTAGTTAGTTTGACTCATGTGACATGTCTGCCATGTGGGGTCAACCCACGGCGGTTCTTTCCTGGTTGTTGACGCCTGGTCAATGTTGAATTCCAAGCCTCACATGCGTTGGACTCGGCACGCCACCAACGGCTCCTCCCTCTGTGCTCCCATTGACATGGTCAAACATTCTGCAGAAATAGCAGATCTACAAGCTCACAATGCACCCCCTTGCGATAGATTTGTGATCTTGTCAGACTGTCTATTTTTTGCTTTTTTGACTTACAACAAAGTATAAGTGTGGTATTATAGAATTGGTTAATGTGACTTTGACGTCATTCAAAAGATGATATACATTTTCACATCCATATTTTTTGTTATTCAAATGATGTGTACTGTATAGCTTGCAGGCTAGTTCAGGCATGATGCAGAGAGAGAGAGAGAGAGAGAGAGAGAGAGAGAGATTTACTGTACTGTACACACGCGCGCCAATTATGCAGCTGACCAATGTGTTGTCACTGAAGATTTGGTACAGTATGCGCTCCTCCTCCTCTGTCTCAGCGCCAGCCAGCATAGGGCACCCTGCCTCCCCTGTGGGTTCTGTTTCCACTGGGGGGGGGGGGGGGGGGGGTTGTGATATACTGTATCGCTCTGATCTTAAATGGTATTCTAATGTGCTGAGCAAGGGATTAATATGTACTGTAGCAGAGCTTGAACAACAAGATCAAAATATCCACACTTTTCCCACACATTTTCCACATTATATAACAAAAAAAACTAAAGCACAGCAATAATTACCTATTGTAATGTAATTGGGACGATACCTATACTCATCAAAGAAGAGTTCATAAGCACATCAAATAATGCAACGCAGACACGATCATAATCGAGCCCTCAACCATAGAGAACACCTATATAAGGATGCCTTCCCTTAGTCAGCTGGTTCAGGGAATCTGTGCACAGACACAAGCACAACTACCAGACAGAAAACACCAAAGAAATCTACCTGACATACCGGAAAGAAACCAAAGCGAAATGGAATGCTATTTAGCCCTGAGTAGAGAAGGCAACATGGGCAGAATACCCGAGCACGGTGAATGACCCAAAACTAAGGGAAGCCTTGACGAGATACAGAGACAGACCAACTCAGTGAACACAACCTTGCAATGGAGAAAGGCGCCACAGACCTGCACGCTCCCAATGGAAGACAGAATACTGTATGTATCTGTCTTCTAACTTCTAGCATATAGACCATTATAAACAGAGCTTCTACCTTTAAACACGTTTTAAAATTGGAGGCTTTTTTATACATTCGTTTTGGGGTAAATGCTGCTTAATAATTGTCCCAAACTTTACTTACTTACTTACGCCTGACACCCTTTCCAGGGTATAGGCCGTCGACAAGGGACCTCCAGAGTTCTCGGTCACTGGCGTTCTTTTCTATCTGCGACCAGGTGCCTCCCAGCCTCTTGGTGTCTGCCTGGAGATCCCTCCGCCAGGTGTTCCAAAAGTGACTGCAAATGATTGCAGCTATATGATACGTATAGCTTGCGGAGTTAGTTCAGTCATTCAGTCAGATATACTCGAGCGGCATTACTATGTGGGTGTATACAGTGTTTGCAAGACCCACATGTCATACGCTGATGTGGCAGTCACTTGACCAATTGGGCGGGGTATTTAAGCTCACCTAGACTGCATGCTTTCTTCCTGCCTTCCTGCTGCATAATGGTTCCTGGTTGTTGTTATGTGATGTTTTCTCCCAACGCCACCCCAGCAATGCTCTGCTAATTTCTGTTCCCCATGGGGGGGGGGGGGGGGGTTGTTATTGTATATCTATCTATCTATCTCCCTGCTCTTAATGTTTAATGATAATTGTGCCGAGCATGGAGAAAAATGTAGCAGAGCTGAACGAAAATATTATGTGCACACTTGTTTTCTCATTAAAATATTGGTTAAATCTATCCATGAGTTATCTTACTGAATTCTCTCAAAACGGCTTTATTGCGACTGTATAGGTCTCAGTTTACTATGAAAACCTGCAAAACCGGTCAGTCAGTTCGTCACGCCTCGTGACACGCTCCATACAGCATATATGGCCAATACAGAATTAATTCCATATGTTGATCTGACCCCTTCTGACCTCATCTGACCTCATCAAACCCTGTACACTCAAGACACTGCCCCCGCTGCCACCCTTAGATCTCCATACAGTATATAGAGCTGTCCTGTTCTGACATTCCATATGTTGACATTCCATATGCTCATCAAACCCTGTACACTCAACCATATGTAGATCTGACCCCCCCATGCCAAAGCGGTGACCTGAAAAGTTTGAGAACCACTGATGTAAAGTATAAAAGACAAATAACCAGAATCGTTTTTTTCTTTCCCTTCTTTTTTTGCTCCCAGCCTGAGGATACAGACGTAAGTAGATCATACAATCTTCATAAAAGTGTTTTTTTTACAAAAGCACTCGGGTTATACTATTGCTGTGGTCCAGATCCAGATGTGTACAGTAGGTCATAACCATTCATTTGTGTATTAAGACCAAATATTAACCACTCACTGACTCTGACCATCCCTCTACGAGTCTACGCATTTATTCCTTATCCATCCTGCCCCCCCTTCTCTCCCCCTCTCTGTCCACTGCCCCTTCTCTACCCCTCTGTCTCTTCATCGTCTCTCTTCTTGTCTACTCCTTTTATGCTCTCTCTCTCTCTCTCTCTCTCTCTCTCTCTCTCTCTCTCTCTCTCTGCCCACCCCACCCTCCGTCTCTCTCTATCAAATTCAGAAGGAATTAATTTAAATTCTGCAGTATGTCTAGTCATCATGAGTACTTAATCCAAGACTAATGAGCTCTCCTGTCTGTCTCTTTGTGTCTCTCTCTATGCTCTCTCTCTGTCTATGCTCTCTCTCTCTCTCTCTCTCTCTCTCTCTCTCTCTCTCTCTCTCCCCCTCTCTCTCTGCAGTGCACCGCCATCGAAGGTGTCTGCCCTCTAAGCTGTCAAAGCAATGTAAGCATCCAACGATCAGCCTCACCTTATAGTCTAGTTAGTTTTTCCACACAAATGCATGATGACTTTGTGATTTCTGGGATTCCATAATTCTATAATTATGTCATGTTCTTGGACATAATATGTGTGTTCTCCAGTATTCAGCCTAAGCCGACATAGGTCTGGCTATAGCTGGCTGGCTTAATTATGCCAGTTCGTCTCCAAGGCCTGTCTTTGTTACTGTTATTCAAAGTCCACCTGGAGTGAGAAGGACAGTCACAGGAGGGTGACGGTTGAACTTCCTCCTTGACAAACAACACTACGTAGACTAGATTGAAAAGGAGCAGACCAAAGGTCAAAGGTCAAGTTTACTAAGCATTGATGGTTTACTTTAAATGGTTAAATGTCTGAACACCGATTAATCAATTTGTAAATGAATCTATCTTTGAAACCTAAGACAACCTAGTATAGGGTCCTTGCTTCATAATGGGTCTTTGTCTGCATGGAGACCCCTGTTTTGCTGTGTTCATTATATAGGGCTCTCACCATCATGACATTTTACCGGACCATTAATTGTCACATAATGAAAAGGGTATCTTTGAAAGACAAAGAAGAGGTCCCGAACACTGTCAGACACTTGCCAAATAAAGGTTGCTCTTTGATAGGTCGACGTTTCGGGTCGCTTAGACCTTCATCAGGACAGACAATGGAGGGTATGCACTATGCATATGCATATGCAGTGAATGGGAAATCAAGTTGTAAATCAATAAGTGGCAAAGTGACTTGGCAAAGTGAGTTTAATAAATGAATGAATGAATGCCTTTATTGCAGACTCAGGGTCCATAAGTAAGAAACATACAAAACACAAAATGCAATTTAGGTTTAGGTTTATTTATTTAGCATGTGGTACAAAAAATAGACAATAAAATATCAAAGAAACAAAAATACAATGCAAGGAAAGGAAGAAGCCAGAAGGCTTATATGGAATCCTTTCCTGAAGGAAGAGGTCATTCGGTTTAAAAGATTAAAAGTTCATTAAGAACAGTACATAAATCTACAAGTTGGCAAAGGGGGGCAACTGTGCAGTAAAGAAATAAAAACACAGACTGCACAAAAAACTGAAATAAACAATACAACAACAAACACACAAAAGAAAATATAACGCATCAAGGTAATACATGTAATCTACAGAGAGGAAAAAATAAGATATTTCTTTAGATGTTTTTTTAATATTGGCAAGGATAATGAGGATTTAAGTGAAGCATCTAGGGAGTTCCATAGATGAGGGCCTCTAAATTTGATGAAAGATTGATGTTTGGACGTGCGACAATAGGGTAATTCAAAATGATCTCTTTGCCTTGTGGGGTAGGAGTGAATGTCAGAAGTAACACGGAAGACATTGTGAAAATACAATATACATCCAATAAAAAAAAACAGACAGGCAGGCATTTGTGACAGTTATAAATAAAGGCTCTTAAGCAAGCAATGCCTTCTAAGGCTAGAGGAGTATATCTAGTGCAACTTTTGACAGGCTTATTATATACTGGCCATGATGTTATTCACAGACTAGTCCAAGCGACACGCAAATCTATGCATTAAGTTCCGGAGAACCGCTTGAAAAGTAATGACCCTTGCAGCCACAAACATTTCACTTGCACTGCACCATCTAGGCTTTTTGAGTAAAATTCTCATGGCATCATTATACTTGAAGTTTCTGAATACTTGCTTTTTGGTAGCTTGACCACAAGTGGGCAGTGTATAGTGGCGTACAGTAAGCTCCAAATGGAGTAATAACTGCTTCTGAACACATTCTGAACTTGCGTGCGAGGGTGTTCGCCTGTGCATACTGTACATCCTACGACACTGTCTGTGTATGTCATCATCATCTGTCAACTCTTCTGTAATAAAATGTCCAGGATATTTGACTTCAGACACCGAGAGTGTTAAAAGATAGTTTGACTTTTGTCCTCTTTTGTTCTACAAACAAGAACACTCTTACTAGCATTATATTTTATATCATTTTCAATGCCATACTCAGCAGCTGCTGTAGTCCAGTGCTAAAGAATAGGCGACAAAATTCCTCCATGTCTGACTTAATGCCGCGTAACGTCGTCTAATGCAGTCAGATAGGACTTTTCTGTCTGGATGTGTGGGCTGTCAACTTGTCAAGGCCAGAAAAGTCGTTTTTTTGTATGCGTTCCAGCATAACTTCCGGGTATGATGATGATGTCCCGCACATATACCCTCTATACAGGGTACAATAACCACCAGACATGTATAGACCACACCCCCACAGTGAGAAGGTCATGGAGATGCAGGTCATTGGCTGCTCAGATAACCAGAACTCATAACAGATAACAGTGCACTCCCCTCAAAACCATATTAGACCCACGCTAAATGAAAAAAAAGGTGTATGCAATCCCATAATGCAAGATTACAACCTTTATCAGGGTCAGGGCATCACTAAAGCACAAAGAAAACCTTGACAGTGTAATGTAAGTCATGCAGGTCTTAAATATCTAAAAGACAAGAGAAGTGATATTAGTGGATTAATTGTCACACAAATAATTGCGATTGACACTTTCATTGTGTTTCTGTCATTATAACATTGTTTGGAACATTATGAATGCATCTCTTTAGCTGTCGTAAACAAAGGTTGCACAGGGCAGATATGACAATAACACATATTGAATGACTTTATTCTTAAAAATAAACATTAATATAGTGGCAATAGCCTGTGGAAGAAGCTCAAAACGTGCTCAAAAGCTGCTTTTTCCACTAGATTTGAGATTTTAAATATATGAACATTTTTAACTTGGAAATTATGACGATTATGAAAATAATCGTCATAATGTGTTCATTAGGCATATTATTTAGTATATTTACCATATTCATTTGTCTCCAGGATCTCAACTGCTACTTGGTGGACAGTAACGGCTTCATCCTGCTGTCCAAAGAAAGGAAAGACGTAAGTGTTACAACCTTTGAATATGTTTTGTTTTAACCCATTTTGGGCGGGTACCCCTTTTTGGTGTTTTAAACATTATGTTATAATTTAGCTATTGAAAAATAGCAGATCTACAAGCTCATAGCGCGAGTGGCGCGCTATGAGCTTGTAGGTCTGCTTTTTTTGGGACAAATCGTGAAATTGTGCCTCAAATATGGAATATATTTTTTCAGAACAAATGTTTTTAACTCAAATCTTTGGCCAATTACATATAATTTGTGGGGTCCTTGACATGACATATTGAGTGATATAGGCCTAGAAACATAGAAACAAAAAATTCAGGCCTAAATGGGTTAATACAAATTGTATTCATTTGTGGCTTATTGTTAGTAAAGAGCTCACCTTCAAAGGCGACGGGTGCATATAGGAGAAAACCAGACAAGGGCCCCAAGAAAAACAAACACCTGCACACTGTCTTCAAACGCAAGAAAGAACATGTTGTGGGAATTTAACAACGTTTCGGTTTGTTAGACCTTCACAGGTACAATAATTAACAGTTTGGGACACTATGAGGTTTCCACCTTACAGAGACAATTATTATGCTGAAGGTTGAATAAGTTAGCAAAAGCAGATAGTGATGTGACAGTTAATGAACCGGAGTGGAATTGGTTCAGCCTGATTTATAACAACGACACCCGTCGCAACGAATTAAGCATTAGTTTGTCTATGTAACACGTACGCTAATTGGCAAAACAACCAGGATGGGTGCTTTGTCATTTTCGCTATAGTGTGAGTGGGGCTATGGTCCAAAGCCTCTTAACCCATTCTGGTCGACGGGAAAATCTTGTGGCGCAAATTTAGAATAAAATTATATTCTTTCAGAGCAAACATTTTTAACTCAAATCTTTGCTTCTGGGAGGGTCCCTGGAACAACATCATTTTCAGATTGGGGGACGGAGGCCAAATACATATAATTTTCGTGGTCCTTGACATGAAATAGTTTGAGAACCACTGACAGAAAACCGTCATGATTTAGAAGACATTTTGTAGAATCGTCCTCAGGTCTAAATGGGTTAAAATGCAGTATTCTGCAGTTTTGGGACAGCAGGAAGGTTGATGGGATTACAGGGTGTAGCAGAAATGCAGGAGAGAGAGAAGGTTCTGGTGCTCAAGGCCTGCAGGGAAATATATGGTTGTGCTGGTCGTAGCCCCACCGCCATTCATCATGTGGTACAGTGTTCAGCTGTGTGGCTCACAGTATTCTACATGAGGCTCTGTGGAGATCACTATATGACTGTCGTTAATGAAAGTGTGAAAATTACATTATACTTATAAGTGCATTTATAATGCTTATGCTCATAAGGTGCTTATAATACTTCATAAACCTTGTTATGATGTTCTGTATGTTGTTGAGCATAACTGCAAACATTTATAACAAGTGTTATGAAGCCTTAAACATGTATTATAATGCATTGTAAATGTCTTACTGTCTAAGGTTAATGATGAAGTGAAGTTGTTGTCGAACTGCCATGGCTATTTTTTTCATTGTTTTTTTCCCGCAACTGAATGGCTGGAAAATGGAAATGAAGAGTTTACATAGTACACATAGTGCATGCATAAACTTTCCTTAATGATTATGTATTCTCGCTATTATTAAGGTTTTTGTAGCAGTCCATTTGTATTGGGGGTGGGGGAGGGCGGCAGGGCGGGGGTCGCAAAACATGGCCAAAGCATTTAATGACACCACCATTAAAAAATCCAACATATTTTCGACTGTCCACGAATATAACTTTTTCCCTTCTTTTTTTTTAGAAAAGCATAGAAAAGCGCTATAAAAATGCAATTCATTATTATTATTGTCATAATGGTCATTAGACCATTATATTGGGAGCAACGCACCTTATCTCCCAGACTCCCTCCCCAGTCAGAGTTCAGAGTTTTAATGAATGTAGAATTACATATAAATGTGAAGGACTTCATTTATTTGACAAATTGTTTATTTTAAAACTCTCTCACTTATGTGATCCTTTAGTTTGTGCCGATGTTGGCACCGGTGCGGCGGTGCCAATGGTTGCCTAATTTGTGTGGGGATTCATGAGCTCCGACGCCTAATAATTAGCCTGGGTTCCAGCCTGATTTGTTGCATTCCGCAACAGTATATGCAGCTGATGTATGATTATTATATTCCATGGTACTTGGTGTGCAGGTGATAGGTGACAGGGTGTCACCATCACACAGGTGACAAACCTGCCTCGCAGAGAGAGACTGACAGGAAGATCGCTCCAAGACTGTTGAGCGATGCTGTAATTTGTGTGATGCTTCTGGGTTCTTTTTAACCCATTCTGGACGGGAACCCCTTTTGGTGTCTTAAGCCTTGTGTTATACTTTAGCTATTGAAAAATAGCAGATCTATACAAGCTCATAGCGCAGCACCGAGTGCAAAGATATGGATCTTTGGATATATATTCTTTCAGAGCCAACGTTTTTAATTCAAATCTTTACTTCTGGGGGGTCCCTGGAACAACTTGGGGCCAATTACATATAATTCTGGGGGTCCTTGACATGAAAATGTTTGAGAACGACTCACGTGGAAACAGGAGGTTTTTCAGAAAACTGTCACGATTTAGAAGGCATTTGTTGAATCGTCCTCAGTGTCTAAATGGGTTCACATGTCTGTTACATTGCAATACTCACTCCATGAGTGTTGTTTTTCTCCTCCTAATGGCAACTGCCCTCATGGGGAGGTCATGACACATGCTGTGTATCATTGACAGAGTTACACAAGGCATGGTGGCCTCTGCATGGTCACAGTCAGCCACACCACTGGCATCTCATATAAGGGTATATCATCAACAACATCTGGACAGCCCTGCACATTGTTGCTTCCTACCTAATCCCTGCCGGGCGCGCATTAGTGAAGACAGCAGGTGTGTGTGTGTGTGTGTGTGTGTGTGTGTGTGTGTGTGTGTGTGTGTGTGTGTGTGTGTGTGTGTGTGTGTGTGTGTGTGTGTGTGTGTGTGTGTGTGTGTGTGTGTGTGTGTGTGTGTGTGTGTGTGTGTGTGTGTGTGTCATCTTGAAGATGGATTAGGAACGAACCACGCAAGTGTAACAAGCAGCTCTCTCTCTATGAGTGTGTGCTGCATTTGATTTGTGTAAAATGTTTTCCATGGATGGACACACAGCAGAAAAGAAATAACAACAGCTGGAGACATTAATCACAATTAATTATCAATATGACAAATTGTGGAAAATAGCCCATGTACAAGCTTGTGGATCTGCTATTCTTTCTCTGTTTATTTTATCTTTTTATATAAAGAAAACATAAAGTGAAACTTTTCAAAGGATTTTGCCCACAATAGGTGAGGGACACATGGGTTAATGTGGTTGACATTATTATTCAATTAATTACATTAATTTAATTGTTTATTGTTTATCAAACATCATACTTGGCTACATTCACCTAAAGGCAATGCACATGCACAGTATGTCATGTCAGTATGTCAGAAGCAGGGATTAAACGGTGATAAAAATGAATGACCAAATCCCCCCCCCCCCCCAGAAAATCCAACCGTATGCATGCTACGTGTACATTAATTCAAAGGACTAAACAATCTATCTCCACTTAAACCATTTTGGACTGAGGTCGATTAGAAACCCATGTTTCTATGTCAGTGGTGCTCAACCTTTTTCATGTCAAGGACCCCCAGAATTATCTCTATTGGGCCACGGACCCCCATCTCAAAATATGTTGTTCCAGAAGCCAATATTTTAGTTGGCTCTGAAATATATATATTCAAAGATTTGCGCCACATTTTCAAAAATAGCAGACCTACAAGCTCCGAGTAGATCTCCGAGTAGCTTGTAGATCTGCTATTTTTCAATAGCTAAAGTAGGGAACAGAATGCTTAAAACACCAAAAGGGGTTCCCGCCCAAAATAGGTTAAGGCTGTGTTGTTGCTTTTACGTTATAGGAGCCAAGCCAGCCATCACTCAGCCATAAAGGCAGATTACCATGGCCCATTAAGAGCCATTATTACAAGGGATTCTGGCCAAGACTATAGCCTATACCAACTTACTCATTAACTCCTATATGTTAAAGTGCTTCAGCTCGTCCCCTTGATCCATCAACGCTTACATTTCAAGCATTCAGCTGATGCTTTTATCTAGCCTGGTAAACCATCCCGGTGTGCGTCATCAGCGCTCATACCATATTAGGTGAGTTTGGCGAAAGGGCCTTTCTGTGTGCCGTTCTCCCCGTGTCCCCTCGGGTAGGTAGGTATACCCTCACAAAACACATGCAGTAAATATATAAATAAGACCCTCCAAAAAAATCCTTTGCAGGCTAAAATACTTGATTATGAGGGCTAAAAGCCTTGAATTTGCAATGAAATATGCTGGGTTTTAATGTGATTTTATGTGGTGAAATTAGCAGAAAGTTGCGAAATATGTGGGAAGTCTGCGTGATTAATATGTGCCCTTTTGTAAAGAGATTTATCCCTGCCTAATCTGCTCCATTTGACTGATTATGCGGTAAATTATGCAATCACAATCACACATTTTCCTGGAGGGTCTAATAAATAAATAAAATAGTTTAGGAAACACAGCGCTAGTTTGGGGGGACTCCTTTCATGCTGTTTCACGAACCACAGATGAGAACATTGGGGTCAGGACATGACTTTGGTGGGATCTCCAGATGACAGTAAAGTGACAATTTAAAGACGGCGTGCCGTGATTTTAATACTTTTTCTGTGTTGTATGTTTTTTTCTATGGAGCTAGCCTCGGAAACCCAGTCGTTTTAATTTCCAGGGAGAAAATAAAAGTCTGCGTCCGAGTCCACTTCAATTTGGCATACAGTAGCGCAAACGTCGGTCCCTCTCTGCTGATTTCTGATCGTCTGCACCTTTGTTAAATAGACACAGACACGCACACACACTCCTCTCTCTCTCTCTCTCTCTCTCTCTCTCTCTCTCTCTCTCTCTCTCTCTCTCTCTCGCTCTGTGGCTCTATTTTTATAATTAGTGTCTAGTTTCTCCCGGCAGATCCTGCCGGGAGCTGCCTATGCCATAGAAAGCGTATACTGTAGGTGAGTTCCGAAAAGGTGCAGAACCACTGAATGAGAACATGGTCTGACAAAAGGTTTCAGTCATGAGGTTTTATTTAGCTTTATTCCATGCATTATGCTTCATATTTATCAGTATGCAGTAATAGGGATGGAACCTGCAAGCTTTTTTGATTGATTGAAATATTTATTAACAGTTTGTAGAATTTACAGTACATTTTAAGCACAAACTCAATACAAAGACTGTCAACTGTGAGTGGACGACCCAATTAAGCATTACACTTGTTTACAACAGGGTCCACATTGTTCAATTCATCAAAACATTTAAAGACATACAGACATTTAGACATTTCTAGTCCAGTCTGTATAGGTAGGTCAGCCTCTCTGAATGCTTGGTCACCCCACTGGCAATCCTCCATCCAGTCTGCTTACACAGTGCAATTCTCGCTGTTAATTTATCAATTGGAACTCTGACAGTGTACAAATGTAAACAAATGGACCTTTTACAGGTCCATTTGTACACTGTCTCAAGCATTAAGTTTAAGGTGCTGCAAGTGATATTTTTGGGTTAAAACAAAAAGGTTTTTGTTGAAATGTTAAAGCAGCTGTACATTGGCAGTAATTATTTGGCGTCAGCTACATATAGACTAAAGTGTTTGTTCAGTAACAGGGGTCTCTCCAGCTTTTTAACCCATTTAGACCTGAGCTCGATTCTACAAAAAATGTCTTCTAAATCAGTTTTCTGAAAAACCTATTTTTCTATGTCAGTGGTGCTCAACCTTTTTCATGTCAAGGACCCCCAGAATTATCTATATTTGGCCGCGGACCCCCGTCTGAAAATATGTTGTTCCGGGGACCCCCCCAGAAGCAAAGATTTGAGTTAAAAACGTTCGCTCTGAAAGAACACAGATTTGCGCCACATTTTTAAGATTTTTCAAAAATAGCAGATCTACAAGCTTGTAGATCTGCTATTTTTCAATAGCTAAAGTATAACATAATGCTTAAAACACCAAAAGGAGTTCCCGTCTTAAACAGATTTTTCTTTTTTTTAGGTAATACTTTGGTACTTCAAGTATATTTTGATGCCTTACACTCTCACACATGCCACGGCATACAAATGCAACAGTTCGCATGCAGACAGGAACGCTGCCGTTTTGTATTTCAGTGTATACCTTCCAACAATAATATAGCAAAACCTTCGGTAAAACAAAAACAAAACTCCCTGTGGAGAAGTCAAAACTATTTGTCATTGAGCGTTGAAAAGCAACCACCGGAGAGGTGGTGGTGACATGATGAATGTCCTCCCCATAGGCGGGGCGGGGAGGGTCAGCCAGTCCTTGGTCACTAAAGCCACCACTGCTGACTGGATGCAACGTACGTGTGGGTTTTGTGTTTGGTGCTTTGCACCAAATGAATTGTGGACTTAAAAAACAGTGGTTCCCAAACCTTTTGGGTCGAGACCTAAAGGAGAGATTATACACATTTTGCCTGCAGGGTCCCAAAGTATACTGATCTACAAGCTCGCAACTTGATTGTTATTATTTGTTTGTTTTGTTTTCAAATGTATGAATTTTAAAATAATCTTTTGAAATATATATATTTTTTTGAATGTAGGAAAAATAAAATAGTTTTCTGTTTGGGAAACAGAGGACTGAAAATAAGAGGACAGATGTAGGACAGATTTGTTGTTGAAAAGTGAATGTTGATGCTGGGTATTTTGGCACGGAAAAGCCAGAAACGTCGTAAGCTTTTCTCTGGCAGCCCGCCAGAACCGTAGTCTATACGTTTACTAAGCTTTATATTCTTTAATCCATGTTTTGATCGGATCGAATCGTTAGCTGCCGCTCGTTAGCATCACAGTGTAAAGTGGGACAGTGGCCGCGGCCAATTTGAAGATGCGCGCGCAATCGCATCCACTTGCACTCTATGTGCTGCTTTCAATGGCCTGTATCTCCACATCGGCACAATGAATGTCGTTTCTGGTGAAAACAAAGGTTTTTCAACGGCCCTCAGCAGGCGCTGTGATACTCGCGGTCGGGGTTTTATTCTGCACCGAGCGAGAGAACAACCTATTTGGCTCTTCAAAATGAAGGTTGAAGGGGGGAAAACCTTGGCAATGCGCGATAAATAGATTAATTAATCCTGGCGGTCATTGTGTTAGGTACAGTAGGCCTAATAACATAACATTTGGAAAGGAATTTGCTCCGATAATGACATTGGAGAAATGCTGTATCAGTGTTTTTGTCGTTACACCGTAACCGGGAAAACAGCTGGTGTCGTTTAAGATTTATGCATTGCATCTTGCCACACTGTGAGCTTGATAACATTTTTGAAAAACCATGTGAAAAGTGTGAGAACTGCTGATTCAGAAGGCTTTTGTAGAATCAACCTGGCTGGGTACACGCACGCAAGCATGCACGCACACATACACACACACACACACACACACACACACACACACACACACACACACACACACACACACACACACACACACACCGGCAATAACTTTTAAACTAATATTTTAGTAAACCAAAGAGTCCGATATACTTTGCCGTGGTATGAATACACTCATTTTTCAATATTTGTCACACTTCCCCAGCAGCCCCTTACTAAGCACATATTCTGATGAAATGTTATCTCAACTTTCTGCTGAGGATTGTGCCTTTTTTTTTTTTTTTTTTTTTTTTTACAAAGTTTTGTGTAAACGCCAAGAGGGAGTATCCCTTTTCTCCAGGAGAATGGGTCTGGAGAACACACTGCACCTATACAGTACAGTACAGTACTGTAGCAGCAGCTATAGCGGCCGGTAAATATTTAATCATTGGAGAAATAGAGGCACTGCTGACTTCAAGAAATGGGTCACCTTAACAACTGCACTACATAGCATTTCATTTCCCAGCGTAGATTAGCTGAATAATACTGTAGCACAGGCATTTTTCAACACATTTTGACCCACGACCAGCATTTCGACCTGAGAACGATTCTACAAATGTCCTGACAGTTTTCTGAAAAACCTCATGTTTCTATGTCAGTGGTTCTCAAACTATTTCATGTCAAGGACCCCCAGAATTATCTGTATTTGGCCGCCGACCCTCATCTGAAAATAAGTTGTTCCCTCGACCCCCACAGAAGCAAAGATTTGAGTTAAAAACGCTCGCTCTGAAATAATAATATATTCAAATATTTGCACTCATTTTCACAATAGCAGACCTACAAGCTCATAGCGCGGCACTCGGTGCCGCGCTATGAGCTTGTAGATCTGCTATTTTTCAATAGCTGAAGCATAACATAATGCTTAAAACACCAACAGGGGTTCTCGAGAGCTACTTAGGGACCACCACTATTGGTGGACCACCACTATTGGAGATTGTTGTCTCTGCTTTTAACCCATTTTGGACGGGAACCCCTTTTGGTGTTTTAACTAAGCGTTATGTTATACTTTAGCTATTGAAAAATAGCAGATCTACAAGCTCATATAGGAGCTTGTAGGTCTGCTATTTTTGAAAAATCGTGAAAATGCTGCACAAATCTTTGAATGTATATTCTTTCAGAAGACTTCAGGCCTAATTCCCTCTGGCAGTGGTGGAAAAACTACCAATAATGAAATGTAGAAATACTGAAATGTAGAAATTTGTCGCGACGCAATATAGGGCTGAAGTGGGTATAATGTATTTACTTTTCTACAAAGTAGTAACTAAAGTTTTCAATTGATTGTAGTGGAGTAAAAGTAAAAATGTTGCCTCTGTAGTGAAGTAGAAGTCAAATTAAGTACTGCAACATTGAAATACTTTAGGAAAGTAAAAAAGTCAGGACAACTCATGAATGAATAATAGAATATATTTTTATTGAATATAAAATGAGCAATATACTTATTATGGTTTGGCGATGAATTGGATCTGCTTTTATGTACTCTGATAAAGTGCATCTCCCGAATCCCCCGTACATAAACAGCAGACCCAAAACAACAGGTGGTAGCTGGGGTGGTGGAGGCCGGCCTGGGTGAGCAGCAGTGTTTGAGCAAGACAGCAGTGTTTGAGCAAGACAGCAGCATTGTTTGAGCAAGACAGCAGTGTTTGAGCAAGACAGCAGCAGTGTTTGAGCAAGACAGCAGTGTTTGAGAGAAGCAGCAATAGCATGACAGGAGCAAAGCAAGCAGGGGATGAGAATGTGATTGGATGAGTGCATGCGGATGTGGAGTTGAGGTGGCCAAATGTACGGCCATGGCCCCCAGTGAGGCTCTCTAGTGGTAAGAGCGGGGACTGCAGGCGGACCCGTGGAGTTATGACGAGGAAACCCTGTGCAGCTGGGGTTTAACATTGAGCGCTCGTTTAAGTAGTCAAAACGCCACTGAGCAACTTCCACTGAAATGAATAGCGGGGCGAGGGCTATCGCTCAGTCTCTATCCTTTTAATACTCTATGACGGCCACCAACAACTGCACTGAGTTCCCTGACAGAACTTGTCAGGCATGTCTGTGACAGGCACGACGCTCATTCGAGTTACTTTACACCTCCGATCTTCTTTTATTTTTATTGATTGATTGATTGAATACTTTATTAGTCAGACATGCAAACAGCACATGAGGTACAGTCGGACAAGCATTAACAATAAAAGGATAACACAAAAAAAAGGTCATTGGGACTTGTTTCCATTGTGGTCCTGTGAATTCAATTCATCAAGATAGCATAATGCAGAATGGTGAGGGAGCCTTCCTGGTGGTACCTGCAGTCCCCAGTTGTTGCAGGTTCGACCCCCCAAGGCTGGCCAGTAATGTGTCGAATATGAATGGTCCAAGTGTCATTGAGCAAGACGCCTAACCCCCTGGCCTAACTGCTCTGCAGCTCCTTGTGGACAGCCATCAGCTGGGTTGGGCTGAAGCCCAATTTCCCCCACGGGAGCAAGCAGGTTATTATTTTTTCTGACCGGTGAGGGCATGTTTTATCCCTGCTTATTAGTCAGACTGAATGACACTGAAATGTTATGTTTGATAACATCATCATGTAACCAAATTTACCCTGGTGTCCCTAAATTATGAAATGAAATTTCATAATTTTAACTTAGAAATAGCGTCTTGTCAGAGTCAGACAAAGGAGAAGAGCTTAACCCCCCTTCGTTTTGTTTTATAAATGGAACCCTGCTGATATGAGTGTCACTGTATTTTTGATCAATAAATGTCTAATCCATTAGCTCAGTGCTTATACTTGTTTCCTCAGACACCCAATATAGCGACATAAACCACAGGGTGCTATAGTATGTTGGCCGAAAGCTCTCAGCATCAATCGAACAAGAATTGATTGCAGCACCTTTCCCCAGATGCTGTCAGGAAACGGATTAATGGTAGCCTAACTGGGGCCGACAGTGGTTCGGGAATCGGAAGGTTTCCCGGTTTCGATGCTCGGTTCCTTCTCCTGTCTACATTGTTAGAGCAGCATCTAATCGAAGAGAAGAGTTACGATATTGAGGGGGCAGAAACCAAGCGCTCGAGCGCTGTTCATGAGCCTGAACTGAGACAAGCTGGAGTTGGAAATACATTGTTTTCAACAAGGACGGCGCAAAATAAGAGCTATTTTAAGCATGTGTGCAACATGACAACTGTTTTAAAGTATTGTACAGTAACAACTAAAGTCTCTTTAATGTTTATGTTGTACTATTACTACAAAACAATCTAAAATAAAGGTTTTTAAGATCATTAAAGCAGGGCTAGCTGTTGCCTGAGTCCAACGAATATCTGCATACTTCCGGTCCAGGACTTGTCCCAGTTGCCCAGCCAGCACGCCCACTTGGTTGTCCCCATTCTCAATAGAAGTCTATGTAGGAGAGCCGCCATTGGACTGGCCCCATGAAGTGAACGCAGTTTGCGTAACTCTTGTCTATATCTAAGGCTCTGTAGCCTACATTGTGAAGTGTCCTTGAACCCCAAGCTGCTCCCGGTGAGCGGGTTGGTGCGTTTTGTTTCCTGTGTGAATGTGTCTGTGAAGGGGCATGAATGTACTGTACTGCACACTGTAAAGCACTTTGGAGGCCCTACTATACCTAAATGTACCATTTAACTGCGTGCATAAGGGAGTTCGGCACAGCGGCTCCTCCAACCCAGGCTACGGCGGGGGAAATTCAACCTGCTTTTCCTCCGCAATATTGAAATGAAGTGTCAGCCGCAGTCACTCTGAGAGCACAAGGCACAAGGCACGGGGAGAAAGGGAAAAGAGAGGAACTTGTAAGTGTGAATAGTACTGCTGAGCAAAAAGTTTGCCTGAATAATTCATGGACTACAGTGCCGTGTGCTCGCTGCTCTGAATAGATGCGTTGAGGTTAAGGCTAAGCAGCCTACCTTGTCTGGGAGCATTCAAAGTTGATGACATTGATTCACACAGTGGGATTTTACACGCAGTGGGATTTTACATTTATACACTGCGGCCGTTTAATGGATGCTGTGTCTTGTAAAAGGACACTTTGACTGGACGACATAGTGCTGTTAAAAGAATTCTGTGTGCATGCAAATAAATAGGGTGGGTGACTGGGTGTGCGTCATTGGAAAGAATAGTATTTATTTCCTTCCAGGAATATGTTTCAATCGTTTCAATTGAAATGTGCCTCGAACCTCCAGGGGCCTCCATTTTTATTTTTTTTGTAAAACAAAATAGTAGTAGCAGATATAGCCTACCTTACAGTAATTTCAAGACAAGGTAAAATGGTTTAGTCAAGCTGCTTTAGTGTATTTTTCTACTTGGCTGTGCTGTATGCTGTTCATGCTTTGAAGTCGGATAATACACACAAAAAATATATATAATAATTATTATTATTATAATAATAATACATACTAATAATTAATTATTAAAATGATGATGTCATGAACTGGGCCTCCCGGTCCTTAAGGCCGCCCCTGGCCGGGACTATCAAACAATAATACAATATCACTATCTAGTTGCACAATGTTACTTGCATAATAGTCTACTGGTTGCCAGCCCATAGAGCCCCATTGTGAACCCAGACATGTTGAGTACACCAAGGTTTTAGAAATGTTGAGTATGGGTCCCCAGCAATTAGAAACTGCCGGTTGCTAACTTGCGTATGTTGAGCAATTTTCATAATTGGCATAATATGTGACCATACCAACAACCTATAGATGGCAAAAATTCCCTGGTATAAACTCATTGGGCTAAAAACATCCATAGCCACCCAAATGTGCTATCCTCCATTGCTGCTAAAGATATTTTACCTATCTGCCATAAAGAGCTTTTATCATAGCTGACGTTCTTACCTGTAGTTTTTATCTTACCATATTTTGATTTCATTATTATTATTTCTTGTGACAAACAAACACCTCTTCATTATTGATTCAAGAGGTGTCTCTAGTCTAGACAAATAAAACTTAGATGAAGTGAAACACTCAATCAACAAGAACAAAACTAAACTATACAATACAAGACGTGGGTCTAATATATTACAATGTCTTCTTTGTTGTCGATTTTGGGAAAAGGAACACACCAGAATTGCGACCACATGTCGCATTTACCATGAAAATGTGCATTTCCCGTCAGTCCGTCAACCCATATATGGGAATACCAATATATGGAGATCCCTGATGTCATCAATATTGGCCAGCAACTCTACACAGCTGACCTCAAAGCCTTTCCCCATTCAATAATTGGACCTAGCCTGGCTGTCCTAGCGTGCCACCCCACCCCCCCCCCCCCCCCCCCCCACCTCTGCAACGCCCCTCAACCACCCCTCCATGTGGGGATCAAGGCACCTTGCAAACATCCATCTATAAACCTTTGCTCAATGTTTGCCTGTCTGAGAAAGTTTTTGAACATTCTTTTTTTTCTTCTTTTTTTTCTTCTTTTTTTCTTCAGGTGGGTCGTTTCTTCGGCGAGGTGGATGGATCTGTCATGGCACAACTCATCAAGATAGGGATGTACAAGAAGTATGTTCATCAATTCTTGTCTTTACACTCCTGCTACAGTTTGTGATTGATTGATTGATTGAATACTGTATTAGTCAGAAATATAAACAGCATGTGGTACAGTATTTCATTAAGGCTAAAAGGATAACACAAACATTGTATTCAAATTCATCAACATAGCATACACAATTATAAACAAATACACACATTATTATGTACTAACGAGATGGGACATTTAACATTTACCTCACCTTGCGGTCTCCAGATAGATGCATTTTCAGGCCTTTAGGTCCACATTTTAGTGGCAGAGTAGTAGAATGAGAATTTCCCCATGTTTGTTCTATAATTTGGAGAATTCACTCACTTTGGAGAAGTAGTTATAGACAGGCATCAGGGTATTGAGGGCACTGCCCCTCTGTCCATTCAGGGGCGGGAACCCCTTTTGGTATTTTAAGCATTATGTTATACTTTAGCTATTGAAAAAATAGCAGATATACAAGCTTGTAGATCTGCTATTTTTTAAAAGTCGTGAAAATGTGTCGCAAATTCTTTGAATATATATATTATTTCCGAGCAAACGTTTTTAACTCAAGTCTTTTACTTCGGGGGGGGGGGGGGGGGGGGGGGGTCCCTGGAACAACATATTTTCAGATGAGGGTCGGTGGCCAAATACAGATAATTCTGGGGGTCCTTGACATGGAAAAGGCCGATGACCACTGACATTGAAAAATAGGTTTTTCAGAAAAACGATCATGATTTAGAAGACAAAAATGGGTTCAATACCAATCCCAGTGATGTTTGCTGAAGCCTGTCTTCTACTCTTCTACACATTGAATGTTTCTCTCCCAGGATCTCCTTGTTTGACTACCAGGCCATGTGTAAGAACAGCAATCACCACGCCAGCAGCGCTCGCCGTCTCCTGAGTGTGAGTCATCATGTCCTGCACTATATCCTCTTTTCTCCATATTCTAACTTTTTGTTAGAATATGTGTGTACTTTCTTGAACATACTACAGCGTCACACACATATCACATATCAAGTCTTTGTTCTACATTAGAATTTTAATGAGGTTTCCACCCAACAGAGATATATAGTACAATTCAGTAATTCAGTAAAGTATATTAAACTACTATGAAAACATGCATTTACGTGTGCCATATCACACCTCCATCTCCATATATGGAGCTGACCTGTTCTGACATTCCATAGGTTGATCAATACCCACCCATCCTTCCTCTTCGATGTCTCCCTTTTGACTGATACCTGTCCATTCAAACTCTAGACGGGCCTTCCCCAAAGTTATTAGTGCATGCAGCCGCACCCAGCAACTGGCGAAAACTAGAGTTCTCAACAGGCCCGAAACGTAGGGCTTTTTCGTTTTTGTAGGCCTCAAGATCAGCTAGATTATAGGTATAGTCACTAATGTACACAGTTTTTAAATGTTTTTAAACTATTATATAAAAAAAAAAGTGTTTCCTTTTTCTTTTTTTACATAATAGGTAGGCAACTATAGTCCACTAGTAAACTAGGCAACTAGTCAACTAGTAAAAATGACTAGAAGTGAAAGCCCTCCCTCATCAAACCCCCTGTCCTGACATTCCGAATGTTGATCTGACCTCATCAAACCCTGTACACTCAAGACACGCTCCATATATGGCCAGAACCTCATCAAACCCTGTACACTCAAGACACTGCCCCCGCCACCGCCCTTAGATCTCCATATATGGAGCTGACCTGATCTGACATAACTTATGTTGATCTGACCTCATAAAACCCTGTACATTCAAGACACGCTCCATATATGGCCAGTACAGAATTTATTCCATTATGTTAATCTGAACCCCCCCATGCCAAAGCACCACCGCTCGACCAGCAGGCGAGGCGTGCACAGGCGCTTCTCGCCCTCAGGGCGTCTTACTGGTAGTATAGTGTACAGTACAGTACAGTACAGTACAGTACAGTACAGTACAGTACAGTACAGTACAGTACAGTACAGTACAGTACAGTACAGTACAGTACAGTACAGTACAGTACAGTTCAGAACATCTAAACTATAAAGACATAACTGTCTCTTTGGTCTTCACACACAGTTAGTTTGGTGATGTGATGAAATAAATCACAATGCAATATGACTCAACTCGATCCGTATCCCCTTGGGGGGGCGGCAGTTTAATAAGAAACACCCAATATCAAACAGTTTAATGAAAAACTGTAGACACAACAACAAAGCAGAGGTCACATTCAGAAGCAGAGCAATAACTGGGAAGAGAATAAACGTAGAGAGTTTGTTTTATGACTGATGTGCTTTTGTTTGTGTGTGTTTTATTATCCCCCACAGCCCTTCTATGGTCTCCTGGCGTTGCTGAGATGGATCTTTACTAACGCAGCCATGTAAGTGTGCATGACATGAATGCGGTTATTAGAACCGGGAAAGCATCTGTGTCATTTCATTCTATAGGGATGTCCCGATCACGTTTCCCGATCCGATTCCGATCAGTTGTTTTTGAGACATGCCGATACCAATTCTTCCCCGATCCGATCTTTATATTTTTATAGGCTACAACACTTAAGTCATGTGAGAAATGTATGTCACTCTAGTCTAGTCTGTTGCCTTTCAATTATTCAAAGGAAAGAATATGTGACTACTAGTACTTTTATTAGAACTAGGACTGTCATTGTGGATTATTTTTTCATATGAAAGCAGGGAATCATAGCAAAAATAATATTGTATTGGTTAATTAGATTAAGTGAATCTTGCAACTACAGCTTATGGAACTGAAGTCTAGGTTACAACTCTTGTAGAGAAAACACTATTTGCATGCAGGCTATCATTCAGAGATAGATAGTAGGCCTACTACAGGACATTGTGCCTTCATGTGTTTTCATCATGGGTCTATTTCACGCCTCTGTGAATGTCTATGTTGCATGATCTTTGAGAGTTTGCCACTGCTGGAATCAAGCATAAACATTACGACAGTTTTCACAAAATATCATTGGTTTAGCTTTTTTTGAGATTTACATACACAAGCCTATTTAGACACACTATTTTATTGAAATAAAAAAAGAGAAAATCCGATTTATTTCTCCCAATCATTTGAAAATGACATGATTTCCGATCATCCGATCCGATCGGGACATCCCTAATTCTTTATACTGTATACAAAAATGATGAAAATGTGTGCAAATCTTTGAATATATATATTTTTAAAGCGAACATTTTAAACAAAAATCCCAGGACTAAATCCAAGGACTCTCACATTGATAGTAGGCATATCATATCATCTTATCATATAACATTTGCAGTTTGCATATAACATTTGCAGCGGCCCAACTAAGAATACAGTGTATAACATTAGATACTGATAATAGAGTATAACAGTAGCAGCAGCAGTTGACACATGTGGTGGCCCATAGATAAATACATGTGCGTTGTCGTCCTCCTCCTCCTTCTCCTCCGATGACAACTTGACAACCTCTTTTTTATTTGGGCCCACCAAAGCAATCAGATATTTGTTTCTGAGCCATACTGTAAAGTTGGTTGTCTTTGCGAGATTTCACGATGGCAATGTTGACCAATGATGAACCGCCGGTTCCATCATTCCAGGGAAAAATGAGTGGGGTCTGGAACGATGGAACCATAAAATGGCTGCCAATGCTATGCCCTATAGTGCACCATGATGTAAGCAGTGCAGCCTAATCGGTGTGTTAGATTTAGTGTGACAATGTGCTCTGACAATTTTATTGACTAAATACTGTCTATGCTTGCACATGCGGGCACTGCATCCATGGCTATGGGCACACTAAATCCAATACACTCATCGTTAATTTTGTTGGCTGCAGCTGTGCTGGAATTTTGATCATAAGGGTAGCCTTGGTACCAAGGCTTTCATTTTCGTCTGGGGAAACATTTTTACTCTTGTGTCATTTTCAACCCGAAGAAGAAAACAAACTACAAAATCTGCCTTGGGGTTTTCACGCCTCTTAAATAAAATACAAGTCGCACATTGCTGTTGCGCCAGCAGAAAATATCCTAGATCTACAAACCTCACAACGTGCCACGACACGCTGCATGTGAGTTTGTAGATCGGCTATACAACGGGGACAGACTTAACTAACCCCAGCATCTGGGAGGAACATTAGCCAAAAATAACAGATGAACAAGCTCAAAACGCAACGTGTTTTCTTTTTTTTTGTTGCTTTTTATTGATAGATACAAAGTAAGGTAGACAGGAAACGGGGAGAGAGAGATGGGGGAAGAGTTTGTCGGGATCGGGACTCGAACCCGCGACACACTGTCATGCTGGGTTACCAGCCAAGGTACCTGGACCGCTAAGCCCAGGCCAAACGCAGCATGTTTTGAGAGATTTGGTGTGGATTGGAAAAAGCGGTCCAAGTACAGAATGCAACTCGGGTCCGTTTTCACTAATAGACTCAGTCACTCACATACGTCTTTCCTCCTGTCACTCCAGGTTTGTTCTGGATTTCAACTTCTGCGGCTTGTGGCACTCTGATTATTTTGTCGACGGTAAGCCCCCCCCAACCCCCCTCCTCCTACTCCTCCCTCGGTGACAATAATAGCCACGGACGGAAGAGAAAGAGGGATTTAGATTAAGATTAAGAATCAAAAGTCTTTGAGTGACATCTTTGACGGAATGTTCGTGATGTCATTGTGTTTGTTTAGGATTCATGTCATCGCATGTCATTTCATTTTCATGTACCATGTTCACAAATCCTTTTCTTTAACCCACATGTCATTATTACTCTCATCTGTTTCATGTGTATCATCATAACCATCGAAATCCATCTCCATCTCATCTGTGGTGCATCTCCATTGACAACATACAGCCAAGGCTGGATATCATACATGTGAGTACTGTGTGTGCGTGCATGTGCACGTGAGTGAGAGAGAGAAAAAGAGACATAGATAGAGAGAGAGAGAGAGAGAGAGAGAGAGAAAGAGTGTGCGTGCCTCAGGATCTAGACCAGGGTTCCCCAATAGGCGGCCCGCGGGCCATTTGCGGCCCACAGAGCGCCCCCTTGTGGCCCATGAAAGAATTTCAAAAAAAAAAAAAAAATGTTTTTTTTTAAGGGTCCCAGATATAAATTGCATGAAATGGGGGTCAGTAGCCTATGCATGTCAAACTGGGCATCCTTTTCAAATGGGGTCTTGCCCTGAAAATGAATTTTCAGGACCTCGACCTCGCTCGTGAAGACTCGGCCCCCAGCCTGGTACGCTAGTCAAAATATGGCCCTTGAGGAAAATTAATTGGGGAACCCTGATCTAGACTGAGGCCCTCCAGCCCAAACAGTGTGAAATTGGAGAAGTATCAATTATGACAATATAGGAACTATGTTTAACTGTGCGTGTGCGTGTGTGCATGTGTGTGTGCGTGTGTGTGTGTGTGTGTGTGTGTGTGTGTGTGTGTGTGCGTGCGTGATTTCAGCCCATAAACAGAAGAGGACAGAGGCTTACCAGCCATGTGACACTGCTTATCCCGGGTTCATGTACGACTACACCATCACGGAGACCAACAGCCTGATCAAATGTGGCCGTTGTCAAAAGTAAGAATACACGCACGCACACGCACACGCACACACACACACACACACACACACACACACACACACACACACACACACACACACACACACACACACACACACACACACTATAATCATGCCAGCAGCAACGCATACAGTAACACAACTTCACAAAAGTGAACTTTCTCCTATTACTACATTACCAGGCTGACATACTGTAATCATAATACTGATAAGTATTAATTGGCTGTTCCAGGATGTTTGTGGTGCAGCAGATTCCAGAGAGTAACCTGGTGCTGGTGGTGACCCAGGCGGACTGTGACTGCTCCCGCCAGTACGGGCCCATCCTACTGGAGCCCAAAGAGATCAAATATATCCTTCCATATTCATCCACTGTTGACATTTTGACAGCAAAAGTTTGATTTAGATTCAGTCAATTAGTCTTTTGAATAACATTCTGTGTAGTTTGGCGGTTTCGGCTGCCGATCTACACAAGCTCATCACAACCCATCATACCGCAACGCATCGTGAGCTTGTAGATGGGCTACAAAACGGGAAAAGGAGTATACAGGTTGTGCATCGAAAAGTGTCCTATAGCTGACAGGTGTGCATGAATCTAGATTCTATATTTCATCAGCTAGATTAGATATAGAATATGAACATACAGTGCACTTACAGCAGTGGTTCTCAAACATGTTTGTCTCAGGTCACCCCTGTAAATATATTTTTCAGCATAGCAGCTGAAAAATAACTCACTGAGTACAGTTTAACTCGGTCCGTTTTACTAAAGTAGAGGGTCTAAGTCTAACCTGTTTAAGACCACTGTTGTAGCTACACGGGAACACAAGAACTTCCATTAGCTCACAAATTAACAACTGCATGATTTCTTAACGGCTGTGAACATAACGCCACGGTGAAATGCAACAGGATGAGGTCTCAGAAGGTCCGCCGACGCCCAGACTCCTGCCATGCCTACCACCCTAAGGTGAGCCATGCTATCATGTTAAACCAGACTCCTGCCATGCCTACCACCCTAAGGTGAGCCATGCTCTCATGTTAAACCAGACTCCTGCCATGCCTTCCACCCTAAGGTGAGCCATGCTCTCATGTTAAACCACAGTCCTGCCATGCCTTCCACCCTAAGCCTAAGGTGAGCCATGCTCTCATGTTAAACCACAGTCCTGCCATGCCTACCACCCTAAGGTGAGCCATGCTCCAGGCGTTTTGTCGTCATTCTGTGGGTTGATGACGGCTACGCTTCAGAGGTGTTAAGGGTGAAATCAGCCCTCAGCTATTCCGTCTGAGTTGAACTTGAGCCACGAAGAGGCACCACCAACCAAGTCAGTATCTCACCTACTAATCAAACGTTATGTTATGAGTTAAAGTTGAGTTGACATCCACCTGTATTTAACATCCACCATCGGCACAGTGGCATAGTCGGTAGTGCTGCATGTCGCCTCACAGCTATAATGTCCTGGGTTCGATTCCCGCTGGGGACGCTGTGGGTGCTGGGGGCGTGTTCTCTCCTCCTCATCAGTGCCCATACCAAAGGCAGGGTTGGCGAAAGTGTTTCTGTGTGGAGTTTGCATGTGCTCCCCGTGTCCCCTAGGGGGACCCTCACAAAAAACATGCCGTAATCCTGGTCTCTAAACTACCTCCCCCTGGCCAGCCGGGGCGCCTGATGGAGGGGAAAGGAACTGGTTGGAATAACGAGTTCCTTCCACCCGCTACGTCCAGCCAGGGAACCTCCCCTCTGTCAGGTGAAAAGAAGCAGCTTGGACTCCTCATGCATAGAAGGGGGCATGAGGTCAGTCCGCTGCCCCCCCCCCCCCCCCCCCCCCCGGTTGAAAGAGGAAGTGTAGCGCCCAGGATTACATTCAATATAATTGACACTGGGTGAAAAAAATGGGTTGCAAAATCGTGGGATGAAAATTATAAGAGACGAAAATCGTTTAACATTTGCCTTGATTTAGATTGAAAATTGGCTTTGTAGATGACGATGATTGTTTTTATTTATTTTTTTATTTTTGCTAATGACGACAAATTCATTGTCATTCCAGGAGAATGCCAAGGACTGTGGGGGAGCATCGGATATCTCCGTGTCGGTGACCCTGTTCTGGGCCTCACTGATCAGCTCATTAGTTCTCCACAGGTGGACGTCATAAACCAATCTCCCTCTCATCCTCGCTCTGCTTCAAGGACAAGCAAAAGCCTTTCATGTAACTGTGATTTGGAAGGAATTGTACAGGATTTGGACCGGGACCAAACAAGTAAAAGCATGTGTGTTTTGGCAATAGATGTGTGGCTTTACAAGGTGCTCAGGGGAGTTCAGAGTCCTGCAAATTTGCTTTTTGGATTTATTTTATCATCATCCCTGTGAGCCACAGTGAGGAGCGAGCTACACCATGGGTGAAGTTGACTGGAGAAAATGATGAAGGGCTATTTCATAGAGAAGCATTTTCTTGCACTAAGACTCAACGTTAAAAGCAAAATGCCACCGGAACAAATGCAGTATGGATATGTGGACATGTTGGAGTAGCAGTGATACAAAAAAAACCCAAAAGACTGTATGGCCTCATTCTTGAGCGCTAAAGTGACTGAGGTGGTCAAATACTGCCATCTGCTGGATATCTTTCTACACCACAGCCTGATTGATTTCTGGGCTTGGTGTTGTGCATGATGAACTGATGCAAAGTTGTTGCCATTTACATGAATGTAGTGGGATATCTTTGTAGATTTTGATACTGAAATGCTGACAGTGTAGGCTACTGTAGTTGTTTTGTTGTACATAAATTATGTTTGTTTGAAAAGAAAGTTGAAAAGGGGACAAACTACCTTTGTTTGTGTGGAACATCCTGGCGACTGCTACCATGAACCCGGTATAACCCCCTTCCTGAAACCAGGAAGCTTTTCGTAAGTCAAAAGGACAAACATATACAGAGAGGGCTGGGCAATCGAGATAGATAGGTGTTTTTCATGGTTTTAATAACTTAAGCCAATATATTATACGTAAAAAAGCTAAAATAGTCGATCTGCAAGCTCACAACAAGCCGTGTCGTGTTGCTAATTTGTAGAACATTTAGCTATTTTTGCAAATATATTTCATAATATATTAATCAAATGTCTGCCTGTATGTCATGAAAGCAAACGTAGCCTATACATCTTTGGGGTGTCAACCCATGTGGGCGGCATCGTGATGGTGTGTTTCATAGAATTATTATTTAATGCACATAATGCGTACATCATAGGTAGAAGATTATGCCTTAGATGCTTTTATAAAGGGAAAGTGGTCAAGCAAAAATAAGGCTTCATTTAAATTTATTTAACTTTATTCTTCTACCCCAAATTTTAACCCGGGCATTTTTTTTACCATTGAGCTAATAGAGCCGGCCTGCTTGCTCAGGGGATAAATTCAATCTTGACCACCAGGTCAAAATCTGTGTCCGATCCTTCGTATACCGTATTTTAAGTTGTGTTATCCTGGTTGATTCAGAGACGCCCCATGTATATATTTCTTTCTTTGTCATGTTTTTTTTTACAAAAGGAGTTTGCATGTTCTCTCTGTGTCCCCTATAGGCCTAGGGTAGGGACCCTCACAAAAAACATGCAGTAATCCTGGTCTCTATACTACCTCCCCCCTGGCCAGTCGTTGCGCCTGATGGAGGGGAAAGAAGCTGGTTGGAATAACGTGTTCCTTCCACAAGCTATAACGTCCAACCGGAGAAACTCCTTGGACTCTGCATGCATAGAAGGAAGCATGAAGTCATTCCGTTGCTCTCCCCAGGTTGGCAGATCTGAGGGAGTGTATAGTGCCCAGGATTACATTAGATAATTGACACTGGGTGAAAAAATGGGTTGCAAAATGATGGGATAAGAATTGATGTATAGCCTATATTTAAAAAAAGAAAAGAATATCTCTCATCAAAATATAGACAATAATAATAATAATACAGTAGTATGTTTAAGTAAAAGCTGTTTTTTATATAAAGTAAACATTTATAAATGAAACATTCTTGAAATAAAATGCAATGTTTTTAATCTTCCATTCAAATGTTCTTTTAAAATGTTTTTCCGTGTTTCAAGGCCGGTTTACTTTTTATTATAAGTCACAATTATGGTTATTTTAGAGCTTGCTGAATTTCCAGAGGACAGTCTCAAGGTCTTACTTGTTCTAACAGCTTGAGTTTTCATTTGTTCGGCAAGGTAGCTTCAGTTCGGCATGCCACATTTACAGAACTTTTCCCTCTTTTAGTATGTGATGCACTTTTTTTGTTTCCGATCCGATTACGATCCAACAATTTCTGTGTTAGACGATACCGAATACAGATACCAGAGTGCTTTTAAAAAAAAAGTGTAAAGTAGTGTCTGTGACTTAAGTTCACTTCAAACAAGTAGGTAGGCAGCACAATTTAAGCAGCTGTACAGCAGTGGTACCAGCATTAATGTTAAAATATTTAAGCTATATCACACAGGAGGTAAATTTATTCCTAATAAGGATTTATTTTTGAGCTACAATCATGCTGTGCAAAACTGGCACTTTAACTCACACACGCACACACACACGCACGCACGGACCACGCACACACACACACACACACACACACACACACACACACACACACACACACACACACACACACACACACACACACACACACACACACACACACACACACACACACACACACACAGTGAGAAGTTGAGTTATTTTTTAATTTTTTAAGACAATGTATAAAGCATGAACTAAAGCAGTAGGCCTACTTCAAGTAGGCTATTGTATGGATACAATTATACATGTGGACACACATGGCTCCAACGAACTGCACCGGTCAATGAGGCATCCATTGTTTTTACATCTATGATTCCACCACACTGCGGTCCCATTTACACACCTGTCTCATTGCAAACATGTGAAGACTTCTCCAATCAGCCTGCTCCCTATGAAACTGGACTCATGTCAGTTCATACTGTCATGGATGCAGAGCGATTTAAATACAAATGCAGAGTCACAGCAAACGTTTATCAAAAGTATTTGATAAAGAATAAGGCAAATCTTACACTGACGACGCAGGTATGGAATCAGGCAATCGATAATGACATTAACAGTCAAAACAGGAACAAGCCAAACCTCCAAAGCACACTGCTCTACATGTAGCAGTGCCTCTGCCTGATGGCCTGGTTATGGGTTGGTGCTGTAACAGACAGATGACAATACAGTGAATGAGAAACCACATTGTGATACAGAAATACAATAATACACATTTATCAGACAAGCTGTTATAGCACAAGATCCGGAGAAAAGGTATACAACGTTCCCAAACTGGGGTCCTTGAGGGAGTTCCAGGGGACCCCCAGGCAGGGGTCCCAGAGATAGAAATGCCATTAATTGGGGGTCCATAGACGTTATTCATTTTCGGTGGTGAGGTGACCACCAAATTAAAACATGACATCACGAGCCGCGGTGAAGAGCAAACCAGCGCTTCTCTCTGTTTTTACTCACCACTCACCGCTCAGCTCCGGTGGTCACCTCACCACCGAAAATCCAGACTAATTTATATAAATAAATATTTCAGTAAATCTCTATGGGAGAGTTTTCATAGTTCCATAGCTGCTCCCCACTGTATTACACTGTATCATGGCTCCCCCTAGTGACCGTTTATGGTACGTGCACAGTGCACGCTCCAGGCTCCAGCAGGGCTAGTGCGCATGCGCACAACCCTTATGCACACACACACACACACACACACACACACACAGCTAGGCGAGCTAGCTGTTTGCACTCGTTTGAAAACACTATAATAATAAAAGTAAAACGTTTGAAAACAGTGTCGTCGACTCGTCGTTAAGCATCTCAACCCTGAACAACACAGCAGGTAAGATATGAACTGTTTCACAACTTGTTTTCTTACTACATTTATCTTTTATATTATTGACTCATCTTTTAACATGGACATGACGAGTATTTCTCTCATATCTGCTTGTTAGTTATAAATTATTCTAAACAAGCAGTAGTTAATACTATCAGGCAGCAGCAGTAGGCTAATATTATTGTAACTCGCTCCTCCAAAGGGAGCTATAGCTCTCTTGGCTACGTAGCCCTGTAAACATGACTCTCGTATTCATACGAGAGTCATGACGCAACTTCACCCTGGTTTTTGCAGACGCTACATTTACAAATAATTAAAATATATAAACATTCGCATTTCAAATATAAAGTACTCACAAAGTGTCCCACGGGTGTTAGTTTGTAGCAGCGCCAGCGATTAGAATTCTGCATCCCGCGTTGTTTAATAAAAAGCATTTTTATCCGAGGTGTTATTTTGCCATTGGCTTTCAACTACGCGCCCCTATCGGTCGGGAGGAGGGTGGCATTCGGTGTGTTCGATATAGGTACGCTGACCGCCCTGCCAATACAGACTAATAGGCGAGTGCGCTCCAGGTGTGCAACTGTGGATTTCCCAAACGTACCCCGTTTGAAAAAAGTAGCCGGAGAGCTCGGACAAAAATGCTTTTTATTAAAGAACGCGGGACGCAGCAATTATAATCGCTCGCGCTGCTACTAACTAACACCCGTGGGACACTTTGTGAGTACTTTATATTTGAAATCTGAATGTTTATATATACGGAAATCTTGTAAATGCAGCGACTGCAAAAAACAGGGCAAAGTTACTGCAGTCATGTTCCAGGGCTATTGGCTACGTGGCTTTGTTGCCTGCCTGCTCTGCTGAGTTGGAGGAGAGAGAGAGAGAGAGAGGGGGAGGGGGAGAGAGAGAGTTTAGATTGATTGATTCAACTGTTGAACATTGTATTCTCAGTATATGTAGAATGGGTACATTTAAATCGAATGCACAGGTCAATAATACAAAAACTGCTTATTTGAGGACGAAACCACGACAAGCACTAAGACTTGTTTATATCAGGGTCCACCATTTTCAATTCATCAGAACATTTAAAGACGTACAGAAAAAGGAAGGGATAAACGTTTTTTTATTTTTATACCCCCGTAGGTGCTCTTTAGAGTGGTTTTGACCTATTGTGATGTGCACCTGCACACACTAGCCCAAACATTTAGATTCTCGTAGAGGGTTTTTTCGATTTGACGAATCTCTATACGAGAGTCTAAAAGATTTACCCCCAAATATTATGGTCGCGAAGAGCAACGTTTGAGCCAAAATCACTCTTACCTTGTAAAATGCAAAATCTAAGCTGCTTTTTCTTTTGCCCCACTTGTTTGTGGGGTGTTCGTCACCATATTAAACGCGTACGCGGCTTATTTTTTAATAAAAAAGGTATTTTAATCCACTCTGTTTCGGAATCCTCCATTGTAAATGGAGAGAACCAAGATGGCTGCCAGATTCCGAGTCAGAGTGGATTAAAATACATTTTTTTATTGAAAAATAAGCAGCGTACGCGTTTAATATGGTGACGAACACCCAACAAACAAGTGGGGCAAAAGAAAAAGCAGCTTAGATTTTGCTAGCCCTGAAACATGATGATGATTATCATGACAGTCATGAAGTAACTGCATCCTGTTTTTGGCGCTTGCTACATTTACAACGTTTCCGTATATATAAACATTCGGAATTCAAATATAAAGTACTCACAATTTGTCCCACGGGTGTTAGTTAGTTGCAGCACCAGCGATTAGATTGCTGCATCCCGCGTTGTTTAATAAAAAGCATTTTTGTCCGAGCGCCCCGGCTACTTTTTTCAAACGGGGTTCGTTTGGGAAATCCACAGTTGCACATCGGGAGCCCACTCGCCTATTAGTCTGTATTGGCAGGGCGGTCAGCGTACCTATATCGAACACACCGAGTGCCACCCTCCTCCCGACCGATAGGGGCGCGTAGTTGAAAGCCAATGGCAAAATAACAGCTCGGATAAAAATGCTTTTTATTAAACAACGCGGGATGCAGAAATTCTAATCGCTGGAGCTGCAACTAACTAACACCCGTGGGACAAATTGTGAGTACTTTATATTTGAATTCTAAATGTTTATATATACGGAAACGTTGTAAATGTAGCGATCGCCAAAAACAGGATGCAGTTACTTCATGACTCTCGTATGAATACGAGAGTCATGAACCATGGCTAAGATTTTGCATTTGTACGCGACCATATTTGGGGGTAAATCTAGAGAGATTCGTCAGAATCGAAATGTTTGGGCTATGCACACACCATTAAAAACCCAAACCCTAACAAACACCTATTGTAACAAATCTTAACACGGAATTAGTTTGTTGTTCCAGACTCCTTGAAACCAAAGTGTTTCCAAATAGATGAATTGGTTGTAGTTTTCTTGTTGACCAAAGGGTGTCTTTCTTTCACTCATCTGGGCTAGATCTGAAATAAACATCTCACTGAGCTTTTAGGGAGCAGCAAAAGAGGGCGCCCCTTACTGTGTGAAGTAAGGGGTCTTACCGTCGTATACCCGTATATACACTAATGTATACTATGCCTATTTGCTCAGACACTATGACACTGAATTCTTCGTTCATTGTCAATGGATATTTAATGTCCTCCAGTGTCCTCCAGGGGGAGGTAGTTTAGAGACCAGGATTACTGCCCTCCACAGCAAAAGGGCCTTTCTGTGTGGAGTTTGCATGTTCTCCCCGTGTCCCCTAGGGTAGGTACCCTCACAAAAAACATGCAGTAATCCTCGTCTCTAAACTACCTTCCATGGCCAGCCGGGGTGCCTGACGGAGGGGAAAGGAACTGGTTGGAATAACGTGTTCCTTCCACGCGCTACGTCCGGCTGGGGAAGGAGCAACTTGTACAGTCGGTCATGAAGGAAGTATGAGTTCAAGTCCTTTGCTCTCCCCAGTTAGGTGGAAGGTGTGTAGAGCCCAGGATCACATTAGATAATTTACACAGGGTTGAAAATTTAGAAAAAGAAAAATAACAAATTTCCCACTCCACATCCCCAGCTGCAAGACTGGTCTCCAGTTATTAAAGTCCTTCCTTATTCACTTGATTTCAGAACAGAGTCCAGACTGCAGATGAAGACGAACTCTCCAGACTCATGAGAACTACAATACCCATGATGCATCACTCCCGGGTGAAGATAAACTCTCCAGACTCAGCCAGGGACTTTTCTATTAAACAGGAAGCTGAAGACATTTCTATTAAACAGGAAGCTGAAGACGTTTCTATTAAACAGGAAACTGAAGACGTTTCTATTAAACGGGAAGCTGAAGACGTTTCTATTAAACAGGAAGCTGAAGACGTTTCTATTAAACAGGAAGCTGAAGACGTTTCTATTAAACGGGAAGCTGAAGACGTTTCTATTAAACAGGAAGCTGAAGACCACCCACACCTCGGTAAGTTGCATGTGCTCTTCCTTTCTTTTTTTTCTGTAGGGCTGCCACAATGTCTTAATTTCACTGTACAATAACAATGGCAAACTATAACGTATTGTAACTAGTAGTATAAATAGTGCAAATTCAGTTTGACTTGGTATCTATGTCTGTGTGTTGTGTCTGGGAGTAGATTTGCTTCCGGCTCTTCAGATTGGGAGAACCTGTTTCCATTATCCTAATTGTCATCAGTTACACACCTGCTTGCATAGCTGATGGTTGACCCTGATCAACTAAGTATTAGTAGTTCCTGAAGTACAGAGGGTTAGTTCACTAAGTATAGAGTGTTTACGTACAGAGTAGTATAGAATGTTTAAGTACAGAGCATTTGTTCACTAAGTATAGAGTGTTTAAGTGGTTAACAACTTTCAACTTTGCAAGCTTAGCGTCTGCACTTTCTTACTCTTTCAAAGACTGAAACATTACCATTATGTGCAGGCGTGCGGGAAGTCATTAGAAGGAAGGGGAGCTGTCTTGGGAAGGACTCCGATTTCGGACCCGATTTTGGCCGTGCGCCCGTAATCTGGTCCGGGTCTGTGCGCAAAAACAGTCTTAAAACAACGGCAACGTAAAACTATGAGCTGCAGACAAGCATTATTAACCAGGCCCGGCATGAAGCATGCACATCAATGGCTACAATTACACAACCAGACTTTGGTGTAGGCAAAGGGATTTATTTAAATAAAAAATAATATTGTGCCACAGGCTGAAATATTCATAAATTAAAATTGAACGTACAGTATATCCCTCAAGTTCCACTGTTGCAGGGCCTTCCCCCTTTAACAACTTTCAAACAAGTATTTGCAAGCTTAGCGTCTGCACTTTCTTACTCTTTACAAAACTGAAACATTATCTTTATGTGCAACGCAACTTCTATCAGGTGTGGAAAAATACTTGCTTGGCCAACTGGCAGAGTGAACAAGACATTTGTGAAATTTGCCCCAGACACACAGGCAGACAGATTCACAGACACATTTCCAGACGTACAGAGCTACGCAGTAGAACTCTTTTACATAGATTGTTAAGCTACCATCGGTCCACATTTCAAGCTTTCATTGTCTGAAGTGCTTCTGTTTCATGACGTCATGCACTGAGCGGCATGACTAATTTACTTCCAAATCAGAGGTCGGGTGTGAAGTATCGTTTTTTAATTGTTTCAGAATTTCATGATTCAAATTAAATATTTGCTGTAACATCATTATTCATTTTGGTGTTAAAGTAACTAAATATATTACTAAACATTACTTTTTCAGTATTTTTGTAAAATCTTTCAGAACAGTAATAACCTGTAGTTAATAACGGTTTAGCCAATCTTATCTTGGTAGGTAATGGCTTATTTTGTACATGGAACATGAAAGAAGAATGGATTTACATTTTAGGAATCCAGTGTTGACCATCATGTTATGTTTCTGCTCCTAGACATCCTGCACATGGTTGTGTGTAAAGAGGAGGTTTCTCCTGAAGAGGAGAGGAGCCACAGTCTGCTCCAGGAGGAACCAGAGCCTCCACACATTAAAGAGGAACAGGGGGAGCATAAAAAACAACAGGAGGACCTTAAAGAAGAACAGGAGGAGCTACTTCAAAGGTCAACGCTGACATTACTAGCAGTGAAAGGTGAAGAAGAAAATGATGATGAGGATGATGAAGAAGAAGACATATCTTCCCACTGCTCTGAGATTGAAGTTGAACTTGAATCTGATGAGGATGATGAAGAAGACATATCTTCCCACTGCTCTGAGATTGAAGTTGAACTTGAATCTGACACTGAAGTCACTGACAGTCATGATTGGGAGGAGACCAATGAAGACGATGATGACGAACAGCATGACAAGAGTTTCAGTGAATCAGGTTCCTTGAAGAAGCACCAGGTTGTCCACACTGGAGAAAAACTTTTTCTCTGTAAACATTGTGACAAGAGTTCAGCTGACCTGAAGAGACACGTTTGTGTCCACACTGGAGAAAATACTTTCCAATGTAAACATTGTGACAAGAGTTTTACTGTATCATCCTACTTGAAAACACACCTTCGTATCCACACTGGAGAAAAACCTTTCCAATGTAAACTTTGTAACATGAGTTTTACTGCATCATCTTCCCTGAAAACACACCTTCGTGTCCACACTGGAGAAAAACCTTTCCAATGTAAACATTGTGACAAGCGTTTCAATCGGTTACATCACCTGAAGGCACACCAGCATGTCCACACAGGAGAAAAACCTTTCCAATGTCAACTTTGTGACAAGAGTTTTACTGCATCATCTTCCCTGAAAACCCACCTTCGTGCCCACACTGGAGAAAAACCTTTCCAATGTAAATATTGTGACAAGAGTTTCAATCGGTTAAGTAACCTGAAGTCACACCTTTGTGTCCACACTGGAGATAAACCTTTCCAATGTCAACTTTGTGACAAGAGTTTTACTTCATCATCCTACTTGAAAAAACACCAGCATGTCCACACTGAAGAAAAACCTTTCCAATGTAAACATTGTGACAGGAGTTTCAATCATTTACATCACCTGAAGGCACACCAGCGTGTCCACACAGGAGAAAAACCTATCCAATGTCAACTTTGTGGCATGAGTTTTACTGAATCATCTTCCTTGAAAACACACCTTCGTGTCCACACTGGAGAAAAACCTTTCCAATGTAAACATTGTGACAAGAGTTTCAATCATTTACATCACCTGAAGGTACACCTTCGTATCCACACTGGAGAAAAACCTTTCCAATGTAAACATTGTGACAAGAGTTTCAATCGGTTACATCACCTGAAGGCACACCTTCGTATCCACACTGGAGAAAAACCTTTCCAATGTAAACATTGTGACAAGAGTTTCAAATGGTCATCTGACTTGAAGAGACACGTTTGTGTCCACACTGGAGAAAATCCTTTCCAATGTAAACATTGTGACAAGAGTTTCATACAGTTAAGTAACCTGAAGTCACACCTTCGTGTCCACACTGGAGAAAAACCTTTCCAATGTAAACATTGTGACAAGAGTTTCAATCAGTTACATCACCTGAAGGCACACCTTCGTATCCACACTGGAGAAAAACCTTTCCAATGTAAACATTGTGACAAGAGTTTAAATCAGTTACATCACCTGAAGGCACACCTTCTTATCCACACTGGAGAAAAACCTTTCCAATGTAAACATTGTGACAAGAGTTTCAATCATGTAAGTAACCTGAACGCACACCTTCGTGTCCACACTTGAGAAAAACCTTTCCAATGTACACATTGTGACAAGAGTTTCAGTGAGTCAGATAAACTGAAGTCACACCTTCGTATCCACACTGGAGAAAAACCTTTCCAATGTAAACATTGTGAGAAGATTTTCAACAATTCAAGTAATCTAAAGAGACACCTTCGTGTCCACACTGGAGATAAAACTTTCCAATGTCAACTTTGTGACAAGAGTTTTACCTTCTCATCCTACTTGGAAAAAACACAGCATGTCCAAACTGGAGAAAAACCTTTCCAATGTAAACATTGTGACAAGAGTTTCAATCAGTTACATCTCCTGAAGAAACACCAGCGTGTCCACACTGGAGAAAAACCTTTCCAATGTCAACTTTGTGACAAGTGTTTTACCATATCATCCCACTTGAAAACACACCAGCGTGTCCACACTGGAGAAAAACCTTTCCAATGTAAACATTGTGACAAGAGTTTCAATAATTCAAGTAATCTAAAGAGACACCTTGGTGTCCACAGTTCTCACAGGGGAAAGGAGGTGTCCACTTTAAACGGTGTGACCAAAGTTTAAAATACTCACTTGCTAAGACACCATTGCATTCACACCACGGGGTAAACAAAAGAAGGTTTCCACTATAAATGAGCTCCCAGGGAAGATCAAATTAAATAGCTGTATGTTCGTAGGGAGGTCGATAGACAAGGACAATATTTATTATACTGCTCCTATATTTCAAAACAAATACAGCACGGCCACCCAGGCGTGGAATGCTCTGACCCCTTCCCTCAAAAAATGCAGATCACTTACATATTTTAAAACAGGCCTGAAAGTCCACCTTTCAGCAGGCCCAATGAAGAGGAAATGATCACTTCTCTTTTAAACAGGACCACGCCCCTCCTAACTTTCTCCCACTCTGTACATGTGCGTTTTATATTTTCCTGTAATGATATATTTGGTTTTTGTTACTGATGATATTGATTTTTTTGTTGAGGGGTGCTAGCTCATCCTATTGGGCTTTGTCTTTGTGTGAACACAAACACGATGATTTGATTGGCTGATCAACATGCCATAGAGATGATTTGATTTTCTGATATATATATTGATATACATATTGGGGATAAAAAGAGGGGGCAGAAAAAGTGAAGACGCCAAAAGTGATTTGTAATGATTTGATTGGCTGAGCATGGAATGTGATGTATGAGATAGGAGCACCCCTCACTTCACACACGTGTGATTGTTGTTACTGTATTCTTCATGTCTATGAATTGATTGCATAGGGTCTGAATGGAAACAAGACCGCAAGGACTAAGTGTTTGACTGTACTCTGATGCTGTTTTTGATCCTTCATCCTTCATCCTTCAGTGTAGATTTTCATCTTACACCAAAGTTAAATTCCCATTGAAAATGAATGGATAATTTCACATCATAGTGTCTGAGCAAATAGTTATAGTGTCTATTTTACGTTATGTTGATGTACAGGTTTTACCAAATTGTACGGCGATTTCTTAATTATTATTTACTGTAGTCCTACCAGACCCCAGGAAATTGCATCTGGCTAAAATATTTAAAAAAGAGAAAAACATAATAATAAAAATGTCACGTTATTTATATAAATAAAAATGGACTGGTTGGAGAATAAAATAAATTGTATTCTTAAACTACACTTGTGTGACTTTTTGGTTTGTTTGTTTGTTTTTATATTTATCGTCTCTGCTTGGCTGCTGCCTGCTGACGCTATTTCCGGTTACCTTTACACACGGGGCGCACAGATTTGAATTTCTCCTGTCAGCTTGACAGTGTGTCTGTGTCGTGTGTGTGTGTTGTTGTCAAGTGTCAACATGGCTCAGAAGAGACTGAGTGATTTCTTTGGTGGGCCCAAGCCCAAATAAAGTGTGCCCAGCACCAGCAGCCGTGTTCAGCAGGGGATGAGTGCTAACATTGTCGTGGCGTTGTCGTCATCGGAGGAGGCGACTAGCGTTCCACTATACACTATATACTTGATCAACCATTCCAGCCCAAGGACGTCAGCTTCCCAGGGAGACGTTTTGGAAAGGAAACATTTCACAGATCATTCCAGTCTACTTGGTTTGGAAAATGCAGGCCATGGTTACACTATGTGAAGGACAGGGACTGTGTTATGTGCTTTTCTTGCATTTCTGCAGTGGAGAAAAAACTGACCAGTGAAGATATTGTTAGGCTCGACAACACATTTGTTAAAGGTGGTTTCACAAATTGGCGCAAATCAGGAGAAAGATTCAAGGAGCATGAGATGTCAGAAGCTCACTCAAAGTCGGTCGAAAGGTTGAGTAGTCTAGGGCGTACGCCAATCAATGCCATGCTATCAGAAATAGCTGCTCAACAGCAGGCAACAGCGAGGGACGTACTGGAGCTGTTGTTTAGAAGCATTCGCTTTCTCGGGCGCAAGGTGGCTCCTTTCAGAGGGGAGAGTACTCGTGACGGTATTCTGTATGAGTTAATGCTGGAACGCACATATAATCTCCAAAAAGAAAATTAATGGCTGCGCAAGAGAGATAACTGGATGTCGGATACTATCCAGAATGAGATCATTCAAATGTTTGGCCGTGCTGTACAGAAGGAGATTGTGACACGCTCGTCAAACTGTCCATGCTATGGATTGACAGCTGATGGCACAACCGACATTACCACTATGGAACAGTTCTCATGCAGCCTACAATATGTGGACCAGAAGTTGCAGTCCCACTGTGATTTCTTGGGCTTTACAATGCCCCGACTCTACTGCAGAAACGCTGTTCAACTGTGTGAAGGATGTTTTTCTGCGGTTGAAAATCCCCATTGAACGGCTAGCAGGATTTTGTTTTGATGGTGCAAGTAACATGTCGGGGCGTTTTTATGGCGTACAAGCACGACTGAAGGAGCTGTGCCCAGACTCATTGTATGTTCACTGCTGTAACCATTCTCTAGACATGGTATTGCAAGAAGTTGCATGTGAGGTGAGCCTTGTGGCGAATGCACTGAACTTTATGCGGGTTGTAGCAGTGATAAACTAATCATCAAAACGCAAACAACTTTTAGAATCTCTCTTTGGTGTGGATGAAGTGGTAAACAACCTCTTAGGCCTGTGTCCAACCCGGTGGTGTGTGCGCACAAAGGCAATTTTGCGCGTCAGCTCCTTATACAGCACCCTGGTAGCCACACTTGACGCACTTAAGAATGACAACAGCCTACAGTCTGTTCCTCATAAAAAGATATTTAAAAAAAGGCGAAAGCCACAAAAGAAACGTTAAAAAAACAAACAGTGTCAGAGGGGAGACAAGGGCAAAAATAACTGGCCTACATAAAAAAGCATTGAATGGATAAACGCTGTTTTCACTTCTGTGCTGTAAACGCATTGTTCGTGGCCAAAACGTTACAGAGCCCAAAGGCAAGTGCACTTGGGGCAGTTGAATGTGCAAATATCCTGCGAAACCGAGTAGCAGCACTGAGAGATGACGTCATGGGGAATATAACAGACACGCTGAAAACGTTTCCTAACTTGGCCTGAAGATGCCCTCTGCTGCACCCCCCCCCCCCCCCCCCAAAGCAATGCTTGAAAATTGGCTTACTAGTTTAAACTTATTGACCCCATAAACCAAGAAAGGAGGGGGGGTAAGTCAAACATAATTAATCTGTCCCATTACTTCCAACCAGATCAACACCAGATCGAACTGCTGGAAAAGGGACTTTCATTTGTTCCAACTCTGGACATCTACAAACAACAAACCAACAGGTTAAAGAAAGACCTTTCCCAGTATCACTGCAGACTGAAACTAGCCACACACTTTGGAAGGGACCAGGGAAGAGAAATACAACCGTTTCGACCAGGATCAAACTGGGAACCTGCAGAGACGGTGCTTCCTACCAGCCTTAAACAACTAATCGAGAAGGACATGAATACGGTAAAACGCATACCAGGACACATTAAGTAAAAAGATAATCTCACAGAACAAAAAAGGGCACTTAGGGAACTAATCAACAACAAACAAATCGTAATCAAGCCAGCAGACAAAGGCTCCTGCATAGTAATTATGGACAGACACCAATACCTGTTAGAAGGTGAGAGACAGCTCAACAATCAGGATCATTATAGGCAATTAGACCAACCAATTTACATAGAGACAGCTGTAAAAGCCAAAGCCATCGTAAACAAACTGAGGGGGAAAAAAGCACATAAATGCCAAACAACATCAATATTTAATAGGACAGGACAGCCCACAAGCTAGGATATTTTATCTTTTACCAACAATACACAAAAGCCCGGATTCATGGACAATACCATATGAAATTCCACCCGGGAGACCAATTGTGTCGGACTGTGGCAGTGAGACTTATCAGACAGCAGAGTTTATTGAATATTTCCTAAACCCACTGTCGATAAAACACCCCAGTTTTATAAAAGACACATTTTGTGGACAAAATTAAAGCTATTATAGTAGGAAAGGAGGCCTTTCTGTTTTCGATAGATATAGACAGCCTCTACACAAACATTGAGACAGAAGCAGGCCTACTAGCAGTTAAAGAAGTCTTTAGTAAATACCCAGACACAAATCGACCAGAGGAGGAATTATTCCAATTACTAGACTTAAATCTAACCCAGAATGATTTTTCCTTTAACAACAAGTTTTATTTACAAATCAAAGGGACGGCCATGGGAAAGCGATTTGCACCATCTTATACAAACATTTACATGAGCATATGGGAGCAGACAGCACTAGAAAAATGCAGACTTAAACCAACACATTATTATAGGTTTCTGGATGATATATTTGGAATATGGGAACATAGCAAGGAAGAATTCCAGGAATTTATTGATGTTCTAAATATCCATCATAGATCCATAACGATAAAATTTGTGACACACACTGAAAGGATTGACTTTCTTGATGTAACAATCTTCAAGGGCCCAAACTTTAACACAAATGGGGAAACTAGACTTAAAAGAATTCTTTAAAGAAACAGACACCCACGCCCTATTACACAAAACGTCATTCCACCCGACACACTCCTACACAGGGATAGTCAAATCACAACTACTAAGATTCCATAGGATTTGCATGCAAATAAGTGATTTCAAAATAGCTTGTAAAACACTATTTAAGGCCCTCAGACTAAGAGGATACACTAGGACATTCCTCCGGAAAGCTCAAAGTACCTTCTTAGAAATAAGAGTGCGGGATCCAGGTCCTAAATTGGCCCTGATAACCAGTTATTCAACACAGAGCACACTAGCAGCCAACAACAGAATAAAAAGGAATTTTGAGAACCGAACGGATGATCTTCTAAAAGATTATAAAATTATATCGGCCTACAGAAAAAACAAAAACCTTAAAGATTATCTAGTACACGGCAAGCTAAAAGAAATCAACACACCAGCACGCCAGGGACCAGAATACTTCAAACCCAAACAATTAGTCAAAAATAGAACTACAAAACGCGTGTTAGAGATTAAATAACAACCAGAACCAGCAACTGCATTTACAAGGCTGTACAAGGCTGGTACAACACAGATACAATATTAACAATGGAAAAAAGGCTCACGGCATTGAAGCTCTAAAATGCGCTGGACTTCAACACAATCCCAACTGGACAGTAGGACAAAGACGTTTGAATGAAAAACAGTGGATTAAGAACCTCAACACGGATTTTCCTGGAGGCTTAAACATGCCTAAAATCAGATCTTGAACACAACAAAACTTAACCCTTTTACTGCTGCCATTTATTGAGAAATTAGGACCTAATTCATGCCAGCATTTTTTTAATTTGAGCTCTTATTTTGAAAAGCCACATTTTGCCTCAACCGGAAGTGAGCTTATCCCTGCCAGCTTTACGTTGCCAAGACAACCTTTGTTTACATGATCGAATCATGCCGGTACATTTTAGCACTCCACAACGTCGGCTCGTGCCGTCAAAGAAACGCTGTTTTGACCAAAAATGCCATCTGGGACAAGGAATAGGAGATACAGGCGATTGAAAGAAACGGATAGAATGGATTCTTATGGCGACGGTGAATTAATATGAACGATCCAGTGCAGTGCTAACAACATTGCTAGCTAACCGGCTAACGTGAGTAGCATTATGGCTTGATCAATCATAAGCACTATAAAAGAGCAATTGCCGAAGGGCTTCGGCAATGGCAGCAAGCGTTAATATCAAATTAATGCTTCAATTGCCGAAGGGCTTCGGCAATGGCAGGAAGACGGTTAAACTCAGGATTAAACTGGAGAAATCTAAAAATGATTGGATCAGACTTCCTTCGGATACATGGCGAATGCATTTATTCCTTGCATTGTGCCTACACATGTTGTGACTTGCGGTCGCAACATGTGTAGGCACAGTGCACTGAAGTTTTTTAATTCCCCCCCAGAGTGAGCAGAACCCCAGCGCGCTTTCGTCACACAGAAGAACCTGAAATGCTGGCCGTCGAATCAGGAGAACTGAAGTGGAGACGTGAGTTTTATGAAGCTGTGGACTTGGTGCACTCGGAAATGGCAAGAAGATTTGATCAGGACAGCATGCTTATAGCAGTAAATAGAGAGATGACTGTTATCAACGCAGCAAAGGGAGATTGCACGGCATTTGACGCACAGGCACTCCACCTCCCCAAGCGCATGCAGCTGGACACGTACAGATGGGCCAATTAAGAACGTTGGGAGACGTAGCTAAGGGTGCCCTTACAGTTGCAGAAGTTGGTGCACGTCTCGCCCAGCTTCAACCACCAACTAGGGCCTTGTACAGATATGTGGAAAACCTCATACAGTTGTGCCTCAGTCTGCCAATATCGGTTGCATCCTCAGAGAGATCCTTCTCCACCCTTCGGCGCCTGAAAAGCTTTACGCGCAGCACAATGGCCCAGAAAAGATTCACCCATCATGCACGTACACAATGCCATTCTGGACACGTTGGATATAAATGCCATGATGAGGGAATTCATCACTGTCACCCCAGAGCGCAAGAGCACATAAAGGGTTTAAGCCACCATCACGGAGACCAACAGCCTGATCAAATGTGGCTGTTGTCAAAAGTAAGAATACACACACACACGCGCACGCGCACACACACACACACACACACACACACACACACACACACACACACACACACACACACACACACACACACACACACACACACACACACACACACACACAATAATCATGCCAGCAGCAACGCATACAGTAACACAACTTCACAATAGTGAACTTTCTCCTATTACTACATTACCTGACATACTGTAATCATAATACTGATAAGTATTAATTGGCTGTTCCAGGATGTTTGTGGTGCAGCAGATTCCAGAGAGTAACCTGGTGCTGGTGGTGACCCAGGCGGACTGTGACTGCTCCCGCCAGTACGGGCCCATCCTGCTGGAGCCCAAAGAGATCAAATATATCCTTCCATATTCATCCACTGTTGACATTTTGACAGCAAAAGTTTGATTTAGATTCAGTCAATTAGTCTTTTGAATAACATTCTGTGTAGTTTGGCGGTTTCGGATGCCGATCTACACAAGCTCATCACAACCCATCATACCGCACCGCTCGTGAGCTTGTAGATGGGCTACAAAACGGGAAAAGGAGTATACAGGTTGTGCATCGAAATATGAATTATAAAAGTGTCATATGAATTATAAAAGTGTCCTATAGCTGACAGGTGTGCATGAATCTAGATTCTATATTTCATCAGCTAGATTAGAATATGAACATACAGTGTACTTACAGCAGTGGTTCTCAAACATGTTTGTCTCAGGTCACCCCTGTAAATATATTTTTCATCCATGGCACCTCTTGAATTGCGTTGTTACTTTATAGCATAGCAGCTTAAAAATAACTCACTGAGTACAGTTTAACTCGGTCCGTTTTACTAAAGTAGAGGGTCTAAGTCTAACCTGTTTAAGACCCCTGTTGTAGCTACACGGGAACACAAGAACTTCCATTAGCTCACAAATTAACGACTGCATGATTTCTTAACGGCTGTGAACATAACGCCACGGTGAAATGCAACAGGATGAGGTCTCAGAAGGTCCGCCGACGCCCAGACTCCTGCCATGCCTACCACCCTAAGGTGAGCCATGTTCTCATGTTAAACCAGACTCCTGCCATGCCTACCACCCTTAGACTAAGGTGAGCCATGCTCTCATGTTAAACCAGACTCCTGCCATGCCTTCCAACCTTAGCCTAAGGTGAGCCATGCTCTCATGTTAAACCAGACTCCTGCCATGCCTACCACCCTTAGCCCTAAGGTGAGCCATGCTCTCATGTTAAACCAGACTCCTGCCATGCCTTCCAACCTTAGCCTAAGGTGAGCCATGCTCTCATGTTAAACCAGACTCCTGCCATGCCTACCACCCTTAGCCCTAAGGTGAGCCATGCTCTCATGTTAAACCAGACTCCTGCCATGCCTACCACCCTAAGCCTAAGGTGAGCCATGCTCTCATGTTAAACCACAGTCCTGCCATGCCTACCACCCTAAGGTGAGCCATGCTCCAGACGTTTTGTCGTCATTCTGTGGGTTGATGACGGCTACGCTTCTGAGGTGTTAAGGGTGAAATCAGCCCTCAGCTATTCCGTCTGAGTTGAACTTGAGCCACGAAGAGGCACCACCAACCAAGCGAGCTAAAGCGTTGCTGTGTCGAACGATTAGGCACAGAATAGTAAATCATGCTTTGTGTGAGAGCGTTTGCCCCAACTGCTACTGGCCAGAAAGCAACAAAACACCTGCTGGTAAGTCAGTATCTCACCTACCAATCAAACGTTATGTTATGAGTTAAAGTTGAGTTGACATCCACCTGAATTTAACATCTACCATCGGCACAGTGGCATAGTCGGTAGTGCTGCATGTCGCCTCACAGCTATAATGTCCTGGGTTCGATTCCCGCTGGGTGCTGGGGGCGTGTTCTCTCCTCCTCATCAGTGCCGATACCCAAGGCAGGGTTGGCGAAAGGGCCTTTCTGTGTGGAGTTAGCAGGTCCTCCCCGTGTCCCCTAGGGTAGGTACCCTCACAAAAAACATGCCGTAATCCTGGTCTCTAAACTACCTCCCCCTGGCCAGCCGGGGCGCCTGATGGAGGGGAAAGGAACTGGTTGGAATAACGTGTTCCTTCCACCCGCTACGTCCAGCCAGGGAATCTCCCCTCTGTCAGGTGAAAAGAAGCAGCTTGGACTCCTCATGCATAGAAGGAGGCATGAGGTCAGTCCGCTGACCCCCCCCCCCAGGATTACATTCGATATAATTGACACTGGGTGAAAGAATGGGTTGCAAAATCGTGGGATGAAAATTATAAGAGAAGAAAATCGTTTAACATTTGCCTTGATTTAGATTGAAAATTGGCTTTGTAGTCAGACAGATGACGATGATTGTTTTTATTTATTTATTTTTGCTAATGACAACAAATTAATTGTCATTCCAGGAGAATGCCAAGGACTGTGGGAGAGCATCGGATATCTCCGTGTCGGTGACCCTGTTCTGGGCCTCACTGATCAGCTCATTAGTTCTCCACAGGTGGACGTCATAAACCAATCTCCCTCTCATCCTCGCTCTGCTTCAAGGACAAGCAAAAGCCTTTCATGTAACTGTGATTTGGAAGGAATTGTTCAGGATTTGGACCGGGACCAAACAAGTAAAAGCATGTGTGTTTTGGCAATAGATGTGTGGCTTTACAAGGTGCTCAGGGGAGTTCAGAGTCCTGCAAATTTGCTTTTTGGATTTCCTTTATCATCATCCCTGTGAGCCACAGTGAGAAACGAGCTACACCATGGGTGAAGTTGACTGGAGAAAATGATGAAGGGCTATTTCATAGAGAAGCATTTTCTTGCACTAAGACTCAACGTTAAAAGCAAAATGCCACCGGAACAAATGCAGTATGGATATGTGGACATGTTGGAGTAGCACCAGTGATACAAAAAAAACCCCAAAAGACTGTATGGCCTCATTCTTGAGCGCTAAAGTGACTGAGGTGGTCAAATACTGCCATCTGCTGGATCTCTTTCTACACCACAGCCTGATTGATTTCTGGGCTTGGTGTTGTGCATGATGAACTGATGCTAAATTGTTGCCATTTACAAGAATGTAGTGGGATATCTTTGTATATTTTGATACTGAAATAGACAGTGTAGGCTACTGTAGTTGTTTTGTTGTACATAAATGATGTACCTGTTTGGTTGAAAAGAAAGTTGAAAAGGGGACAAACTACCTTTGTTTGTGTGGAACATCCTGGTGACTGCTACCATGAACCCGGTATAACCCCCTTCTTGAAACCAGGAAGCTTTTCGTAAGTCAAAAGGACAAACATATACAGAGAGGGCTGGGCAATCGAGATAGATAGGTGTTTTTCATGGTTTTAATAACTTAAGCCAATATATTATACGTAAAAAAGCTAAAATAGCCGATCTGCAACCTCACAACACGCCGTGTCGTGTTGCTAATTTGTAGAACATTTAGCTATTTTTGCAAATATATTTCATAATATATTAATTAGAGCTGGGACTCGATTAAAAAAATTAATCTAATTAATCAGAGGCTTTGTGATTAATTAATCTAGATTAATCACATTTTAATCGCATATCAATATTCAACCCGAGAACAGCGAGAAACCTTTTTTTTTAATGTTTTTTGGTATCCCAGTGAATCAATGAATAGTGACTACAGGATACCACTCATTTTCAACATTTTACTGTCATTAATATACCCGTTGTGGAAATAATAATAAAAGTCACCCCATTCTGTGTTGCCTAGAACTGGAGGTCTGAAAAATAATTAGTAACAGTAACAAGTACATCTCAGTGACATCACAAAGCTGTACTTACTTCATATTGTTACTGTTTTTTGTCAGACCTCCAGTTCTAGGCAACACAAAATGGGGTGACTTTTTATTATTTCCAGTTTTCAGTACTATAGAAAAGCGCCCAGTGAGAAACGTTCCGCGGTGAAAAAAAAGGTGCTATTAATTTATCTGTAGTTAATCGCGATTAATTTTTCTGTAGTTAATTAATCTAAATTAATCGCAATTAGTCCCGGCCCTAATATTAATCTAATGTCTGCCTGTATGTCATGAAAGCAAACGTAGCCTATACATCTTTGGGGTGTCAACCCATGTGGGCGGCATCGTGATGGTGTGTTTCATAGAATTATTATTTAATGCACATAGGCCCTCATTTATCAATCAAGTGTAAAATCTGCCACAGATTCGAGTGCAGGTTTCGTAGTACACCCACATCGCCACGGCATTTATAAAGTGATCGCAAACAGCTGATCCTTCCTTAACCCATTCTGAACGGGCACCCATTTTGGTGTCAGCATCATGTTATGCTTTAGCTATTTAAAAATAGCAGATCTACAAGCTCATATCGCGCCACCGAGTGGCGCGATACGAGCTTGTAGGTCTGCCATTTTTGAAAAATCGAAGAACGACTGACATTTTTAGAATCTGATCTTGGGTCAGAATGGGTTCATCAGACCAGTGTGTGTCCAGTGGAAAACCTCGTATGAATCTGATCTCAGGTCAGAATGGGTTAATTTTTTGCACGTTAATAAATGTCACGGCTGAATTTGATCTGGCACGCCCTAAGAAATCAAGCCTCGCCCTCGTTTTTGCGACCTGAACCACTGCTATACGATCTGGAAACCATGGTTACCGTGCCTTTCTGCCCGCCTCACCCCCCTCTCTCACACATGTATACACACACACACACACACACACACACAGACGCACACACGCTGCACGCACACGCAACTTGCACGCCCAACTAACTGGTGTGTTGTTAAATAAATAAACAACGAACACCTGCTTGAATTAAATAAAGGTGTAGGCCTACCCTGTCTCTGTCTGTTTCCCTCTCACCTCGCTTGCCTTGCTGTCATGTCCACGCACGCACGCACCTACATGACACATCGACATCGCATCGCCATGAATGGAATACGTTTGGGCTGGCCTATATTAATTTTACCCATTCGTGCGCAGTGCACGGCGAACGGGCGAAGGTGTGATACTGCGCACTGCTGTGATATTAAAGTCCTGTGGGTGAGTGTCAGTGATGCCTGCATGAGAGATAGGCTATCATGTCGTCAAGGCAGTCATAATCAACGTTTATGTAGTGATTTGATCATTGATGAACGAATCATAAACATATGGATGAAGGCTTGCTTGCATGTGTGCTGGTATGTGTTGGCGACGCACGCCGCGACCCCCGAAAATGATCACGCTTTTATCTGAACTGTCAAAACTGTCAAAACCTGTCTAAGCACTTATTTAAATGGTGAATGATTAAGCCCCTTACGCCTATAGCCTGCTAGTACTTACTACAAATAGGCAAGCTATATGCTTGTCATTGTCACTTGGAAATAAAGGCGTGCAGTCCATTTTTGCCTTTTTTAAAATAATATCATAATCACATATGTCGCATCACTGCAAGCGCTCCAAAATCATCTCTCAAGTGCGCTCGCATAACAAGGCCAGTAAAGCACTGTTTGATTAAGCACAAACTAATACATTGTGAACATGTTATATTGTTTTTAATTGCGTGATTTTAATTACTTGTAAAGTTGGAAATATCTCTTGTTTTTTTACATACACATACCGTTTTATATTAACATTTTAGGAGTGAAAACATATGCTTAGATGCCTGTGACAGCCTCTCATCTGGTCAGACAATGCTGCTCCGCTGTTCTAGGACAGAAAAACAGGTGAGGACAATTGCGTACGACAGCTGACGAGTAGACGTGACTTTTGATCGTTGTCACGTTCAATTTCAAGCTTTGCCGGAAATGTTAAATGCCGAAAATGTCGGTAATTTCGGCGTGCGCCCATATTTTGGCGTACGCACGGTTGATAAATGAGGGCCATAATGCGTACATCATAGGTAGAAGATTATGCCTTAGATGCTTTTATAAAGGGAAAGTGGTCAAGCAAAAATAAGGCTTAATTTAAATTTATTCTATATAAATATAAATATACTTCTACCCCAAATCTTAACCCGGACATTTTTTTTTACTATTGAGCTAATGGAGACGGCCTGCTTGCTCAGGGGATAAATTGAATCTTGACCATCAGGTCAAAATCTGTGTCCGATCCTTCATAATACCGTATTTTAAGTTGTGTTATCCTGGTTGATTCAGAGACGCCCCATGTATATATTTCTTTCTTTGTCATGTTTTGTTTTACAAAAGGAATGATTGTAAATTATTTCCATCAGTCAGGAAAGAAGAATGATAAGAAAATCTCTCAGCTTTGCATGAGTTTGCATGTTCTCTCTGTGTCCCCTATAGGCCTAGGTTAGGGACCCTCACAAAAAACATGCAGTAATCCTGGTCTCTATACTACCTCTCCCCTGGCCAGTCTGATGGAGGGGAAAGAAACTGGTTGGAATAACGTGCTCCTTCCACAAGCTATAACGTCCAACCGGAGAAACTCCTTGGACTCTGCATGCATAGAAGGAAGCATGAAGTCATTCCGTTGCTCTCAACAGGTTGGCAGATCTGAGGGAGTGTATAGTGCCCAGGATTACATTAGATAATTGACACTGGGTGAAAAAATGGGTTGCAAAATTATGGGATAAGAATTGATGTATAGCCTATATTTAAAAAAAGTAAATAATATCTCATCAAAATATAGACAATAATAATAATAATACAGTAGTATCTTTAAGTAAAAGCTATTTTTTATATAAAGTAAACATTTATAAATGAAACATTCTTGAAATAAAATGCATTGTTTTTTATCTTCCATTCAAATGTTCTTTTAAATGTTTTTCTATGTTTCAAGTCCGGTTTTTATTATAAGTCACATTTATGGTTATTTTAGAGCTTGCTGAATTTCCAGAGGACAGTCTCAAGGTCTTACTTGTTCTAACAGCTTGAGTTTTCATTTGTTCGGCAAGGTAGCTTCAGTTCGGCATGCCACATTTACAGAACCTTTCGCCTTTTTTCCCTCTTTTAGTATGTGATGCACTTTTTTCGTTTCCGATCCGATTACGATCCAACAATTTCTGTGTTAGACATACCGATACCGAATACAGATACCAGAGTGCTTTAAAAAGAAAAGAAAAAAAAGTAGTGTCTGTGACTTAAGTTCACTTCAAACAAGTAGGTAGGCAGCACAATTTAAGCAGCTGTACAGCAGTGGTACCAGCATTAATGTTAAAATATTTAAGCTATATCACACAGGAGGTAAATTTATTCCTAATAAGGATTTATTTTTGAGCTACAATTATGCTACAATCATGCTGTGCAAAACTGGCACTTTAACTCACACACGCACGCACGCACACACACACACACACACACACACACACACACACACACACACACACACACACACACACACACACACACACACACACACACACACACACACACAGTGAGAAGTTGAGTTATTTTTTCTTTTTTTAAGACAATGTATAAAGTATGAACTAAAGCAGTAGGCCTACTTCAAGTAGGCTATTGTATGGATACAATTATACATGTGGACACACATGGCTCCAACGAACTGCAGCGGTCAATGAGGCATCCATTGTTTTTACATCTATGATTCCACCACACTGCGGTCCCATTTACACACCTGTCTCATTGCAAACATGTGAAGACTTCTCCAATCAGCCTGCTCCCTATAGCCTAAAACTGGACTCATGTCAGTTTATACTGTCATGGATGCAGAGCGATTTAAATACAAATGCAGAGTCACAGCAAACGTTTATCAAAAGTATTTGATAAAGAATAAGGCAAATCTTACACTGACGACGCAGGTATGGAATCAGGCAATCGATAATGACATTAACAGTCAAAACAGGAACAAGCCAAACCTCCAAAGCAGGACATCGATGACAACATGGTTATGAAATGACAATGAGTGTAATTTGCCAAAGATAACCCCTATCCACTTTCAATAGTTCTATTTAGAAAAGGCTTTAGGGTGTGAAATTCATGGAGTGGGTGTTGTGAATCTTTATCAAATTGATCTTTTGTTTCATTGAAAAGGTTACAGGCTATAGCTTTAATTACCGTGTGATTGTATACCTTTTCTCCGGATCTTGTGCTATAACAGCTTGTCTGATAAATGTGTACTATTGTATTTCTGTATCACAATGTGGTTTCTCATTTACTGTATTGTCAACTGTCTGTTACAGCACCAACCCATAACCAGGCCATCAGGCAGAGGCTCTGTGTATGTAGAGCAGTGGTTCCCAAACTGGGGTCCTTGAGGGAGTTCCAGGGGACCCCCAGGCAGCTAAATGATAGTTTGGAACCAAATGGGCCCTAACGGGTCCATTTGGTTCCATTTATTTGTACACTCTCAGGCCCCTTTTCCACCGGTTGGTTTCCAATGGGAACCGGTTCAGTTCTTTTTGGTTCTTAGTCCATGAGCCAGAGCTCCAAAATTGAAACATTAATTATGAATTGAGTGGGCAAAACCATACCTATATTAGATTGTTATCACCATTAAACTTCCCCAATTGAGTACTTACACGAAGACAATGATTTATTGTATTACAATTTTTACATTCTTAAATATGCAAATGAGGCAATATGTAGGAAAATATGCAATACTCAAAAATATGAAAAAGCTACTGTGGAAAGGTTATGTATTAATTTACTTGTATTGATCCTATAAACAATTTAATATAGGGTATAGTTTGCCCACCAATTATGGAGCTCTGGCTCATGGACTAAAAACCAAAAAGAACTGAACCGGTTCCCATTGGGAACCAACCGGTGGAAAAGGGGTCTCAGAGTTAAATTAACATTGATTTTACAATATAAATTGGGGTCCCAGAGATAGAAATGCCATTAATTGGGGGTCCATAGACGTTATTCATTTTCGGTGGTGAGGTGACCACCGAATTAAAACATGACGTCACGAGCCGTGGTGAAGAGCAAACCACCGCCCCAGCCCTTCTCTCTGTTTTTACTCACCACTCACCGCTCAGCTCCGGTGGTCACCTCACCACCGAAAATCCAGACTAATTTATATAAATAAATATTTCAGTAAATCTCTATGGGAGAGTTTTCATAGTACATAGCTGCTCCCCACTGTATTACACTGTATCATGGCTCCCCCTAGTGACCGTTTATGGTACGTGCACAGTGCACGCTCCAGGCTCCAGCAGGGCTAGTGCGCATGCGCACAACCCTTATGCGCACACACACACACACACACACACACACACACACACAGCTAGGCGAGCTAGCTGTTTGCACTCGTTTGAAAACACTATAATAATAAAAGTAAAACGTTTGAAAACAGTGTCGTCGTTAAGCATCTCAACCCTGAACAACACAGCAGGTAAGATATGAACTGTTTCACAACTTGTTTTCTTACTACATTTATCTTTTATATTATTGACTCATCTTTTAACATGGAAAAACATGACGAGTATTTCTCACATATCTGCTTGTTATAAGTTATTCTAAACAAGCAGTAGTTAATACTAGCAGGCAGCAGCAGTAGGCTAATATTATTGTAACTCGCTCCTCCAAAGGGAGCTAGCTCTCTTGGCTACGTGGCTTTGTTGCCTGCTATGCCTGCTCTGCTGAGTTGGAGGAGAGAGAGAGAAAGAGAGGGGGAGGGGGAGAGAGAGAGTTTAGATTGATTGATTCAACTGTTGAACATTGTATTCTCAGTTTGTAGAATGGGTACATTTAAAACGAATGCACAGGTCAATAATACAAAAACTGCTTATTTGAGGACGAAACCACGACAAGCACTAAGACTTGTTTATATCAGGGTCCACCATTTTCAATTCATCAGAACATTTAAAGACGTACAGAAAAAGGAAAAACTAAAAAAGGGATAAACGTTTTTTTTTTTTTTTTATACCCCCGTAGGTGCTCTTTAGAGTGGTTTTGACCTATTGTGTTGTGCACCTGCACACACTAGCCCAAACATTTAGATTCTCGTAGAGGTTTTTTTTTCGATTTGACGAATCTCTATACGAGAGTCTAAAAGACTTACCCCCAAATATTATGGTCGCGAAGAGCAACGTTTGAGCCAAAATCACTCTTACCTTGTACAAATGCAAAATCTAAGCTGCTTTTTCTTTTGCCCCACTTGTTTGTGGGGTGTTCGTCACCATATTAAACGCGTACGCGGCTTATTTTTCAATAAAAAAGGTATTTTAATCCACTCTGTTTCGGAATCCTCCATTGTAAATGCGCAACAGAACATTGCCCGCGCCCCTAGCAGTGTTGGCAAGTAACTTAAGTAATATACTACTTTCAGTAATATTATTACTTTTTTCCAGTAATATGTAACTTAACTAGTTACTTTCACATTTTGAGTAATATTACATTTACCTTTTTTCAAAAGTAATATTATTACTATTTTCACGAGCCTTGGTGGAACTGTGGGTTTGAGTGTTTATTTATAATGGTAGACTGGGTTGAAGTCAAGTTGCTTTGCAGACTGCTGATCCGCTCTAGATCTAGACTCTAGAGCGGATACGGAAACGATGCACACTCGTCGGTAAGTATGTGTGAAGTATCGGATGCAGAAGGGCGGGCCTTAAACCGTCCGGAACACGGAACAACAACCTAAACTAGTTTGTGTGTAACTCGTTAGACTGCACTGTTAGAGAGAAGAGATGTAAATAAACTAACAATGGAGGAGGTGGAGGAGACAGAAACACCGGCACAACAAAGCGTTATAACATTCAATACTTGGAAGTATTCGCATTATTTTGAGTATGTCCGTGATCAAGACGAGATGAACATTATTGTCCGCTGCAAGTTGTGCATACGGAAGAAGCTATATTCCACGTCAAAATCTACTTCTAATCTATGTGTACAAATGGATCCATCATCATGAGTTAAATAAACACTGCAGAATAGGGGAGGGGGGACTGCTAATGTTGAAAATGCAAAGTAAGACTTTTGGGGACAAAATATGCAATTACATATTATATAAGTATATATATATATAAGTATATATAAGTAAAGTAATAAGTAACTAGTTACTTTTCTCAGGGAGTAATAAGTAGTGTATTAGTGTTAAAGTAATATTTTGCCAACACTGGCCCCTAGCGTCCAGGGTTCTCTTGCGCATTTACAATGGAGAGAACCAAGATGGCCGCCAGATTCCGAGTCAGAGTGGATTAAAATACATTTTGTTATTGAAAAATAAGCAGCGTACGCGTTTAATATGGTGACGAACACCCAACAAACAAGTGGGGCAAAAGAAAAAGCAGCTTAGATTTTGCTAGCCCTGAAACATGACTGCCATGATGATTATCATGACAGTCATGAAGTAACTGCATCCTGTTTTTGGCGCTCGCTACATTTACAACGTTTCCGTATATATAAACATTCGGAATTAAAATATAAAGTACTCACAATTTGTCCCACGGGTGTTAGTTAGTAGCAGCACCAGCGATTAGATTGCTGCATCCCGCGTTGTTTAATAAAAATCATTCTTGTCCGAGCGCCCCGGCTACTTTTTTCAAACGGGGTTCGTTAGGGAAATCCACTATTGCACACCGGGAGCGCACTCGCCTATTAGTCTGTATTGGCAGGGCGGTCAGCGTACCTATATCGAACACACCGAGTGCCACCCTCCTCCCGACCGATAGGGGTGCGTAGTTGAAAGCCAATGGCAAAATAACAGCTCGGATAAAAATGCTTTTTATTAAACAACGCGGGATGCAGAAATTCTAATCGCTGGAGCTGCAACTAACTAACACCCGTGGGACAAATTGAGAGTACTTTATATTTGAATTCCGAATGTTTATATATACGGAAACGTTGTAAATGTAGCGATCGCCAAAAACAGGATGCAGTTACTTCATGACTCTCGTATGAATACGAGAGTCATGAACCATGGCTAAGATTTTGCATTTGTACACAACCATATTTAGGGGTAAATCTAGAGAGATTCGTCAGAATCGAAAAAAACCTCCACGAGAATCGAAATGTTTGGGCTATGCACACACCATTAAAAACCCAAACCCTAACAAACACCTATTGTAACAAATCTTAACACGGAATTAGTTTGTTGTTCCAGACTCCTTGAAACCAAAGTGTTTCCAAATAGATGAATTGGTTGTAGTTTTCTTGTTGACCAAAGGGTGTCTTTCTTTCACTCATCTGGGCTAGATCTGAAATAAACATCTCACTGAGCTTTTAGGGAGCGGCAAAAGAGGGCGCCCCTTACTGTGTGAAGTAAGGGGTCTTACCGTCGTATACCCGTATATACACTAATGTATACTATGCCTATTTGCTCAGACACTATGACACTGCATTCTTCGTTCATTGTCAATGGATATTTAATGTCCTCCAGTGTCCTCCAGGGGGAGGTAGTTTAGAGACCAGGATTACTGCCCTCCACAGCAAAAGGGCCTTTCTGTGTGGAGTTTGCATGTTCTCCCCGTGTCCCCTAGGGTAGGTACCCTCACAAAAAACATGCAGTAATCCTCGTCTCTAAACTACCTCCCCCTGGCCAGCCGGGGTGCCTGACGGAGGGGAAAGGAACTGGTTGGAATAACGTGTTCCTTCCACGCGCTACGTCCGTCTGGGGAAGGAGCAACTTGGACACTTGGTCATGAAGGAAGTATGAGTTCAAGTCCTTTGCTCTCCCCAGTTAGGCGGAGGGTGTGTAGAGCCCAGGATCACATTAGATAATTTACACAGGGTTGAAAATTTAGAAAAAGAAATATAACAAATTTCCCACTCCACATCCCCAGCTGCAAGACTGGTCTCCAGTTATTAAAGTCCTTCTTTATTCACTTGATTTCAGAACAGAGTCCAGACTGCAGATGAAGACGAACTCTCCAGACTCCAGACTCTCCAGAACTACAATACCCATGATGCATCACTCCCGGGTGAAGATAAACTCTCCAGACTCAGCCAGGGACTTTTCTATTAAACAGGAAGCTGAAGACGTTTCTATTAAACAGGAAGCTGAAGACGTTTCTATTAAACAGGAAGCTGAAGACGTTTCTATTAAACGGGAAGCTGAAGACGTTTCTATTAAACAGGAAGCTGAAGACGTTTCTATTAAACAGGAAGCTGAAGACGTTTCTATTAAACGGGAAGCTGAAGACGTTTCTATTAAACAGGAAGCTGAAGACCACCCACACCTCGGTAAGTTGCATGTGTTCTTCCTTTCTTTTTTTTTCTGTAGGGTTGCCACAATGTCTTAATTTCACTGTACAATAACAATGGCAAACTATAACGTATTGTAACTAGTAGTATAAATAGTGCAAATTCAGTTTGACTTGGTATCTATGTCTGTGTGTTGTGTCTGGGAGTAGATTTGCTTCCGGCTCTTTAGATTGGGAGAACCTGTTTCCATTATCCTAATTGTCATCAGTTACACACCTGCTTGCATAGCTGATGGTTGACCCTGATCAACTAAGTATTAGTAGTTCCTGAAGTACAGAAGGTTAGTTCACTAAGTATAGAGTGTTTACGTACAGAGTAGTATAGAATGTTTAAGTACAGAGCATTTGTTCACTAAGTATAGTGTGTTTAAGTGCTTAACAACTTTCAACTTTGCAAGCTTAGCGTCTGCACTTTCTTACTCTTTCAAAGACTGAAACATTACCATTATGTGCAGGCGTGCGGGAAGTCATTAGAAGGAAGGGGAGCTGTCTTGGGAAGGACTCCGATTTCGGACCCGATTTTGGCCGTGCGCCCGTAATCTGGTCCGGGTCTGTGCGCAAAAACAGTCTTAAAACAACGGCAACGTAAAACTATGAGCTGCAGACAAGCATTATTAACCAGGCCCGGCATGAAGCATGCACATCAATGGCTACAATTACACAACCAGACTTTGGTGTAGGCAAAGGGATTTATTTAAATAAAAAATAATATTGTGCCACAGGCTGAAATATTCATAAATTCCAATTGAACGTATATCCCTCAAGTTCCACTGTTGCAGGGCCTTCCCCCTTTAACAACTTTCAAACAAGTATTTGCAAGCTTAGCGTCTGCACTTTCTTACTCTTTACAAAACTGAAACATTATCTTTATGTGCAACGCAACTTCAATCAGGTGTGGAAAAATACTTGCTTGGCCAACTGGCAGTGTGAACAAGACATTTGTGAAATTTGCCCCAGACACACAGGCAGACAGATTCACAGACACATTTCCAGACGTACAGAGCTACGCAGTAGAACTCTTTTACATAGATTGTTAAGCTACCATCGGTCCACATTTCAAGCTTTCATTGTCTGAAGTGCTTCTGTTTCATGACGTCATGCACTGAGCGGCATGACTAATTTACTTCCAAATCAGAGGTCGGGTGTGAAGTATCGTTTTTTAATTTTTTCAGAATTTCATGATTCAAATTAAATATTTGCTGTAACATCATTATTCATTTTGGTGTTAAAGTAACTAAATATATTACTAAACATTACTTTTTCAGTATTTTTGTAAAATCTTTCAGAACAGTAATAACCTGTAGTTAATAACGGTTTAGCCAATCTTATCTTGGTAGGTAATGGCTTATTTTGTACATGGAACATGAAAGAAGAATGGATTTACATTTTAGGAATCCAGTGTTACAATTTACAATTACAATTTAGGCATTTAGCAGACGCTCTTAATCCAGAGCGATTTACATTAAGCAAAAACAAAAAAGCATGGGAATACATCACATAAAAACATTTATCAAGAAACATGCATAAGCTAAGAAAGTAACAGTGGAATATCTATATAATGAAGCTATACATATAAACTATACATCTATACTACTATGCTATACATATGTACTATGACGTGCTATGACTACATACAATGCAATTATAGTGCTGTCTACATAACATGCTATAAGTCTGTATCAAATGCTATCTAAGTCTACAGAAATGCTATCTAAGGGGGTGGGGTAAGTGCTATGGGCCATGATGGAGTCTGAAAAGGTGGGTTTTCAGACTACGGCGGAAGATTGGGAGTGATGCTGCAGTTCTGACTGCAATGGGAAGTGCATTCCACAGTTTTGGAGCCAGAAGGGAGAAGAGTTTGGGACATGTGGAGCGTTGTCCCGGCGTTTTTAGTGAGGGTACTTCCAGCTTCCCTGCGTTGGCTGATCTGAGTGCGCGGGAGGGTTTGTAGGGTTCGATCATACTTGCAAGATATGGGGGAGCCATACCTTTGGTTGCTTTGAATGCCAGCATCAGAGTTTTGTATTCTGTGCGGGCAGCGACCGGGAGCCAGTGGAGGGAGCGGAGCAGGGGGGAGACTTGTGAGAATTTTGGCTGGTTGAAGACCAAGCGAGCTGCGGCATTTTGGATCAGCTGGAGAGGCTTAAGTGCACATGCTGGTAGGCCAGTAAGGAGGGAGTTACAATAGTTGAGTTTTGACAAGACTGATTCCTGGGTGAGGAACGGTCTAATTCGTCGTATGTTATAGTGTTGACCATCATGTTATGTTTCTGCTCCTAGACATCCTGCACATGGTCGTGTGTAAAGAGGAGGTTTCTCCTGAAGAGGAGAGGAGCCACAGTCTGCTCCAGGAGGAACCAGAGCCTCCACACATTAAAGAGGAACAGGGGGAGCATAAAGAACAACAGGAGGAGCTTAAAGAAGAACAGGAGGAGCTACTTCAAAGGTCAACGCTGACATTACTAGCAGTGAAAGGTGAAGAAGAAAATGATGATGAGGATGATGAAGAAGACATATCTTCACACTGCTCTGAGATTGAAGTTGAACTTGAATCTGATGAGGATGATGAAGAAGACATATCTTCCCACTGCTCTGAGATTGAAGTTGAACTTGAATCTGACACTGAAGTCACTGACAGTCATGATTGGGAGGAGACCAATGAAGACGATGATGACGAACAGCATGACAAGAGTTTCAGTGAATCAGGTTCCCTGAAGAAGCACCAGGTTGTCCACACTGGAGAAAAACTTTTTCTCAATAAACATTGTGACAAGAGTTCAGCTGACCTGAAGAGACACGTTTGTGTCCACACTGGAGAAAATACTTTCCAATGTAAACATTGTGACAAGAGTTTTACTGTATCATCCTACTTGAAAACACACCTTCGTATCCACACTGGAGAAAAACCTTTCCAATGTAAACTTTGTAACATGAGTTTTACTGCATCATCTTCCCTGAAAACACACCTTCGTGACCACACTGGAGAAAAACCTTTCCAATGTAAACATTGTGACAAGAGTTTCAATCGGTTACATCACCTGAAGGCACACCAGCATGTCCACACAAGAGAAAAACCTTTCCAATGTCAACTTTGTGACAAGAGTTTTACTGCATCATCTTCCCTGAAAACCCACCTTCATGTCCACACTGGAGAAAAACCTTTCCAATGTAAACATTGTGACAAGAGTTTCAATCGGTTAAGTAACCTGAAGTCACACCTTCGTGTCCACATTGGAGATAAACCTTTCCAATGTCAACTTTGTGACAAGAGTTTTACTTTATCATCCTACTTGAAAAAACACCAGCATGTCCACACTGGAGAAAAACCTTTCCAATGTAAACATTGTGACAAGAGTTTCAATCGGTTAAGTAACCTGAAGTCACACGTTCATGTACACACTGGAGAAAAACCTTTCCAATGTAAACATTGTGACAAGAGTTTCAATCATTTACATCACCTGAAGGCACACCAGCGTGTCCACACAGGAGAAAAACCTTTCCAATGTCAACTTTGTGGCAAGAGTTTTACTGAATCATCTTCCTTGAAAACACACCTTCGTGTCCACACTGGAGAAAAACCATTCCAATGTAAACATTGTGACAAGAGTTTCAAATGGTCATCGGACTTGAAGAGACACGTTTGTGTCCACACTGGAGAAAATCCTTTCCAATGTAAACATTGTGACAAGAGTTTTATACAGTTAAGTAACCTGAAGTCACACCTTCGTGTCCACACTGGAGAAAAACCTTTCCAATGTAAACATTGTAACAAGAGTTTCATACGGTTAAGTAACCTGAAGTCACACCTTCGTGTCCACACTGGAGAAAAACCTTTCCAATGTAAACATTGTGACAAGAGTTTCAATCAGTTACATCACCTGAAGGCACACCTTCGTATCCACACTGGAGAAAAACCTTTCCAATGTAAATATTGTGACAAGAGTTTCAATCAGTTACATCACCTGAAGGCACACCTTCGTATCCACACTGGAGAAAAACCTTTCCAATGTAAACATTGTAACAAGAGTTTCATACGGTTAAGTAACCTGAAGTCACACCTTCGTGTCCACACTGGCGAAAAACCTTTCCAATGTAAACATTTGAGAAGATTTTCAACAATTCAAGTAATCTAAAGAGACACCTTCGTGTCCACACTGGAGATAAACCTTTCCAATGTAAACATTGTGACAAGAGTTTCAATCAGTTACATCTCCTGAAGGAACACCAGCGTGTCCACACTGGAGAAAAACCTTTCCAATGTCAACTTTGTGACAAGAGTTTTACCATATCATCCCACTTGAAAACACACCAGCGTGTCCACACTGGAGAAAAACCTTTCCAATGTAAACATTGTGACAAGAGTTTCAAACTGTTACATCACCTGAAGGCACACCAGCGTGTCCACACAGGAGAAAACCTTTCCAATGTAAACATTGTGACAAGATTTTCAACAATTCAAGTAATCTAAAGAGACACCTTGGTGTCCACAGTTCTCACAGGGGAAAAAAAGGTGTCCACTTTAAACGGTGTGACCAAAGTTTAAAATACTCACTTGCTAAGACACCATTGCATTCACACCACGTGGTAAACAAAATAAGGTTTCCACTATAAATGAGCTCGCAGGGAAGATCAAATTAAATAGCTGTATGTTCGTAGGGAGGTCGATAGACAAGGACAATATTTATTATACTGCTCCTATATTTCAAAACAAATACAGCACGGCCACCCAGGCGTGGAATGCTCTGACCCCTTCCCTCAAAAAATGCAGATCACTTACATATTTTAAAACAGGCCTGAAAGTCCACCTTTCAGTAGGCCCAATGAAGAGGAAATGATCACTTCTCTTTTAAACAGATGACCACGCCCCTCCTAACTTTTTCCCACTCTGTACATGTGCGTTTTATATTTTCCTGTAATGATATATTTGGTTTTTGTTACTGATGATATTGATTTTTTTGTTGAGGGGTGCTAGCTCGTCCTATTGGGCTTTGTCTTTGTGTGAACACTGGAGAAAAACCTTTCCAATGTAAACATTGTAACAAGAGTTTCATACGGTTAAGTAACCTGAAGTCACACCTTCGTGTCCACACTGGAGAAAAACCTTTCCAATGTAAACATTGTGACAAGAGTTTCAATCAGTTACATCACCTGAAGGCACACCTTCGTATCCACACTGGAGAAAAACCTTTCCAATGTAAATATTGTGACAAGAGTTTCAATCAGTTACATCACCTGAAGGCACACCTTCGTATCCACACTGGAGAAAAACCTTTCCAATGTAAACATTGTAACAAGAGTTTCATACGGTTAAGTAACCTGAAGTCACACCTTCGTGTCCACACTGGCGAAAAACCTTTCCAATGTAAACATTGTGAGAAGATTTTCAACAATTCAAGTAATCTAAAGAGACACCTTCGTGTCCACACTGGAGATAAACCTTTCCAATGTAAACATTGTGACAAGAGTTTCAATCAGTTACATCTCCTGAAGGAACACCAGCGTGTCCACACTGGAGAAAAACCTTTCCAATGTCAACTTTGTGACAAGAGTTTTACCATATCATCCCACTTGAAAACACACCAGCGTGTCCACACTGGAGAAAAACCTTTCCAATGTAAACATTGTGACAAGAGTTTCAAACTGTTACATCACCTGAAGGCACACCAGCGTGTCCACACAGGAGAAAACCTTTCCAATGTAAACATTGTGACAAGATTTTTAACAATTCAAGTAATCTAAAGAGACACCTTGGTGTCCACAGTTCTCACAGGGGAAAAAAAGGTGTCCACTTTAAACGGTGTGACCAAAGTTTAAAATACTCACTTGCTAAGACACCATTGCATTCACACCACGGGGTAAACAAAATAAGGTTTCCACTATAAATGAGCTCGCAGGGAAGATCAAATTAAATAGCTGTATGTTCGTAGGGAGGTCGATAGACAAGGACAATATTTATTATACTGCTCCTATATTTCAAAACAAATACAGCACGGCCACCCAGGCGTGGAATGCTCTGACCCCTTCCCTCAAAAAATGCAGATCACTTACATCTTTTAAAACAGGCCTGAAAGTCCACCTTTCAGTAGGCCCAATGAAGAGGAAATGATCACTTCTCTTTTAAACAGATGACCACGCCCCTCCTAACTTTTTCCCACTCTGTACATGTGCGTTTTATATTTTCCTGTAATGATATATTTGGTTTTTGTTACTGATGATATTGATTTTTTTGTTGAGGGGTGCTAGCTCGTCCTATTGGGCTTTGTCTTTGTGTGAACACAAACACGATGATTTGATTGGCTGATCATCATGCCATAGAGATGATTTGATTTTCTGATGTACATATTGGGGATAAAAAGAGGGGGCAGAAAAAGTGAAGACGCCAAAAGTGATTTGTAATGATTTGATTGGCTGAGCATGGAATGTGATGTATGAGATAGGAGCACCCCTCACTTCACACACGTGTGATTGTTGTTACTGTATTCTTCATGTTTATGAATTGATTGCATAGGGTCTGAATGGAAACAAGACCGCAAGGACTTAAGTGTTTGACTGTAGCCTACTCTGTTGCTGTTTTTGATCCTTCAGCTATTACACTAGTATAGATTTTCATCTTACGCCAAAATTAAATTCCCATTGAAAATGAATGGAGAATTTCACATCATAGTGTCTGAGCAAATAGTTATAGTGTCTATTTTACGTTATGTTGATGTACAGGTTTTACCAAATTGTACCGCGATTTCTTAATTATTATTTACTGTAGTCCTACCAGACCCCAGGAAATTGCATCTGGCTAAAATATTTAAAAAAAGAGAAAAACATAATAATAAAAATGTCACGTTATTTATATAAATAAAAATGGACTGGTTGGAGAATAAAATAAATTGTATTCTTAAACTACACTTGTGTGACCTTTTGGTTTGTTTGTTTGTTTTAATATTTATCGTCTCTCCTTGGCTGCTGCCTGCTGACGCTATTTCCGGTTACCTTTACACATGGGGCGCACGGATTTGAATTTCTCCTGTCAGCTTGACAGTGTGTCTGTGTCGTGTGTGTGTGTTGTTGTCAAGTGTCAACATGGCTCAGAAGAGACTGAGTGATTTCTTTGGTGGGCCCAAGCCCAAATAAAGTGTGCCCAGCACCAGCAGCCGTGTTCAGCAGGGGACGAGTGCTAACATTGTTGTGGCGTTGTCGTCATCGGAGGAGGCGACTAGCGTTCCACTATACACTATATACTTGCTCAACCATTCCAGCCCAAGGACGTCAGCTTCCCAGGGAGACGTTTTGGAAAGGAAACATTTCACAGATCATTCCAGTCTACTTGGTTTGGAAAATGCAGGCCATGGTTACACTATGTGAAGGACAGGGACTGTTATGTGCTTTTCTTGCTTTTCTGCAGTGGAGAAAAAACTGATCAGTGAAGATACTGTTAGGCTCGACAACACATTTGTTAAAGGTGGTTTCACAAATTGGCGCAAATCAGGAGAAAAATTAAAGGAGGATGAGAGGTCAGAAGCTCACTCAAAGTCGGTGGAAAAGTTGAGTAGTCTAGGGCGTACGCCAATCAATGCCATGCTATCAGAAATAGCTGCTCAACAGCAGGCAACAGCGAGGGACGTACTGGAGCTGCTGTTTAGAAGCATTCGCTTTCTCGGGCGCAAGGTGGCTCCTTTCAGAGGGGAGAGTACTCGTGACGGTATTCTGTATGAGTTAATGCTGGAACGCACATATAATCTCCAAAAAGAAAATGAATGGCTGCGCAAGAGAGATAACTGGATGTCGGATACTATCCAGAATGAGATAATTCAAATGTTTGGCCGTGCTGTACAGAAGGAGATTGTGACACGCTCGTCAAACTGTCCATGCTATGGATTGACAGCTGATGGCACAACCGACATTAGCACTATGGAACAGTTCTCATGCAGCCTACAATATGTGGACCAGAAGTTGCAGTCCCACTGTGATTTCTTGGGCTTCTACAATGCCCCCGACTCTACTGCAGAAACGCTGTTCAACTGTGTGAAGGATGTTTTTCTGCGGTTGAATATCCCCATTGAACGGCTAGCCATATAGGCTTTAAATGTTAATCTTGTTCTTATTTCTCTTTTAGAAACTACTTGGATGTCACCTGCACCGCTGCCAATGCAGGCTTCACCGAGAAGTGCTCGCACTGGACGAGTAGAGACTGGTGAGAGAGTGTTTGTCTTGCACCATAAGCGTTGGACATCCCCTATGAAGGAGGCAATCAACAACTTGCTGGACAAAGGACAGAAGGACATGTTGGCACGTGTGGACCAGGAATATGCTGCTGTTGTTAATAACTCTGCAACTGACCCAAACAGCATGTTCCACCCAACAACAAAACATCATATTTCAGAGTACTTGAAGCACAGGGCCAAGCTGCTGAACACCAGCTCCTCAATAAACACCAGCCTAGAGAATCTCCAGGAGAGACAGCAGCTATGGCACTCTTTGACAGAGGGCAGTAGGGTGCGTGTTGTTCCCTTGCCTCCAGCTGTTTTTAATCCACCTGAACCTGCTGCAACCACACCACTAGCAGAGGCCTCCATTGAGGGTATGGTGTTAAGCATCATGGAGAGGCAGCAGCAGCACCAACAACAACAGCAGCAGCCCAAGAAACAGACTAAAACGTGTCTGTCCTGTGGTCAGCCGAAGTCGAGGTATCAAAATGACGGCTCCTCCATCCACTACTTCTACCAGCTAGGCAGTGTTCGCTATTTTTACTGCTCCACTAAGGTGTACAAAGCCTACAGTGCTGAGGGTCTCACAAATCCTAGAATGCCCTTTATAGACTTTGCAGAGACAAAATTCTTTCAGCAGGAACTGGAGAATACAAGGGTGAACAAGAGGAAACGGTCAGACTCCCAGGAACCCACATGGCCAGACTCCCAGCAACCCACACAGTCATACTCCCAGAAACCCACAGGGCGTTTGTGCCGTTTCTGCCGCAAGCCACTGAAGCAGGGCCCAGACAGTCCTCATGTGCACACAGGCTTCCCTGGTGTAGTGGGGAAGTACATATACTGCCCAGCCAAGGTACTTTCCCTGTACAAAGACCAGGGCATGGACAAGGAGATGACCTGGAAAGACTTCAAGGAGTCTGTTTTTTACACAATAGAAACACAGAGGTGGGTGGTGGAAAAGAGGAAATTAGTGTAGATAATACTATTTAATACTAATTATCTTTGTATGTATATATTTATGTGTGTGTGTGTGTGTGTGTGTGTGTGTGTGTGTGTGTTTGTTTAAAATAAAGACTACATATGAATACACTTATCCCGAGGTTCAAGGTTCTTTATTGTTACATCTTACATACTGGTAGCCTACTTGTGTGCACAGAGTAAAAATAATGTGTTTTCCGAGCTCTATGTTCAACAGCAGTAGAAGGGGAAGATGAAGAGAAGAGTTATGTAATTTCAACAGAAATGTGTTGTTGTGAATGAATGAATGAATTTTTATGTCTTGTCGTTAAGACCCATTCCTTACGGGATTATAAAACACCAACAACATAAATAAACAATATCACGTTCACTTCCCACACAGAAGTTACACAAAGTATTTGATCAAAACAAAAACAGAAATAAGCATTATCATAAAATAAAATACATCACATATAAGTTTTTTTTGTCCGTATGTCCCAAAGCTTTCTCTATATATTCTGCTAATGCAAATATCTTTTGTTCGAAAATCCATCTCAGTCGCTCTGCGTTTTCTCCGGGGATCCTGTGTTGTTGCTGTGCTATGATTTATAACAGCCACTAGATGGCATTGAGAATGAGTATATACTACTGCTATATCTAGACGAATGGTTTCCAAACTTTTTCATGTCAAGGACCCCCAAATTGACACTAAGAGCAGTGGTTCCCAAACTGGGGTCCTTGAGGGAGTTCCAGGGGACCCCCAGGCAGCTAAATGATAGCTAAATGACCAAATGGGCCCTAACGGGTCCATTTGGTTCCATTTATTTGTACACTCTCAGGCCCCTTTTCCACCGGTTGGTTCCCAATGGGAACCGGTTCAGTTCTTTTGGGTTTTTAGTCCATGAGCCAGAGCTCCAAAATTGAAACATTAATTATGAATTGAGTGGGCAAAACCATACCTATATTAGATTGTTATCACCATTAAACTTCCCAATTGAGTACTTACACGAAGACAATGATTTATTGTATTACAAATTTTACATTTTTAAATATGCAAATGAGGCATTATGTAGGAAAATATGCAATACTCAAATATGAAAAAGCTACTGTGGAAGGGTTATCATGTATTAATTTACTTGTATTGATCCTATAAAAAAAAAATATAGGGTATAGTTTGCCCACCAATTATGGAGCTCTGGCTCATGGACTAAAAACCAAAAAGAACTGAACCGGTTCCCATTGGGAACCAACCGGTGGAAAAGGGGTCTCAGAGTTAAATTAACATTGATTTTACAATATAAATTGGGGTCCCAGAGATAGAAATGCCATTAATTGGGGGTCCATAGACGTTATTCATTTTCGGTGGTGAGGTGACCACCGAATTAAAACATGACGTCACGAGCCGTGGTGAAGAGCAAACCACCGCCCCAGCCCTTCTCTCTGTTTTTACTCACCACTCACCGCTCAGCTCCGGTGGTCACCTCACCACCGAAAATCCAGACTAATTTATATAAATAAATATTTCAGTAAATCTCTATGGGAGAGTTTTCATAGTACATAGCTGCTCCCCACTGTATTACACTGTATCATGGCTCCCCCTAGTGACCGTTTATGGTACGTGCACAGTGCACGCTCCAGGCTCCAGCAGGGTTAGTGCGCATGCGCACAACCCTTACGCACACACACACGCACAGCTAGCTGTTTGCACTCGTTTGAAAACACTATAATAAATTAATAATAAAAGTAAAACGTTTGAAAACAGTGTCGTCGTTAAGCATCTCAACCCTGAAACACAGCAGGTAAGATATGAACTGTTTCACAACTTGTATTCTTACTACATTTATCTTTTAGATTATTGACTCATCTTTTAACATGGACATGACGAGTATTTCTCTCATATCTGCTAGTTATAAATTATTCTAAACAAGCAGTAGTTAATACTAGCAGGCAGCAGCAGTAGGCTAATATTATTGTAACTCGTTCCTCCAAAGGGAGCTATAGCTAGCTCTCTCGGCTACGTGGCTTTGTTGCCTGCCTGCTCTGCTGAGTTGGAGGAGAGAGAAAGAGAGAGAGAGAGGGGGAGAGAGAGAGTTTAGATTGATTGATTCAACTGTTGAACATTGTATTCTCAGTATGTAGAATGGGTACATTTAAATCGAATGCACAGGTCAATAATACCAAAACTGCTTATTTGAGGACGAAACCACGACAAGCACTGAGACTTGTTTATATCAGGGTCCACCATTTTCAATTCATCAGAACATTTAAAGACGTACAGAAAAAGGAAAAACTAAAAAGGGATAGGCCTAAACGTATTTTTATTTTTATACCCCCGTATGCTCTTTAGAGTGGTTTTGACCTATTGTGTTGTGCACCTGCACACACTAGCCCAAACATTTAGATTCTCGTAGAGGTTTTTTTCGATTTGACGAATCTCTCTACGAGAGTCTAAGGGCGCGTTCGGAAATACCACACCGGAGCACACTCTCCTATTAGTTTGCATTGCACAGTGGGCTCAGTGCGCTATTTCCGAACGCGCCCTAAAAGATTTACCCCCAAATATTATGGTCGCGAAGAGCAACGTTTGAGCCAAAATCACTCTTACCTTGTACAAATGCTAAATCTAAGCTGCTTTTTCTTTTGCCCCACTTGTTTGTGGGGTGTTCGTCACCATATTAAACGCGTAGGCCTACGCGGCTTATTTTTCAATAAAAAGGTATTTTAATCCACTCTGTTTCGGAATCCTCCATTGTAAATGCGCAACATAACATTGCCCGCGCCCCTAGTGTCCAGGGTTCTCTTGCGCATTTACAATGGAGAGAACCAAGATGGCCGCCAGATTCCGAGTCAGAGTGGATTAAAATACATTTTTTAATTGAAAAATAAGCAGCGTACGAACACCCAACAAACAAGTGGGGCAAAAGAAAAAGCAGCTTAGATTTTGCATTTGTACGCGACCATATTTGGGGGTAAATCTAGAGAGATTCATCAGAATCGAAAAAAACCTCCACGAGAATCGAAATGTTTGGGCTATGCATACACCATTAAAAACCCAAACCCTAACAAACACCTATTGTAACAAATCTTAACACGGAATTAGTTTGTTGTTCCAGACTCCTTGAAAGTGTTTCCAAATAGATGAATTGGTTGTAGTTTTCTTGTTGACCAAAGGGTGTCTTTCTTTCACTCATCTGGGCTAGATCTGAAATAAACATCTCACTGAGCTTTTATGGAGCGGCAAAAGAGGGCGCCCCTTACTGTGTGAAGTAAGGGGTCTTACCGTCGTATACCCGTATATACACTAATGTATACTATGCCTATTTGCTCAGACACTATGACACTGCATTCTTCGTTCATTGTCAATGGATATTTAATGTCCTCCAGTGTCCTCCAGGGGGAGGTAGTTTAGAGACCAGGATTACTGCCCTCCACAGCAAAAGGGCCTTTCTGTGTGGAGTTTGCATGTTCTCCCCGTGTCCCCTAGGGTAGGTACCCTCAGAAAAAACATGCAGTAATCCTCGTCTCTAAACTACCTCCCCCTGGCCAGCCGGGGTGCCTGACGGAGGGGAAAGGAACTGGTTGGAATAACGTGTTCCTTCCACGCGCTACGTCCGGCTGGGGAAGGAGCAACTTGGACACTCGGTCATGAAGGAAGTATGAGTTCAAGTCTGTTGCTCTCCCCAGTTAGGCGGAGGCAGGGGGGCAGTCAGCCAGATATTTCGTGAAGCCTCATTTGAAATCGGTAGTTCATATAATGGCCTGTTGTGGCGCTGGACTGGACCCAAAAAGCCCCATAGCTCCATAGAGGCCCATGTATTTTGGCCCAACTTCACCTAGACTGTATTACCTTAATAAACATGGTCATGAATACTTTCTTCTTCCAGTCACTAGTTTAAAGTCTCTAATGTCATAATATTCTTTTTGGAAAATTATGGTCCCATTAATTAAAAAAATGACCATAAAGTCGCGTATGTTCTGAGGGGCGTGGCTACCGTTACAGTCTATGATCGGGATTCCCCTCCCACTCAAGAGTCTTCTCCTCCCACTCGAGTCAAAATAAAAACCAACGGAGAAGAAGGGGGGAAGTCCCGCCTCGTTGTCTGGGCAGCCAATGACCAGCTGGTATAAAACGGAGCCAGCCAATGGCCAGCTGGTACCAAAAGATGGCGACTTACATCAGGAATTAGCATATCATTACAGGCTTCATTTTACGTTCATGTTAGACCCGGGGAACGCTTTGTCCATATTTTTTACAGTCTATGGGCGGAGGGTGTGTAGAGCCCAGGATCACATTAGATAATTTACACAGGGTTGAAAATTTAGAAAAAGAAATATAACTAATTTCCCACTCCACATCCCCAGCTGCAAGTTATTATACGTCTTTCCTTATTCACTTGATTTCAGAACAGAGTCCAGACTGCAGATGAAGACGAACTCTCCAGACTCATAAGAACTACAATACCCATGATGCATCACTCCCGGGTGAAGATGAACTCTCCAGACTCAGCCAGGGACTTTTCTATTAAACAGGAAGCTGAAGACGTTTCTATTAAACAGGAAGCTGAAGACATTTCTATTAAACGGGAAGCTGAAGACGTTTCTATTAAACAGGAAGCTGAAGACGTTTCTATTAAACGGGAAGCTGAAGACGTTTCGATTAAACAGGAAGCTGAAGACCACCCACACCTCGGTAAGTTGCATGTGCTCTTCCTTTCTTTTTTTGTTCTGTAGGGCTGCCACAATGTCTTAATTTCACTGTACAATAACAATGGCAAACTAGAACGTATTGTAACTAGTAGTATAAATAGTGCAAATTCAGTTTGACTTGGTATCTATGTCTGTGTGTTGTGTCTGGGAGTAGATTTGCTTCCGGCTCTTCAGATTGGGAGCACCTGTTTCCATTATCCTAATTGTCATCAGTTACACACCTGCTTGCATAGCTGATGGTTGACCCTGATCAACTAAGTATTAGTTCCTGAAGTAGTTAGTTCACTAAGTATAGAGTGTTTACGTACAGAGTAGTATAGAATGTTTAAGTACAGAGCATTTGTTCACTACGTATAGTGTTTAAGTGGTTAACAACTTTCAACTTTGCAAGCTTAGCGTCTGCACTTTCTTACTCTTTCAAAGACTGAAACATTACCATTATGTGCAGGCGTGCGGGAAGTCATTAGAAGGAAGGGGAGCTGTCTTGGGAAGGACTCCGATTTCGGACCCGATTTTGGCCGTGCGCCCGTAATCTGGTCCGGGTCTCTGCGCAAAAACAGTCTTAAAACAACGGCAACGTAAAACTATGAGCTGCAGACAAGCATTATTAACCAGGCCCGGCATGAAGCATGCACACCAATGGCTACAATTACACAACCAGACTTTGGTGTAGGCAATGGGATTTATTTCAATAAAAAATAATATTGTGCCACAGGCTGAAATATTCATTTCAAAACTGAAACATTATCTTTATGTGCAACGCAACTTCTATCAGGTGTGGAAAAATACTTTCTTGGCCAACTGGCAGCGTGAACAAGACATTTGTGAAATTTGCCCCAGACACACAGGCAGACAGATTCACAGACACATTTCCAGACGTACAGAGCTACGCAGTAGAACTCTTTTACATAGGTTGTTAAGCTACCATCGGTCCACATTTCAAGCTTTCATTGTCTGAAGTGCTTCTGTTTCATGACGTCATGCACTGAGCGGCATGACTAATTTACTTCCAAATCAGAGGTCGGGTGTGAATTATCGTTTTTTAATTGTTTCAGAATTTCATGATTCAAATTAAATATTTGCTGTAACATCATTATTCATTTTGGTGTTAAAGTAACTAAATATATTACTAAACATTACTTTTTCAGTATTTTTTGCTAAAATCTTTCAGAACAGTAATAACCTGTAGTTAACAGTGTTGTGACTAACGCCCTTACATTGCGTTACGTTACATAACGTAACTACTATTTGCAATAATTTGTAACCTAACGCTTTACATTTCCCATTCCATAACGGCGTTATAATTACTGTGCGTGTGTTAACCGCGTTATGTCAATTGATGTGATCAGTGAAAAGTCTCGCCATGCAGCTGAGCCGCTTGTCTATCATACAGGCGTCTCTGTGCTACTGAAGTGAAGGGGGCACATAAAGTTGTGAATCGATATAATTCAACTAAACTGCGGGAAAACACAGATGTACAAGCCCAACGTGCTGTGCATTGCGACCGGTAGATAACTTGTAGATCTGCTACTTCCAGCGCAGGAAGGGCGCATGCTTATGACGCTCTTTAACTATGCATTCAGCAGCCAGCGACAGTCACAAGTTACAACACAGAACACACGAGCACTGCAGCAGATGGAATGCACAGGCAGATCCGACACAACTTTATTGCACACATCTGTGCTTTCATCCACGCTTCCATAGCCTTTTAAATCTTATTTCCCATCCACGGTCACAAGCAACGTGATATCAGCAGCTTCCACCGGACCACCCGATCTGTGGTGGTGTTCTGTTGAGGAGGGAAGCTAGTAGCTAGCATGGGAGCTAACGTTCCATATAGTTAGAAGGAGTCCTCTTTAATAACACTATACTTTCCATCCGTTCCCCAACCCGGGCCCTCACACTCGCTGCTGCGTTTACACAGGCAGACACAAAGACGAATGGGAATATCATTTGGAGCTTTAACAATGAATGATAGACTGTATCGTTGCGTCTGCCCGTGTTTAATGGTCAGGGTTTCACTGTCCACAGCAGGCAGACCTGTCAAAACGATGCACTTCCCAAAACTCAGAGACATGCCACCACCTATAAATTCAAACCCACCTCTGGAATATTGCTATCTCATTACACTTTAATTTATTTTATTCCATAGTCTTAGTTTTTCTCTAATAAAGTTGTTTTTATTTGTTTTCTCATGTTCTCCTTGAAGTGTCTTTAAGTACTCAGAGAAGCTTTATATAAATAATATTATCACTATTATTATTACTACTTGTTTTATTGCCTATGCTTATGTAGAAAAAATCTCACTGCTCAGGTAAAATAGACCTATTGATATGCGATTAAAATGTGATTAATTGAGATGAATTCATCACAAAGCCTCCAATTAATTAGATGTTTTTTAATTAAGTCCCAAGTCCCAACCCTATTCTTTATAGATCTAGCTTAAAAAAATATCTAAAAAAGGTTAAATGTGTCGGATGACTCGGATCACATCGCATCAAATTCCATGAAATTCCACATTCCACACCAGATGTATTTGGCTATTCGGTTTTCGGCCAACTGTTTCCTATATTCGGTATTCAGACGTTTTTTATATTATTATTTTGTAAAGTAAAGTAAAGTAGTTACTTTCATAATTTAATGTAAAGTAAAGTAACAAATTACTTTTTTAGATAAGTAACGATAACTATAATTCCTTACTTTTTAAAAGTAACTTCCCCAACACTGGTAGTTAATAACGGTTTAGTCAATCTTATCTTGGTAGGTAATGGCTTATTTTGTACATGGAACATGGAAGAAGAATGGATTTACATTTTAGGAATCCAGTGTTGACCATCAAGTTATGTTTCTGCTCCTAGACATCCTGCACATGGTTGTGTGTAAAGAGGAGGTTTCTCCTGAAGAGGAGAGGAGCCACAGTCTGCTCCAGGAGGAACCAGAGCCTCCACACATTAAAGAGGAACAGGGGGAGCATAAAGAACAACAGGAGGACCTTAAAGAAGAACAGGAGGAGCTACTTCAAAGACCAGAGGAACCTGTTGGGTCAACACTGACATTACTAGCAGTGAAAGGTGAAGAAGAAAATGATGATGAGGATGATGAAGAAGACATATCTTCCCACTGCTCTGAGATTGAAGTTGAACTTGAATCTGATAAGGATGATGAAGAAGACATATTTTCCCACTGCTCTGAGATTGAAGTTGAACTTGAATCTGACACTGAAGTCACTGAAGACAGTCATGATTGGGAGGAGACCAATGAAGACGATGATGACGAACAGCATGACAAGAGTTTCAGTGACTCAGGTTCCCTGAAGAAGCACCAGCTTGTCCACACTGGAGAAAAACCTTTCCAATGTCAACTTTGTGACAAGAGTTTTGCGGCTTCATCCTACTTGAAAATACACCTTCGTATCCACACTGGAGAAAAACCTTTCCAATGTAAACTTTGTAACATGAGTTTTACCGCATCATCTTCCCTGAAAACACACCTTCTTGTCCACACTGGAGAAAAACCTTTCCAATGTAAACTTTGTGACAAGAGTTTCAATCGGTTACATCGTCTGAAGGCACACCAGTATGTCCACACAGGAGAAAAACCTTTCCAATGTCAATTTTGTGACAAGAGTTTTGCTGATTCATCAAACCTGAAAACACACCTTCGTATCCACACTGGAGAAAAACCTTTCCAATGTAAACATTCTGACAAGAGTTTCAGTGAGTCAGTTAACCTGAAGTCACACCAGCGTGTCCACACAGTAGAAAAACCTTTCCAATGTCAACTTTGTGACAAGAGTTTTGCTGATTCATCCTACTTTAAAACACACCTTCGTATCCACATTAGGGAAAAACCTTTCCAATGTAAACATTGTGACAAGTGTTTCACTGAGTCAGTTAACCTGAAGTCACACCAGCGTGTCCACACAGGAGAAAAACCTTTCCAATGTAAACATTGTGACAAGAGTTTCAAACTATTACATCATCTGAAGGCACACCAGCTTGTCCACACAGGAGAAAAACCTTTCCAATGTAAACATTGTGACAAGAGTTTCAAAATATTACATCACCTGAAGGCACACCAGCGTGTCCACACAGGAGAAAAACCTTTCCAATGTCAACTTTGTGACAAGAGTTTTGCGGCTTCATCCTACTTGAAAATACACCTTCGTATCCACACTGGAGAAAAACCTTTCCAATGTAAACTTTGTAACATGAGTTTTACCGCATCATCTTCCCTGAAAACACACCTTCTTGTCCACACTGGAGAAAAACCTTTCCAATGTAAACTTTGCGACAAGAGTTTCAATCGTTTACATAATCTGAAGGCACACCAGTATGTCCACACAGGAGAAAAACCTTTCCAATGTCAATTTTGTGACAAGAGTTTTGCTGATTCATCAAACCTGAAAACACACCTTCGTATCCACACTGGAAAAAAACCTTTCCAATGTAAACATTCTGACAAGAGTTTCAGTGAGTCAGTTAACCTGAAGTCACACCAGCGTGTCCACACAGTAGAAAAACCTTTCCAATGTCAACTTTGTGACAAGAGTTTTGCTGATTCATCCTACTTTAAAACACACCTTCGTATCCACATTAAGGAAAAACCTTTCCAATGTAAACATTGTGACAAGTGTTTCACTGAGTCAGTTAACCTGAAGTCACACCAGCGTGTCCACACAGGAGAAAAACCTTTCCAATGTAAACATTGTGACAAGAGTTTCAAACTATTACATCACCTGAAGGCACACCAGCGTGTCCACACAGGAGAAAAACCTTTCCAATGTAAACATTGTGACAAGAGTTTCAAAATATTACATCACCTGAAGGCACACCAGCGTGTCCACACAGGAGAAAAACCTTTCCAATGTAAACATTGTGACAAGAGTTTCAGTCGGTTAAGTAACCTGAACTCACACCTTCCTGTCCACACTGGAGAAAAACATTTCCAATGTAAACATTGTGACAAGAGTTTCAATCGTGTAAGTAACCTGAACTCACACCTTCGTGTCCACACTGGAGAAAAACCTTTCCAATGTAAACATTGTGACAAGAGTTTCAAACTGTTACATCACCTGAAGGCACACCAGCGTGTCCACACAGGAGAAAAACCTTTCCAATGTAAACATTGTGACAAGAGTTTCAATCATGTAAATAACCTGAACTCACACCTTCGTGTCCACACTTGAGAAAAACCTTTCCAATGTAAACATTGTGACAAGAGTTTCAGTGTCAGATAAACTGAAGTAACACCTTCGTATCCACACTGGAGAAAAACCTTTCCAATGTAAACATTGTGAGAAGATTTTCAACAATTCAAGTAATCTAAAGAGACACCTTGGTGTCCACACTGGAGATAAACCTTTCCAATGTCAACTTTGTGACAAGAGTTTACTTTCTCATCCTACTTGAAAAAACACCAGAATGTCCACACTGGCGAAAAACCTTTCCAATGTAAACATTGTGACAAGAGTTTTACCATATCATCCTACTTGAAAACACACCAGCGTGTCCACACAGGAGAAAAACCTTTCCAATGTCAACTTTGTGACAAGAGTTTTGCTGATTCATCCTACTTTAAAACACACCTTCGTATCCACACTGGAGAAAAACCTTTCCAATGTAAACATAGTGACAAGAGTTTCACTGAGTCAGTTAACCTGAAGTCACACCAGCGTGTCCACACTGGAGAAAAACCTTTCCAATGTAAACATTGTGACAAGAGTTTCAAACTGTTACATCACCTGAAGGCACACCAGCGTGTCCACACAGGAGAAAAACCTTTCCAATGTAAACATTGTGACAAGATTTAACAATTCAAGTAATCTAAAGAGACACCATGGTGTCCACAGTTCTCACAGGGAAAAAAAAGGTGTCCACTTCAAATGGTGTGACCAAAGTTTAAAATACTCTGGTCACTTGCTAAGACACCATTGCATTCACACCACGGGGTAAACACCACTCTAAATGAGCTCGCAAAGATCAAATTAAACGGCTGTATGTTCGTAGGGAGGTCGATAGACAAGGACAATATTTATTATACTGCTCCTATATTTCAAAACAAATACAGCACGGCCACCCAGGCGTGGAATGCTCCTGACCCCTTCCCTCAAAAAATGCAGATCACTTACATATTTAAAAACAGGCCTGAAAGTCCACCTTTCAGCAGGCCTAATGAAGAGGAAATGATCACTTCTCGTTTAAACAGGTGACCACGCCCCCTCCTAACTTTCTCCCACTCTGTACATGTGCGTTTTATATTTTCCTGTAATGATATATTTGGTTTTTGTTACTGATGATATTGATTTTTTTGTTGAGGGGTGCTAGCTCGTCCTATTGGGCTTTGTCTTTGTGTGAACACAAACACGATGATTTGATTGGCTGATCATCATGCCATAGAGATGATTTGATTTTCTGATGTACATATTGGGGATAAAAAGAGGGGGCAGAAAAAGTGAAGACGCCAAAAGTGATTTGTAATGATTTGATTGGCTGAGCATGGAATGTGATGTATGAGATAGGAGCACCCCTCACTTCACACACACATGTGATTGTTGTTACTGTATTCTTCATGTTTATGCATTGATTGCATAGGGTCTGAATGGAAACAAGACTGCAAGGACTTAAGTGTTTGACTGTAGCCTACTCTGTTGCTGTTTTTGATCCTTCAGCTATTACAGTAGTATAGATTTTCATCTTACACGAAAATTTAATTCCCATTGAAAATGAATGGATAATTTCACGTCATAGTGTCTGAGCAAATAGTTATAGTGTCTATTTTACGTTATGTTGATGTACAGGTTTTACCAAATTGTACGGCGATTTCTTAATTATTATTTACTGTAGTCCTACCAGACCCCAAGAAATTGCATCTGGCTAAAATATCAAAAAAAGAGAAAAACATAATAATAAAAATGTCACGTTATTTATATAAATAAAAATGGACTGGTTGGAGAATAAAATAAATTGTATTCTTAAACTACACTTGTGTGACTTTTTGGCTTGTTTGTTTGTTTTTATATTTATCGTCTCTCCTTGGCTGCTGCCTGCTGACGCTATTTCCGGTTACCTTTACACATGGGGCGCACGGATTTGAATTTCTCCTGTCAGCTTGACAGTGTGTCTGTGTCGTGTGTGTGTGTTGTTGTCAAGTGTCAACATGGCTCAGAAGAGACTGAGTGATTTCTTTGGTGGGCCCAAGCCCAAATAAAGTGTGCCCAGCACCAGCAGCCGTGTTCAGCAGGGGACGAGTGCTAACATTGTCGTGGCGTTGTCGTCATCGGAGGAGGCGACTAGCGTTCCACTATACACTATATACTTGATCAACCATTCCAGCCCAAGGACGTCAGCTTCCCAGGGAGATGTCTACTTGGTTTGGAAAATGCAGGCCATGGTTACACTATGTGAAGGACAGGGACTGTGTTATGTGCTTTTCTTGCATTTCTGCAGTGGAGAAAAAACTGATCAGTGAAGATACTGTTAGGCTCGACAACACATTTATTAAAGGTGGTTTCACAAATTGGCGCAAATCAGGAGAAAAATTTAAGGAGGATGAGAGGTCAGAAGCTCACTCAAAGTCGGTGGAAAAGTTGAGTAGTCTAGGGCGTACGCCAATCAATGCCATGCTATCAGAAATAGCTGCTCAACAGCAGGCAACAGCGAGGGATGTACTGGAGCTGTTGTTTGGAAGCATTCGCTTTCTCGGGCGCAAGGTGGCTCCTTTCAGAGGGGAGAGTACTCGTGACGGTATTCTGTATGAGTTAATGCTGGAACGCACATATAATCTCCAAAAAGAAAATGAATGGCTGCGCAAGAGAGATAACTGGATGTCGGATACTATCCAGAATGAGATCATTCAAATGTTTGGCCGTGCTGTACAGAAGGAGATTGTGACACGCTCGTCAAACTGTCCATGCTATGGATTGACAGCTGATGGCACAACCGACATTAGCACTATGGAACAGTTCTCATGCAGCCTACAATATGTGGACCAGAAGTTGCAGTCCCACTGTGATTTCCTGGGCTTCTGCAATGCCCCCGACTCTACTGCAGAAACGCTGTTCAACTGTGTGAAGGATGTTTTTCTGCGGTTGAATATCCCCATTGAACGGCTAGCAGGATTTTGTTTTGATGGAGCAAGTAACATGTCGGGGCGTTTTTATGTCGTACAAGCACGACTGAAGGAGCTGTGCCCAGACTCATTGTATGTTCACTGCTGTAACCATTCTCTAGACATGGTATTGCAAGAAGTTGCATGTGAGGCGAGCCTTGTGGCGAATGCACTGAACTTTATGCAGGTTGTAGCAGTGATAAATGAATCATCAAAACTTTTAGAATCTCTCTTTGGTAAACAACCTCTTAGGCCTGTGTCCAACCCGGTGGTGTGTGCGCACAAAGGCAATTTTGCGCGTCCGCTCCTTATACAGCACCCTGGTAGCCACACTTGACGCACTTAAGAATTAAAAACAGCCTACAGGCGAAAGCCACAAAAGAAACGTTAAAAAAAAGAATAATGACAACAGTGTCAGAGGGGAGACAAGGGCATAAATAACTGGCCTAAATAAAAAAGCATTGAATGGATAAACGTTGTTTTCACTTCTGTGCTGTAAACGCATTGTTCGTGGCCAAAACGTTACAGAGCCCAAAGGCAAGTGCACTTGGGGCAGTTGAATGTGCAAATATCCTGCGAAACCGAGTAGCAGCACTGAGAGATGACGTCATGGGGAATATAACAGACACGCTGAAAACGTTTCCTAACTCGGCCTGAAACCAGGAAGCTTTTCGTAAGTCAAAAGGACAAACATATACAGAGAGGGCTGGGCAATCGAGATAGGTGTTTTTCATGGTTTTAATAACTTAAGCCAATATATTATACGTAAAAAAGCTAAAATAGCCGATCTGCAAGCTAGCTCACAACACGCCGTGTCGTGTTGCTAATTTGTAGAACATTTAGCTATTTTTGCAAATATATTTCATAATATATTAATCTAATGTCTGCCTGTATGTCATGAAAGCAAACGTAGCCTATACATCTTTGGGGTGTCAACCCATGTGGGTGGCATCGTGATGGTGTGTTTCATAGAATTATTATTTAATGCACATAATGCGTACATCATAGGTAGAAGATTATGCCTTAGATGCTTTTATAAAGGGAAAGTGGTCAAGCAAAAATAAGGCTTAATTTAAATTTATTTAACTAATACTCTTCTACCCCAAATCTTAACCCGGACATTTATTTTTTACCATTGAGCTAATAGAGCTGGCCTGCTTGACCATCAGGTCAAAATCTGTGTCCGATCCTTCATATACCGTATTTTAAGTTGTGTTATCCTGGTTGTTTCAGAGACGCCCCATGTATATAGTTCTTTCTTTGATTTCAGGTGTGAAGTGTAAACTCAAAGTAGTTTGATGAGACATTCTAGTGACAATAGTACTTTTGGTTCATGGAATTATACGACACCAGCATTAATGTTAAAATATTTAAGCTATATCACACAGGAGGCAAATTTATTCCTTTATCAAATTGAACTTTTGTTTCATTGAAAAGGTTACAGGCTATAGCTTTAATTACAGTGTGATATAATGACAATGTATACTTTTTTTTCTCCGGATCTTGTGCTATAACAGCTTGTCTGATAAATGTGTACTATTGTATTTCTGTATCACAATGTGGTTTCTCATTTACTGTATTGTCAACTGTCCATTACAGCACCAACCCATAACCAGGCCATCAGGCAGAGGCTCTGAGCCATTGCTACATGTAGAGCAGTGGTTCCTAAAACTGGGGTCCTTGAGGGAGTTCCAGGTAGAGCCGAAGAGTTTGATCAATCCTCAAGGCCCCCCCCGCCCCCCCTGCGTTTTACCTTTGGGTAGGCTACAGAATTGTTGGGGGGGGGATTGTCGCGGCCGAGCGAAGCGAGGCCGCCGCCGCAGATTTATTTATTTATTTATTTCCCAAATGGTCTAAAAATGAGTTATTTAGCATACTTTTACCAATGAATTAGCCTATACACAGACAGCGACTGATCAGCCTATTTTGGACGATATGGTCTTTTCTCGAGTCAGTGTGTAGTCTCACTAGTCTGTGTAGGGTTAGGTCTCTTTGGTGAATTCTTGATCAGTGTTATTATGTCACGACTCAAGAACAACTACAAAAGAAACCCGATTAGCATTTGAATACTTTTTAACACCTCTTGGACGGCCGGTGTCTCTCAAGACAGACTGTTGCCTCGAGGAACAACAGGGGAGGCGCTGTTTTCCCGAATATTTGACGATGGGATTCTCAGATTGCCGGCGGAGAGGTCCAAAATGTTCGGAATTCCCAGAAAATATGTAATGTAAATGTAAAATGTCCACGAAAATCTTCATGGGGGGCCTAAAGGGGTCCTGGGAGTCTTCATGGGGGCTGTGGCCCCGTGGCCCCCACAGACTCTACGTCGTTGGTTCCAGGGGACCCCCAGCTAAATGATAGTTTGGAACCAAATGGGCCCTAACGGGTCCATTTGTACACTCTCAGCGTTAAATTAACATTGATTTTACAATAGTTTTTACTCACCACCGCTCAACGTTATTTCAGCTCCGGTGGTCACCTCACCACCGAAAATCCAGACTATATTTATATGAATCAATATTTCAGTAAATCTCTATGGGAGAGTTTTCATAGTTCCATAGCTGCTCCCCACTGTATTACACTGTATCATGGCTCCCCCTAGTGACCGTTTATGGTACGTGCAGAGTGCACGCTCCAGGCTCCAGCAGGGCTAGTACGCATGCGCACAACCATTATGCACACGCACACACACACACACACACACACACACACACACATAGGCTACACACAGCTAGGCGCTAGCTGTTTGCACTCGTTTGAAAACACTTTAATAACAGAAGTAAAACGTTTGAAAACAGTGTCGTCGTTAAGCATCTCAACCCTGAAACACAGCAGGTAAGATATGAACTGATTCACAGCTTGTTCTTACTACATTTATCTTTTATATTATTGACTCATCTTTTAACATGGAAAAACATGACGAGTATTTCTCACATATCTGCTTGTTAGTTATAAATGATTCTAAACAAACAGTTGTTAATACTAGCAGCAGTAATATTATTGTAACTCGTTCCTCCAAAGGGAGCTATAGCTAGCTCTCTTGGCTACGTGGCTTTGTTGCCTGCCTGCTCTGCTGAGTTGGAGGGGAGAGAGAGAGCAGGGCTGCATCCGAATTGCTAGGGTTGTTCCCTACTCCCTACCCCCCATACGGGGATCCAGACTCTAGTGGACTCTATAGTGATGATTTCGGACAACACTCCCTGTATGGGGAGCACTAGCCTGACCTAAGCAGAGACATTTCTGGCCTAGATGGGAGAATCTCACAAATATATTCTACAGCAAGCAACTGATTCCTCTCCTAACCTCATGCGCTGGGCCTGGGTGATACAATGGATCAGTAATACTATTGCAAATTAGTAATTTATTATAAATAAAATAAAACAATTTCAAATAAATGCACAGATCATTTGTCTCGAGATCTGTAGCTTCGAGATCCGCCAGGGAAGGGAAAACGAAAGTTTAAAAAGTACATTTGAGTTATTTCGCTGGTTCAACTTCTGCCTCTTCTGAGTTGGAGCGCAATGAGCGCATGCATGCAGAAGCAGCGCTCAAGAACGAGCTTGAGCAATGCATTATGGGGCATTAATGGTGCATTGTGGGATACTTCAGTCCACTATGTTAGGGTACAAAAATGCTCACTACACATTCGGACACTACAACAAAATGGCGGAACGCCAAAGTAGTGCACTATATGGGGCATAGGGAATGAATTCGGACGCAGCCCAGGCGTTGTGGAGTCTGTGGACCTTAGCCAGGTTTTGTTGTTGTTGACAGTCACGGGAAGAAGGGGTTGTCCGACTCTTCCTGTTTCTTAAATTATCCATTAGCTTTTATACATTCTATTCTATTCGCCATTGAAGTTCAAGTATGAGTACGTGTCACGTATATTAACCATGTAGCCCAGCATGTAGTGCGTGAAAATAAACGCATTGATGAATGAAGGAATAAATAAAATAAAAAAACCTTCGTTGCGGGATTCGAACTTGTCCTGTTCTCCTGTCTGGAGCATAGTCCAGTGTGCCATTCTATCCATGACATTTAGTAACCGCAATCACATAATGGAGTATGGAACCAGCCATTAACGCACAAAACCTTCATAGTCACTAGGTTAAGTTGAGACCTCAGTCACCACAATGGTTTGCAACATAGCTGTTTAATACCGATTTGTTTAATTCACCTTAGAGTCATTATGTTATACAGGCTACTTAGAAATTGTAAATAATTGAAGCATTATAGGGTAGGGTAGGGTACACATTACAAGAGTAACACTCTTGCCTTGCCCACTGTTCTACAGAGTGGAACAAAAATGACCACAAAAGGGCACACTGTCTGTTCAGATTGCTCCTGATCACATCAGGACAGTGGTTGCAGCTCCTCTGTATCATTTTGTAACCTTTCCATGTTGACGGAGCAGGTGACATTGGTTGGCAGTGTAGAAATTCACCATAATAGATGTGGTAACAAGAAGACTCGCAACATTTACTCTTTTTGGCGAGTTATCTTGAGAACTCGCCGAAAAGTGAAGAAAACCGCCAGATGTGAAGAAGCGTCGCCGCGGGGGCGACGCTTCTTCACATTCTGGCGAGTTTTCTTCACTTAAAAAACAACAACTTTATTTTGTAAAGGAGCAGCAGCGCTATCGGCTAGTAGTCCCAACTCTCAAGTGTCTGCAGCCTGTCACGAGCCCCGTAATGAACTGATACGCACGTTGTTCCGTATTTGGCTGCAATGGCTGCAGCTTAGAGCTGCAGCCATTGGCTCATGATACAAGCACACGACCAATGGGACAGTGTTGCTAAGATACCACCCCCCACCACACACACACACACACACACACACACACACACACACACACACAGTCACACGCGCACACACACCCACCCACCCTTGGACGATGGGGTCTATTCTCAAACTCAGAGCCACAGCGCTCTGCTCAAAGTAACTTGCATGTGACGAGCCACTGACAGGCGCAGCACAGCACAGCAGTGTCACACAGACAAACACATACCTCTCCCATTTGGAAAACATTTGAAACAGCAACGTTTATAACGTTTTACATTATAATAATAAAAAATACAAATAAAAACGATAACCCACTTTGGAAACTACTTTCCATTTGATTTAAGCTGTATAGAAGGAACGTAAATATAACATTGCTGTGGTTATTGGTAGCCCACCATGCAGAATGTAATTGCTCAACAGTTGTACCTGATTCATTGATTATTGTATTAACAGTTTGTATAGCATGGGTACAGATATATATACAGGGTTAGAAAAAGGAAAAACAATTTACAGTATAGAAAGAAGGGGCTGTGGTCACTGTTCATTGTTTTTAATATCATTAAACTCTGAGAGTGTACAGTACAGGGCTAAATGATAGTTTGTGATTTATCTCCCTATACTCCCTACTGCATCAATAGCACCCAATGGCAGACAATCATGTTTTGCTTTGTTGGCAACTTGGTCATAGATATGTTAATATTGCCTGATTGCCTAATTTGTTTACTTAGAATTAGATGAATTGTAATTTCTCACATGCTAATATGTCATTAGCAGTAGCCATCATCATCATCGTTGTTAGCTTTGCTATTCAGATGTAATTCAGTCAGTAAGTAGGTCTATTAGAACTGCATTTTCAGAACTTTACAACAAGCTGAATGCTTTTGCATGCTTTTATTGTGAAGGCAAAAGTTTCTGAATGTTCTCAGAGCCTGCATCTCTCCCGCATGCTGGGGGTGGCTGATCTACAAGCTCACAACGTGTCCGGACGCGACGCGTTGTGAGCTTGTATATCAGCTATTTTCAGCACGGAACACATTGTACGGCGAAGAATAAAGATGTCTTTTGTTGGCCGTTCGTGGCGATATTATGGACACGTACCTCCTCAACGCGATAATAACCAACTAAGCTATTGGAAGCTATTTTTCGTGGCACATTATGTTTAATCAAACAAGTGTTAGGAGGTGAAGAAGACTCGGCGGGTCGAGTCCTCTCGTATTCATAGATGTTGGTAGGGTTGAACTTATCATTTAGGCATTTAGCAGCTTTAACTTATCCAGAGTGACTAACAAGTTACAATAAGCAAGGTAAACATGCATCAAATGCAGAGAGACAAAATGTTGCCTCGGTAAACCAGGATTACAAATAATTTACACATTGAAACTATAGGATAGTATATACATAATGAACCTAGTATCTAAATAGCATTCCATCTCAATTGAATTGTAATCTTTGCAGAAGTATGTATGGTCATCCAGACTAGGCCAAGACAAACAAGACAGGTCATCTTTTCTCACACGATTTTGTAACACCTTTTACACCCAGTGCCAATTTCTTAATTAAGATGTAATCCTGGGAGCTACTCACCCTCTGCCAACCTGGAGAGAGCCCCAAACTGAACTCATCCTTCAATGCACGAGGAGTGAGCAGTGTTTTTAAACAAAAAACATAAGGCCCAAGCTGAGCTCTTCAATGCATGAGGAGTGAGCAGTGTTTTTTATTACTTTTTAAACAAAAAAAATAAGGCCCAAGCTGAGCTCATCCTTCAATGCATGAGGAGTGAGCAGTGTTTTTATTACTTTTTAAACAAAAAAAATAAGGCCCAAGCTGAGCTCATCCTTCAATGCATGTGTGTTTTTAAATAGAAATGATGGCAGAACAGTGGATTCGAGGGCAGTGATTTATGCGCAGGGAATGCAGGCTGGGCACAAATACTCCTCATCCTGATGGTTTATAATGCCTACGCACAATTGATGGTACCATAATGCACAAGATGAGCATTGAATCTGAAAGAACATGAATACAGTGGCTACGTTTACATGGACAGTTAAATCCACTTTTCATTCAGAATAAAAGTTAAATCCTATTAAAAGTTGTCATGTAAACACCTACAAAAACTTAAATCGGAATTAAAATGGCCAATCTGATTTAAACTTAGATCTGATGTAACTGACCGGTTTATTCCATTTTTAAATCCTATTGAAACAATTGTGGACTCATGTAAACACTCATTCGGATTTAAGTTCATTCTGGTCTTTCTGTGCATGCTTGTTTCCATGTAATTGGTATGGCTATATTATGCTCTTGTTTTGCGATTAATTATAAGAAACTAGACATGTTTAATTTCACATCTCTGAGAGCAACCTCTCATAGGCTACAGGATACATCAAATATAAAGTAATATGGCATAAAAGTGTTTTTTATTATTATTATTTTGTTTTACCTGAAATGTAGTGGAGTAGAAGTAGTATTGGAAGTATTGGAAATTGGAAATACTCAAGTAAAGTAGAAATACCTCAAATATTTACTTTAGTAGAGTACTAAAGTAAATGTACTTATTTACTTTCCACCACTGGACGTAACATATCCACCCCACCCCCTATCCAATCAGAAGCCTTCCCAGCCCCAAACCTGATGTGGAATGAAATAATGGGATTTAAAAGTATTGTCCATGTAAACACTCATTCGGAATGACCATTTCCCATGTAAACACGCAGCAAAAAACGTACTTCTGAATTAATTAACTCTGAAGTTTTCATTCTGAATGAAAAAGCCCTCATGTAACCGCAGCCATTGTTATTCATGTGTTTAGGTAAAGTTCACTCACAGTTAGGTTTTTGTATTGAGTTGTGCTTGAAATGTACTGTAATTCTGCAAACTGTTAACGAATACTTCAATCAATCAAATTAAAGAAAAATTGAGCTCTCCATGTAAAGAACTTTAAAGGTTTCCTACCCAGTCATCCACAGCAGCTGACCTTCCTGCCTTCCCTGTGGTGACCTCCCCACAAAAGCGGCAGAGTTTTGCCAGGTCATCTATGAAAATATATTATTCAGTTAAGTGAAGTCAAATGTTTTGTTTTGGTGAGGCTAATAAAAATCAAATATGTATATGAAGCCTACCAGAGTCCTCCATTAACTCAATGCCAATGTTGGCCCTTGTCATATTTATGTCGGACTCATTGCACAGTCCCTGGGTCCCCAAGAGCAGCTGCTCTGCAATCTTAAAATACAGGTTAGTGTTAGTTGTGTTCTTTTAGAATGTATGAAATTAATTGTTACTATAGGATATACATTATAGTCTATATAATTACTTTACATACTATACAAGCACCCCACATGAAGTTGCATCCTTTTGGCGAGGATGAGAGACGGTCTCACACTGCCACCGTGGAATGGTGCCACCGCCTCTCATCCTTCGCATATAAGCTCTGAAGAATAAACAAAACTGTTTGTTACGTGCACGTCAGAAACCATTGAACATATTTACAATGAAGCACAATAAATGTTGGATTTACTTGCCTTGTTGCATTTTCACAATTCTTCACCTTCTGGGATGTAGCTATCATTGGGTCCACAAAAATAGATCTGTTCTCCCTGGGATACATGACCTTCAGCAGATAGGATACATTAATACACTATACAATGATCCCTGGGTCGGCGGTTTGAATCCCGGCTCCTCCTCCTGTCCACATGTCGAAGTGTCCTTGGGCAAGACACTGAACCCTACATTGCCTCCAATGAGTTGGTCGGTGTGAGCTTGCCACCATTGGTGTGTGAATGTGGGAAGTGAGGACGCTGGCGTCGACTGTTCGCCGCTTCACCTCCCAATGCATGAATGAATGAACCATTGTAAAGCGCTTTGAGCACTTGGAAAAGCGCTATAAAAATGAAATTCATTATTTATACTTCAAAATATTAGTTGTAAATATAGCTGCATAATTTGCATTCATTAAAGTTCACTTACTACTAGTGTGTAGTGCCAGGGGATCAATCTGCAATTGATCATTTAATTTGTGAACATGGTGTGATTGTAACACTGTAACACTTTTAAAAGCAAACGTTATCCTTACTTTTTTCACGCCCCTGGATTTTAATTCCCATATAAGGGTCATCTCTGATACTGGTATGACTTTTGGGCCACCAATGCCAGGTGTAAAGGCAACTTTTCTAAGAAAGGATGCCAGTGAGGGATATGGTGTGAAGCTCTTTCCAACGCGTGGTGATGATGACAGTAAATCAGGTCATCTCGTTGAGTGCATTTAAAAGGTTTTATTTTGCTTGCAGGGTGGATAAGGCATAACATAAACGGGGTACTTAAACTTAAACAATAACTCGTGATGCAAAATAAACAAAGGATAACTCAAAACAACTGAAAACAAACAAAACACGCACGGTTGAAAAACTGTGTGGCTTCCCTGTGGTGTTTCCCAAAATCCCTGCTGCCGTACACCTGTGACACATACAAGTAGGCTGTGCCTGTGATTGACTGAACCCGCCCATTCCCAGGTTGTCATAGCAACTTCACAACAAGTTAACCACAGAATAAAATGATCAAATTGGCTACAACACCAGGTATGCATTTATAATCCACACACACACGCACGCACGCACGCGCGCGCACACACACACACACACACACACACACACACACACACACACACACACACACACACACACACACACACACATATCTTAGTATGATGGCATTATGGGTTTTCTCTGCCCCACAGTGACCTCCAATATCACTGTTGTGAAATTCATCGAAATACGCAGATGCCTCCGCAGCCGATAACACAACCTACATAGTTAGATAGCATAGAGATGAGATAGACAGATACTTAGATTCCTCTTTTGTTACCCATGGGGTAATTAAAGTCTTTGAGCACCAAAAGTAACAAATACATTTACCTTAGCCAAATGCTTGGCTAACGCTTGGTTCTTCTTGCTTTTGCACCAGTATTTCAGCACACCATCTAGTTAGTACAAATAAAATTCAACTTTAAATGTGATGGCAAAAATATACAATTTCTGATCTTATAAAACAACTTATGGAGATTGACAGTGTAACAGCATAAATACCCTCAAGCACATCATTTTCATCTCCTCTTCACATTCCACCTGTCTTGCTTTGTTAAAGTTTTGCCTTCTTCAGGCTCTGGATATCGTTGGTATAGTTTGTAATCCATTATTTTCCGATATAAATTTGGCTCCATATTTCCTCAGGATATTCACTTATTCAATTATCTTAAATGCTTAATGCTGCTTCCTTGTCTCCTACTCCCACAGAGGTGTGTGTTTTGCACAAAAACACTCCTTGGGCTTAAAAAGGTCTATGGCCGTTTTTAGCCCAAGGAGTGTTTTTCGTGCAAAACTAATGCTTGGAATGGATTCAGAATGATGAAAACCCCCTTGTTTGACAGTTTCTTGGTAAGAAATATATTCCCAGATTATACTGATAATATTCCCTGACTATGTATGACATGGATGGTTACTAGTTGCTGTCATGGTTACTAGATCTAATGAGTTAACTGAGCAAAGGCTGTGCTTCATGGCCAGACCAGTTTGCTCAGCATTAGCAATATAAGCACGTATTTGCCTAGTATTCTATTATTATTATTATTATTATTATTATTATTATTATTATATATTTTTCCCCTTTTTTTGAGAGAGAGAAGACCTCATGACAGACTATTTGATGCCCTCCTATGTTGGATATTTTAGGGGGCCTGAAGGGATTGGCAAGCCGAATAGTTATTAAAATAACACAAACAAAATAAATGCTCCCCAGAGTTGGTGCACCCAGTGGCCACCTAGTTCACATATAGAAAGTAGCAAATAACACTGTAAAAGCTCAAACTGCAAAACAGAACAAGAAGTGTGTGTGTGTGTGTGTGTGTGTGTGTGTGTGTGTGTGTGTGTGTGTGTGTGTGTGTGTGTGTGTGTGTGTGTGTGTGTGTGTGTGTGTGTGTGTGTGTGTGTGTGTGTGTGTGTGTGTGTGTGTGTGTGAGAGAGACTAGGGGTCATTGGGTCGTGCTCAGACATGGAGACATACAGACATACAGTACAAACTCAGTCAGTCATGGGAGCAGTTGGCACCGCTCTGAAATGAAGACAATAATATCTTAACTAAAAAAGTTTCCATATGGTGCCCAGATGTCCCTAATGCCCACCTATGCTGTATCTAAAACAAACATTTTGTCTACCTATAATGCTTCATATATTTAAAATGTCTAAGTAAATAACGATCAGTCCCTAAGTAGCCTGTATAACATAATGACTCTAAGGTGAATTTAGGTGATGATGGTGAGAGATGTTTTTTAGAAACAAATCGGTATTAAATTAAACAGCTATGTTGCAAACTTGCAAACCATTGAGACTGAGGTCTCAACTTAACCTAGTGATCATGAAGGCTTTGTGTTTTAATGGCTGGTTCCATACTCCATGATGTGATTGCGGTTACTAAATGTCATGGATAGAATGGCACACTGGACTATGCTCCAGACAGGTGAACTTATGCTAAGAACAGGACAAGTTTGAATCCCATCAGAAAGTTTATTTTTTATTCCTTCATTCATCAATGCGTTTATTTTCACGCACTACATGCTGGGCTACATGGTTAATATTCGTGGCACGTACTCATACTTCAATGGCGAATATAATAGAATGTATAAAAGCTAATGGATAATTTAAGAAACAGGAAGAGTCGGACAACCCCTTCTTCCCGTGACTGTCAACAACAACAAAACCTGGCTAAGGTCCACAGACTCCATACAACCCCTGCCCGACGCTTAAGACAAGAATCACATCGGTAGTCTTATAGGCTATGTTATTTGGAATTGTGATTAAAATAAAGGGGAAACACAGGCATTGACGCGGACAGCTACACATTATTTCGCTGTGAAAAACATCTGCTGTTGTGGGTCCGTCTCTACGGCGACGGTTGACGCGGACTGAAGTTGACCGGGTCTGATGACAAACTAGAACACCGGCACGTTTAACTTAAAATTACCACCGCTGAACTGCCCTTGAGCAAGGCATTGAACCCCTACCATGAAATGTTCTATGAGCAGGGCCTGGCTGTAAACAAGTTCTTGAGTTTTGTCCAGTTACCCTAAACATGGTAACTTTGCTTACTTTGCTATCATGATCCACAATTTTCAATTCATCAGAAAATTTAAAGACGTTTTTTATTTTTACGGAGGCCAGTTTCAAATTGAAGACCCCCGCCCCGTAGGTGCTCTTTAGAGTGGTTTTGAACTATTGTGTTGTGCACCTGCACACATCATTGAAATGTAACCCAAACCCTAACAAACACCTATTGTAACAAATCTTAACACGGAATTAGTTTGTTGTTCCAGACTCCTTGAAACCAAAGTGTTTCCAAATAGATTAATTGGTTGTAGTTTTCTTGTTGACCAAAGGGTGTCTTTCTTTCACTCATCTGGGCTAGATCTGAAATAAACATCTCACTGAGCTTTTAGGGAGCGGCTAAAGAGGGCGCCTCCTACTGTGTGAAGTAAGGGGCGTTCTTACCGTCGTATACTCGTATATACACTAATGTATACTATGCCTATTTGCTCAGACACTATGACACTGAATTCTTCGTTCATTGTCATTGGGAATTTAACCCTTGGACTTCCAATCCCAATCTTTTTGTTTGGGTAACAAATTGGCATATTTTGAATTCATCGTTTTAACATACAAGAAAGATCTGGTGGTTTGATGAGATGTTTTTTTTTTTTTTTCCTAGTGTATTCTCTCGAATTGCCACCAGATGGCGGGAAAGAACCATTAAGCTGATTTTGGCCAAAATAGACGGAAAAAATATTATTTTTTGCTCTTTTGACCCCCCGATAACTGATATTGATTGTCATTCCGTTTTTTCCGTGAACGGGAGGTTTAGATTTTTAGATTAATTCCGTTTTTTCCGTTAATTGTAGGCCAGGGGTTAATGTCCTCCAGTGTCCTCCAGAGGGAGGTAGTTTAGAGACCAGGATTACTGCCCTCCACAGCAAAAGGGCCTTTCTGTGTGGAGTTTGCATGTTCTCCCCGTGTCCCCTAGGGTAGGTACCCTCACAAAAAACATGCAGTAATCCTCGTCTCTAAACTACCTCCCCCTGGCCAGCCGGGGTGCCTGACGGAGGGGAAAGGAACTGGTTGGAATAACGTGTTCCTTCCACGCGCTACGTCCGGCTGGGGAAGGAGCAACTTGGACACTCGGTCATGAAGGAAGCATGAGTTCAAGTCCGTTGCTCTCCCCAGTTAGGCGGAAGGTGTGTAGAGCCCAGGATCACATTAGATAATTTACACAGGGTTGAAAATTTAGAAAAAAAGATATAACAAATTTCCCACTCCACATCCCACTCCACATACCCAGCTGCAAGACTGGTCTCCAGTTATTAAAGTCCTTCCTTATTCACTTGATTTCAGAACAGAGTCCAGACTGCAGATGAAGACGAACTCTCCAGACTCATAACAACTACAATAGGCTACCCATGATGCATCACTCCCGGGTGAAGATGAACTCTCCAGACTCAGCCAGGGACTTTTCTATTAAACAGGAAGCTGAAGACGTTTCTATTAAACAGGAAGCTGAAGACGTTTCTATTAAACAGGAAGCTGAAGACGTTTCTATTAAACGGGAAGCTGAAGACGTTTCTATTAAACAGGAAGCTGAAGACCACCCACACCTCGGTAAGTTGCATGTGCTCTTCCTTTCTTTTTTTGTTCTGTAGGGCTGCCACAATGTCTTAATTTCACTGTAAAATAACAATGGCAAACTAGAACGTATTTTAACTAGTGGTATAAATAGTGCAAATTCAGTTTGACTTGGTATCTATGTCTGTGTGTTGTGTCTGGGAGTAGATTTGCTTCCGACTCTTCAGATTGGGAGGAATACTGGACTACTCGCCCCCGGTGCTTGCCCGTTTTTCCTCCCGGAATCTTCCCCAGTGAGGGGGATAACTTTGCAATATGCTATTGGCTGTTTGTATTCTTTTTGGAAAAATATAAAAAGATACTCCTGTGGAAAGGCTATATTATTTGACTTATATTGAACCTATAAACAATTTAGTATATGTAAGGTTTTGCCCCCTCAAATGGTACCTCGTCAGATAATCCCCACATATCCTACAACAACTTCTGTGAACAGACTTCACTGTAGTAGCTTTTCATAAATTATATTTGTACTGGCTGTTGGCTGTTCTGCTGTCATGAAAGTTTATAGTTAGAGAAATTCAAAGTCCAGCCGTCTGCTGTCCAGCCTCTCCCACCCCTCACTGGGGAAAATTCTGGGAGGAAAACAGAAACGGGGCGAGTAGTCTTGTTACCATTGGGAGCACCTGTTTCCATTATCCTAATTGTCATCAGTTACACACCTGCTTGCATAGCTGATTGTTGACCCTGATCAACTAAGTATTAGTTCCTGAAGTACAGAGGGTTAGTTCACTAAGTATAGAGTGTTTATGTACAGAGTAGTATAGAATGTTTAAGTACAGAGCATTTGTTCACTAAGTATAGAGTGTTTAAGTGGTTAACACCTTTCAACTTTGCAAGCTTAGCGTCTGCACTTTCTTACTCTTTCAAAGACTGAAACATTACCATTATGTGCAGGCGTGCGGGAAGTCATTAGAAGGAAGGGGAGCTGTCTTGGGAAGGACTTAACCAGGCCCGGCATGAAGCATGCACATCAATGGCTACAATTACACAACCAGACTTTGGTGTAGGCAAAGGGATTTATTTAAATAAAAAAATATATTGTGCCACAGGCTGAAATATTCATAAATTCAAATTGAACGTATATCCCTCAAGTTCCACTGTTGCAGGGCCTTCCCCCTTTAACAACTTTCAAACAAGTATTTGCAAGCTTAGCGTCTGCACTTTCTGACTCTTTACAAAACTGAAACATTATCTTTATGTGCAACGCAACTTCTATCAGGTGTGGAAAAAGACTTGCTTGGCCAACTGGCAGCGTGACTCTTTTACATAGATTGTTATTTGTTAAGCTACCATCGGTCCACATTTCAAGCTTTCATTGTCAGAAGTGCTTCTGTTTCATGACGTCATGCACTGAGTGGCATGACTAATTTACTTCCAAATCAGAGGTCGGGTATGAAATATCGTTTTTTAATTGTTTCAGAATTTCATGATTCAAATTAAATATTTGCTGTAACATCATTATTCATTTTGGTGTTAAAGTAACTAAATATATTACTAAACATTACTTTTTCAGTATTTTTGCTAAAATCTTTCAGAACAGTAATAACCTGTAGTTAATAACGGTTTAGTCAATCTTATCTTGGTAGGTAATGGCTTATTTTGTACATGGAACATGTACAAAATATTTAGGAATCCAGTGTTGACCATCATGTTATGTTTCTGCTCCTAGACATCCTTTGGTTTAAACACATGGGTGTGTGTAAAGAAGAAAATGATGATGAGGATGATGAAGAAGACATATCTTCCCACGGCTCTGAGATTGAAGTTGAACTTGAATCTGACACTGAAGTCACTGACAGTCATGATTGGGAGGAGACCAATGAAGACGATGATGACGAACAGCATGACAAGAGTTTCAGTGACTCAGGTTCCCTGAAGAAGCACCTGCAGGCTGTCCACACTGGAGAAAAACTTTTTCTCTGTAAACATTGTGACAAGAGTTTTACTGTATCATCCTACTTGAAAACACACCTTCGTATCCACACTGGAGAAAAACCTTTCCAATGTAAACATTGTGACAAGAGTTTTACTTCATCATCTTCCCTGAAAACACACCTTCGTGTCCACACTGGAGAAAAACCTTTCCAATGTAAACATTGTGACAAGAGTTTTACTGTATCATCCTACTTGAAAACACACCTTCGTATCCACACTGGAGAAAAACCTTTCCAATGTAAACATTGTGACAAGAGTTTGACTTCATCATCTTCCCTGAAAACACACCTTCGTGTCCACACTGGAGAAAAACCTTTCCAATGTAAACATTGTGACAAGAGTTTCACTCAGTTACATCACCTGAAGGCACACCTTCGTGTCCTCACTGGAGATAAACCTTTCCAATGTAAAGTTTGTAACATGAGTTTTACTGCATCATCTTCCCTGAAAACACACCTTCGTGTCCACACTGGAGAAAAACCTTTCCAATGTAAACATTGTGACAAGAGTTTCAAACTATTACATCACCTGAAGGCTCACCAGCGTATCCACACAGGAGAAAAACCTTTCCAATGTAAACATTGTGACAAGAGTTTTACTCAATCATCTTCCCTGAAAACACACCTTCGTGTCCACACTGGAGAAAAACCTTTCCAATGTAAACATTGTGACAAGAGTTTCAATCAGTTACATAAACTGAAGGCACACCTTCCTGTCCACAATAAACCTTACCAATGTCAACTTTGTGACAAGAGTTTTACCTTATCATTCTACTTGAAAAACCACCAGCATGTCCACACTATAGAAAAGCCTTTCCAATGTAAACATTGTGACAAGAGTTTCAATCAGTTACATCACCTGAAGGCTCACCAGCGTATCCACACAGGAGAAAAACCTTTCCAATGTAAACATTGTGACAAGAGTTTCAAACTATTACATCACCTGAAGGCTCACCAGCGTATCCACACAGGAGAAAAACATTTCCAATGTAAACATTGTGACAAGAGTTTTACTCAATCATCTTCCCTGAAAACACACCTTCGTGTCCACACTGGAGAAAAACCTTTCCAATGTAAACATTGTGACAAGAGTTTCAATCAGTTACATAAACTGAAGGCACACCTTCCTGTCCACAATAAACCTTACCAATGTCAACTTTGTGACAAGAGTTTTACCTTATCATTCTACTTGAAAAACCACCAGCATGTCCACACTGGAGAAAAGCCTTTCCAATGTAAACATTGTGACAAGAGTTTCAATCAGTTACATCACCTGAAGGCTCACCAGCGTATCCACACAGGAGAAAAACCTTTCCAATGTAAACATTGTGACAAGAGTTTCAAACTATTACATCACCTGAAGGCTCACCAGCCTATCCACACAGGAGAAAAACCTTTCCAAGAGTTATTCATAGGGCCTATTCATACTCCTATTTTAGAGCCGAAAAAAGTCGGTTCGGCGCTGTAGAGCCTACAATGTGACGTCATTTGAGGTTCGGGAGCGCGTGTACCGTCCTAAAGTCGGCTCTTCGGTGCTACTGGAAATTTCTGACGAGCCAAAATCATTTCGGCACTACAGCGCCGAAACAGCGGTAAACGGTATTAATCGGCCCTTACCGCTTAGGGTCGATTCACTCTTATTTTACCGCTGTTTTAATAGGAGTATGAATCGGCCCTATGTCTGGATTTTCGGTGGTGAGGTGACCACCGAATTACAACATGACGTCACGAGCTGCGGTGAAGAGCAAACCACCGCCCCAGCCCTTTTTTTTTATTCACAACCTTTCAACGTTATTTCAGCTCCGGTGGTCACCTCACCACCGAAAAGACTATTAATAATTTATATAAATAAATATTTCAGTAAATCTCTATGGGAGAGTTTTCATAGTTCCATAGCTGCCCCCCACTGTATTACACTGTATCATGGCTCCCCCTAGTGACCGTCTATGGTATGTGCACAGTGCACGCTTCAGGCTCCAGCAGGGCTAGTGCGCATGCGCACAACCCTTATGAGCACACACACACACACACACAGCTAGCTGTTTGCACTCGTTTGAAAACACTATAATAATAAAAGTAAAACGTTTGAAAACAGTGTCGTCGTAAAGCATCTCAACCCTGAAACACAGCAGGTAAGATATGAACTGATCCACAGCTTGTTCTTACTACATTTATCTTTTATATTTGACTCATCTTTTAACATGGAAAAACAGGACGGCCGGGTATTTATCACTGCTTGTTAGTTATAAATGATTCTAAACAAGTATTAGTTAATACTAGCAGCAGTAATATTATTGTAACTCGCTCCTCCAAAGGGAGCTAGCTCTCTTGGCTATGTGGCTTTGTTGCCTGCTCTGCTGAGTTGGAGGAGAGAGAGAGAGAGAGACAGTTTAGATTGATTGATTCAACAGTTGAACATTGTATTCTCAGTATGTAGAATGGGTACATTTCAAACGAATGCACAGGTCAATAAATAATAATACAAAAACTGCTTATTTGAGGACGAAACCACGACAAGCACTAAGACTTGTTTATACCAGGGTCCACCATTTTCAATTCATCAGAACATTTAAAGACGTACAGAAAAAGGGAAAAACGTTTTTTTAATTTTATACCAGGTGCTCTTTAGAGTGGTTTTGACCTATTGTGTTGTGCACCTGCACACACCATTGAAATGTAACCCAAACCCTAACAAAAACCTATTGTAACAAATCTTAACATGGAATTAGTTTGTTGTTCCAGACTCCTTGAAACCAAAGTGTTTCCAAATAGATGAATTGGTTGTAATTTTCTTGTTGACCAAAGGGTGTCTGTCTTTCTTTCACTCATCTGGGCTAGATCTGAAATAAACATCTCACTGAGCTTATAGGGAGCGGCAAAAGAGGGCGCCCCTTACTGTGTGAAGTAAGGGGCGCTCTTATCGTCGTATACACAAATGCCTATTTCCTCAGACACTATGACGCTGAATTCTTCGTTCATTGTCAATGGGAATTTAATGTCCTCCAGGGGGAGGTAGTTTAGAGACCAGGATTACTGCCCTCCACAGCAAAAGGGCCTTTCTGTGTGGAGTTTGCATGTTCTCCCCGTGTCCCCTAGGGTAGGTACCCTCACAAAAAACATTCAGTAATCCTCGTCTCTAAACTACCTCCCCCTGGCCAGCTGGGGTGCCTGACGGAGGGTAAAGGAACTGGTTGGAATAACGTGTTCCTTCCAGGCCTGGAATTTCATCCTTTTTAGTGTGGTCAATTTTTTGAGGGCACAAGGCTAGAGTGCCAGGGCATGAAGGCCATCAATTAAAAAAGGATTTTAAGTCCCCGGTCATAATTATTTTTAGCATAGATTACTTATTACTTGCGCAAGCAGAGCGCACAAGTAATAGTTTCACCCGGGACTCGTATGCACTGTCCCAGCCAACCCGCCACTTTTGATGCGTATGCACCGTCCCAGCAAATTGTGCCTGATTTGCTGGGACCAGATTACATGGTGTGTGTATATGTATAACTAGCTATCAATGATGACGTAAGAAATATGTGGATTAAAGGACCCAATGCCAGAGTGTAATTGGTTTTCGATGGTGACGTAATGACGATATGTTTTAGTGTTCGGAGGATTAAAGGTAATGCTCCTATGTATACATGTATGTAATCTGGCACCACTGCCGTATCAGGCACAATTTGCTGGGACGGTGCATACGCATCAAAAGTGGCGGGTTGGCTGAGACGGTGCCTACGGCGCAAAGTAACCACAGTATACCGCTAATCAACTTACAAATTACATATACATAGTATATGTATAACTAGCTCTCAATGATGACGTAAGAAATATGTGGATTAAAGGACCCAATGCCAGAGTGTAATTGGTTTTCGATGGTGACGTAATGACGATATGTTTTAGTGTTGGGAGGATTAAAGGTAATGCTCCTGTGTATACATGTATGTAATCTGGCACCACTGCCGTATTAGGCACAATTTGCTGGGACGGTGCATACGCATCAAAAGTGGCGGGTTGGCTGGGACGGTGCCTACGGCGCAAAGTAACCACAGTATACCGCTAATCAACTTACAAATTACATATACATAGTACCTATATGTATAACTAGCTCTCAATGATGACGTGAGAAATATGTGGATTAAAGGACCCAATGCCAGAGTGTAATTGGTTTTCGATGGTGACGTAATGTTTTAGTGTTGAGAGGATTAAAGGTAATGCTCCTGTGTATACATGTATGTAATCTGGCACCACTGCCGTATCAAGCACAATTTGCTTGGACGGTGCATTTATGGCCTAGTGTGCAACAAGCAAGTATGCACTTGCTTGTTCTAGTTTTATTTTATTTTTCAAGGCGAACATTGGTTCAGAACAGTGCTTAAATAAATAATCACAGCTTTAAATAACAAAATATAATTAGCTACTGTTGTAAAATATTGTAAACATGTTTTGGGGTCACAGTCCAGAGATGAAATAAAATCATAATGAAATGACCCTGTCAGGCTGTCACCCTAGGCTAATTCATATACATTTAATTTGGGGGTCCTTGAAATTTAAATGGCTGAGGATCATTGGGTTAAACTGTGAGTTAATTCACAGAAAATGCAATGACAGCCTGCATAACTTTTTAATAAGGGCTTGGTTTAGAAAAGCCTATATTTTGTGCTAAACTAATATATTGAAAAACATGGCATTGTAGAGAGATAAGATAAGATAATTTCTCCATTGTGGGGCTGGGGCTGCAGGACTGAGGACTCTGGAGATACAGTAAGTCAACACAAAGTGAAAGTGCAGCTTCAGATCAGTTTTTTGTTCTTACCTGGAGACAGTGTGTGCTGTGCACAGGGGAACAATTGTTTAATAATTATATCCATGGTATTTTTCTGTCGCTATCCAATCCATAATGCGACGCAAAAGTACATTTATGTTTCTTTTGGTGGGCTAGATAGATCGGTAGATCATCTCTCCTCCTCGTATGGCCACTGGCCAGCCACGCTGTTTCGCATTATGACAAAAATAAATCAGCTGGACCATGTCCGACCAGCGACCAACGTTAATTAATGCATGTGACGTAGGACCGCCACACTGTCGCAACTGTAGAAAATATTATTTTGTTTTGAGTGATAGTTGCAGTTTGACCGGATAGCTATATATTAGCTAGCCTGGTTAATAAACCAGACTAATAAGAAGTATTAGACAGGTACATGGGTATCTTGGTGGTGTATCGAATCCTCCTGTGATCTCATTTACTTTCATTCATACAAACTCTTTACATAGAGTAACTAGAAAAAGTGCCCTTCTGGGCACAGGTCTCCACCAGGTTATCCACAGATCCGTGCAGTTAGAGGTAAAAACACTTTTCGGCCAGTTATAGCGCCACCTTGAGGCTGAGTTGAAATTGTTCATGTGGCATTTTGTCCTCGGCCTAGTGGGAATGTGGGTGCACAATTTCACGGAAATCACGCGATGTGTTCATGATTTGCAGCATTTTGTTTGAAACTGAGCACTCCTGTGAACTTTTGAAGCCAATCTTAACCAATCAGGATGGAGTGTGAGAAATCTGAAAGACCGGTTTGGTTGAATGGCTCTAGAGAGACTGTGTACCAATTTGCGTGATGTTTGGACAAAATCTGTAGGTGTGCTGTGCAAAAACCTGTTTTGCACAAAGCGGCCTCCTGGTGGCGCTATAACAGGCCGTTCTGGAAAGTTTGGGGCAGAGGTTCATCGTTGGCATCCAGGGAGTGTGTGTGCAAAATTTGGCATCGACCGGGTTAACGGTGGCCGAGATTAGCTGCTCACGGACGGACGGACACACACACACACACACACACACACACACACGGACGGACACACGGACGGACGGAGTGCAAAACATACTCTCCCCCCATGCCTTCGGCCTGGTGGAGACAAAGAGAGGATTGGGTCAGGTTTAGCCCTCAGTCAGGGCCTGTGTGTGTGTGTGTGTGTGTGTGTGTGTGTGTGTGTGTGTGTGTGTGTGTGTGTGTGTGTGTGTGTGTGTGCGTGTGTGCGTGTGCGTGTGCGTGCGCGTGCGCGTGCTGTTATCGACCACCGTGACAACAAAGCAGCACATTGAGCACAACGACTCGTTGCACGAAACTTTAATTTGCGGAATTTAGCGCAGCTGTTCCGTTTCGTCCATGAATGAAACAAGAAGGTAATGTTATGTTATTAACTTAAAGGTTATCTTAACTTATATGTTGGTAACTATGAAAAGCTTAATATTTCTCTTGATTCAGTCATGTCTTCACTATAGAGCTCAGTGAAGCTTTCCGTTGTGTGAGGGAATCACTGATTTTGTCAACAATGCATGTTAACAAAACGAGTGTTTGTTTTGATCGCAGAGTCGCAGTCATGTTAGTGTTTAAATATCATGGAATGTTTGTTGAATAATTTAATTCTACATTTACACGTTTTTATTAGATTTATTTAACATTTGAAAAGCAACTGATTTGGGGCAGATTAGCTGGTTCAGGTGCAGCTTGGTCCAGATTGGAAGAGCTGGAGCAAGGCACAGTTTGATCATTTTAAAGCAGGGGTTTTCAACAGGTTGTCCATGGAGGCATTGCATGTGGTCCCTGACCATGCATTTTGTAATGTAGGATTTGTTGATTAACTTTTTTTTTTAAATCTTTCCACTAGTTGAGAAACCGTGAACTGAATAACTTGGTGACCTATGATGACGTCCATGTATAGTCGTTTACTGACAAGCTGGAGGTCAACAAATTCAACAGCAAAAGGGAGTTACAATCTCAAGAAGGGGAAAGCACTGGATTGTCTGGTTGAGTCATTATTATTAGGAGATTATTAGTATTCAATGGACCATTGGTTGAGAGACAGTGGGATGTATACACATGGGATGCATAGCAAGTGTTAGAAAAGCACTAATCTTAGCCCACCCAACACCACAGTGGTCCCAGGTTGATTATAGTCATGGTACCCCTGTCTTAAAGGACCACTTTTCAACCTATCTTCGTATAATTGGAGACTCCTCACTAATGTTCATGATAAAATGGCACCATTTTCTTCTATTAATGGATGAGTGTCTTTTTTTTATTGGCCTAACATTTTGTCTATATACATTAATTAATCCACTTGCTGACCTGCTGTCAGTATTGAGCAATTGTTTTATAGGGGTTTCTTGTGACTTTACCATTAACATCCTATGGCAGGCACACTTTCCTTTTGCTTTAAGTATAGCATGTGGCATGTCAAACTAGGTTGTTTTCATGATTCCAAGCATTAGTTTAGCATTAGTTTTGCACAAAATGCACTCCTTGAGCTACAAACAGCCGTAGCCACCTGCCCAAAATGTGCTGACCTCATCACATTTATGCTGACGGCATCCCATTTTGTCATGACGTCTATGGCCATTTGTAGCCCAACTAAGGAGTATTCTTTGTGCAAAACTAATGCTTGGAATGAATTCAGAATCATGAAAACCCCCTAGTTTGACACGTCACATGCTACTGCTACTGCATTCCTAGTCTGATTGAGTCCACTCAGAGAGTGGGCGGGGGTCTATGGGCTGGATCCAGGCTACACATTTCCCACTTTAAACTAAAGAAGCCTGTCGGCTTCTGTGTCTCATCATAGGAGGGCTGTGGGCATTTCAGAAACCCAGGAAGGAGAGAGGAGATCCGCACACAGTTTTTAAAAGCTCCCAAAACATTATTGACAACAGAGCAAAAAGACAATACTGTAATTGTCTTATTGTCGTATTGTCTTTCCGCTCTGTTGTCAATATTTTTTTGGGAGCTTTAAAAACGGTGTGCGGATCTCCTCTCTCCTTTCTTAGTTATTCTTTTGGATCCTGCACGTGTTGACATTTGTGGCTGTGCGTGCACCTCTTGACCATTTCAGTTCAGAAACCCGTCCACCAGTGACATCATCCTTTTTAGGCAGATTGTTTTTAAACAATATTTAGATTTTTATTATCGTGAGAACGACGGCATTTTTGCATTGTGAGCAATAGATGTTGGCCTTATGTAAAGTCAAGCTCAGTCCCCATCGCTCACATTACAAGAATGAATACATTTACCATTCAACTGAATGCTTTAAAAATCAGGTATCATGAGACAATCGTTCAAATCTGACCATTTATTCAATCTTCTACTGTCTTATAGGGTGGTCTAGCAAAGTGAGACATGGCTGAAATGATTCCAGTCGTTGCCAGTTCCCCTCCCTGCCCTGGGGATGTTATCGGTTTACCACTGTCCTCACTGGTACTGGAGAGTGAGGACTTTGTGTTTGTGGAGACCAGCCATCCCAGCAAGGTCTTAGAGGGCCTAAACAGTCTTCGACTGAACAATGTTTTCTGTGATGTGATTCTGTGTTGTGGCGGAAAGGAGTTCCCCGGCCATCGCAACGTATACTAGCCACCTTTAGCTCCTACTTTGAGGTAAATGCACACTGATCAATTAGATTGTTGCTTCTGCCCAAAAAAGACTTTGGGCCTTTTGTTTTTTTTATTCTTTTGATGAATCAATCAACTCACATGAACTCAATATCATGTTATATCCTTGTTGACACAGACGGTGTAAATAATTGCAAACGCCTAAATAATTAGAAACAACTGTTCACCATTTCATCCTGCACAGGCAATGTTTACAACAGACTTGATGGAGTCCAAACAGGAAAGGGTGTCCATCAGTGGAGTGGAACCCGAGATGATGAGCTTGTTGTTAAACTATGCCTTACACTTCAACGGTGGTCATCTCCACAGATAATGTGCAGGTGATGTATTATCATCAATCTTTATGAACCATATTTGCCTCCTCTCCTATTTTGCCGTTCATCTTTGCTTAAAAACATATTTTGTTTGATGTTGTAGGCCCTGCTGGCAGCATCACACTTGCTGAATGTTCCAGCAGTTCAAGAGGCCTGCTGTCATTACGTGGAGCGTCACATGAATGAAAATAACTGCATAGCGATTCAGGGCTTGGCCGAGGCCTACTCCTGTCAAATGTTGGAGAAAAGCAGCAGGGACTACATTCATGAACACTTCTGTGTCGTCTACCAGCAGGTAGCATGCTTTCACCAAGTTGTTTGTTTTGGGCTTTTTCGCTTATAGATTTGTGGGGATTGGTGGTATGAGACAGGCCACCCTAGCTGATGAAATATTATTTGCTTTGTCACTGTTACTCAACCTGTCACTACCAAAGCTTACCCAAACATCTGTGCAGAAACAATTGAATGTCTGGTATGGATATCAATGTATTAATAGTATGAATATGTCACTTGGGATTTTGTTATTATTATTTTCCACAAGGACACATATAAATAAACCACCAGTGAGCTGAGCACTTCTGTGCTGAGAATGGGTTACTTCAGGCAGTATGTGAACACAACAGGGTTATAATGTATCAATAGGAAGAGTTCCTCTCTGTGTGTGGACAGACTGACGGAGGTCCTCAATGTCCTCAATGTGTCCACGGAAGAGACAGTGTTTGAGGGGCCTATGATGTGGTTAAACAAGTGTCCTAGTACGCGCAGAGAGAGCTTTGAAAAGGTCAGTCAATTCTCAGTGTTTCACGGCAACAATGCTACTTATCTAGGGAAAAAGCCACACATCATTATTTGGTTAATTAATGTGATGATGACCCACATAACCACCCAGAAAATGGGGTGGGGGGAGGGGGAGCAAAATATGATTGATTGACGCAATAACATGACCGTCAACGGCTGACCACATTTGTGATGACGGCTATGGCAGTTATTAGCCCAAGGAATGTTTTTCGTGCGAAACTAATACTTGGAATGGATTCAGAATCATGAAAAACCCCTAGTTTGACACGTCATATTATGCTACTTAAAGCATAATGAAATTGAGAAACTTCTCATGTTTAGCGTTCTGCAGTTTTTTACCTGTACGGGAATCAAACTACAAATCGGCCTAGGGTTTCGCTTTTTATATATACTTTATTGAAAATTATTCAGGGTTTACAATTTATGCAAATATATACACATATAAGTTACAATACAAAATAAATAAATATATATATATATATATATCAAGGCATTTCAATACAAGTACACCTATATTAGGTGCCATGGTGTCAGTTTATTTTTTCGTGCGTCAAGAGTTCTTTGTCTTTTCAGTTCAGTTTGTATTTTTTAAAGACCACCTCTCCTGAGATGGCCTCCTGGTGAATTACCACGGCACACCTGGTTTTCCACAATTTGAAAAAATTGTCCAGTAAAACTCCTGTTCTACGGCAGACATTTTTTCCTCGAACACCCCATACATGGCAGCATTGTAATTTATCTTAGTTTTAAAACCAATTTGTGGCATTTTCCCCCACACAAAGGTCATCATCACACTGCAGTGTTGTTTTTGGCAGCAAATTGTAGTTTCAGTCTCATAGTCTCTTCAATAGTTTTCATTTTAGTTTTAATTTTAGTCACCCGGAATGTTTTAGTGTTAGTCTAGTTTTAGTCTAGTTTTATCCTAAGATTTTAGTCTACTACATCTACAGTTGATTTAGTCGGCTAAAATGTATTTTGGTGAGCCTTGATGCTGTTGTATGGCTGATTTTACACTTGCTGAAAATAGCAGATCTACAAGCTCACAATGCGTCGCAGACCAAGTGTAAAATGACTTATACTGGATCTTTTGTCCACTAGTCCCTTCCTAACATTTTAGTCTAGTTTGTGTTTGTTGATGAAATTGTCAATATATTTAGTCTTAGTTTTTAGTCATCGTAGCTTAATTTCCCTTTAGTTTTCGCCAGTGAAAAATGGTAGTCGACGAACATTTTTCGTCTTATAGTTTTAGTCAACGAAATCAACACTGTCACACTGGCCATATTTTGTTCATCGTCACACACCATAAAAGGCTTGTGGCGCAGCGTAGCAAGCACTCGAAATCTGTGAGTATGCAACATTCATTGTGTCCACAGGAGGGCCACAGAGAACATAGAATACAAAAATAAGACTGCACATGGAGTGCAGTCTTCCCTCCTTATTTATTTGGCTTTACATCAGCTGCCCGGAAACTACAGCATATTATTTCATGAGCACAGAACATGAACCATCCATTGCTTCAGTCTTGACTCTTAATATAGAGACTTGTACAATACTGTAGATTGCTTAGTATAGTTTCTTCACAGGCCCACTTGTCTAGTAATTTAAATTCTTCCAATGTGCCCCTGTTGTCCAAGCTTGTAAAGACCCATACTTGCACAGACAAACTAACTTTGGGTTTGAAAAGTGGACCTTGCTTTAAAGCGATTGTGCTAACCACTAGAGATGTACAATTTTTTTCTCTCCGAAAACAATTCTGATGCCCATAACTTGCATCGGTCGATAGATACAGAGTACAAATATGATTCCAGTATGTGTAATTTAAACAAATATATATAGTATAAAACAGTCAATCAAAATATGACTGTAAATTAGGCCTACGTGGTATCGGAATGGCATACATTTTTGATTTATTTGATACAGTATATTCATGATACAATTCATAGAAGAGCAGTACAGAATTATCAGGATTGCACAAAAAGTCAGAGGACTTAATTCCATTGTGATCCAAATTAATACATAAATAAATAGTTACAGCATATGATAAGAAGAACATGTGTACTAACATTACAATACTAATGACATTTACAACCGGCCATCATAGATCAATAAACAAAAGACAATAAATAGATATAAATACAGCACTATACTAACTTGCCCATCAGCCACTTTTTCAACATATTTAAAAAAAGAAATCAAATCCTCGACCTCCACCCCTGTATATTTAAATGAGCTTCTACCTACCCTATGTCTCAGGTCTGGTGGTTTAAGATCAGCTACACTAGCCCTTGTGTTCAAACTATGGAACTGGTTAACATACGGGAAGTAACCTTTCAAATATAGACTGGCATACTCACCGATAGCAGCATTTTAGGCAGTATTGGCAGCTTTTCCGATACTGGTATCGTTATCAGAACAACTCTACTAACTAACCACTACTTGAAGCCTATAGCATCCCTATTCTGGACGGAACAAACCTCATTTTTGCTGGGGACCCTTCTGGCGGTCCCCGGACCCCACTTTGAGAACCTGTGCCAGGATAATTCTACTTTATTTCTGTATTGAGGTAGGGAACACGACTACAGTACATTCACCTTGGAGGATATTATTTTCCCAATGACCTAATATCGTGGTACTTTATTAGCGTATTGCAACCAAAAACAGACTATACAGCCCATAGCTTCTGTCAAGATAACCTTGTTTAATGTAAGATCTCTGTCACAAACGGCACCTGAAGCTCTTCATTAGCCTACTTCCCATAACCTGGACTTTTCTTCATTTTAATTTTTAACTGTGACTTGGCAGTGATCATTGGGATTATAAAAAAGGACCATTCTAGCATTAGTATTATTATTAATTTGATGTGGTTGTTACAATGTTACTTTTGATTGATATATTTATTCAATTTCATAACGGAAGTCAATGGCAGTCTGATTGGGCTGAAACCTACCTTCCCCAAATATCATATATGTTGTACATATGTCATAGCTGTTATTATACTGTTTTGTGATCATTATAATCATCATGACTATTCATTCTGCTGTCTGGTTTCTTTCTACAGTACAAATATAAATATATACACTCACCTGTAGTTCTGCCAGATGCGTAGAGGGACAGAACAGCCTGGATGGCCACATACATTGCTGGTACATTAAAGGTCTCAGACATAATCTGTTGACAGGGCAGAGCAGAGCAGAGGGGGAAGAAGATGAGTGGTGAGGACAGGGCTCGACGCTTAGCTTTTTTTTTTTTTTGACCCCAAGACCTGGTCTGAAGGGTTTGATTGATTTAAGAGTTGCATTCATGTTATGGTCAGCCGGTAGTGCTTTTTTTGGTGTTTTCACATCTGAGTTTCAATCAGAAGAGAAGCTAAATCCCTATACATTTTCTGGATTATAGGCTATATATTTTTTATTTGAGAGGTAATGCCTGTGTCAGGCAGTTGACTTGTTACGGTCGGATGTTTTATTAAGCCTAATTATTTGTGCGTCACTGCTTTCATGAAGGCTGCAACAGTTGTTGCTTATCGTTTAAAATAAATTAGCTATATCGTTGTTTAAGCCAAAGAGTCACTGCTCGCATCGTGCACCTCACCTCGCATCGCACCCGCTGAGTTCGCTCTGACTTATTTTCTGTCTTCCGCTGCTGACAGTCAGCAAGCAGTGACAGGGAAGAGCACGGAGCAGCAACACAGTGAGGGGAGGGGCGGTGGGAGCAAAGGGGACAGATCTTCAAATGAACACCGCATTGAGCCTCGACACGTTGTTAGCTTGTAGCTCTTCTCTTTTTGGCGAACGACACCGCCGTTCAGAAATATAAATGTAGGTATAGAACCACGACTATAGAATGTGCACTTGCTGTAGACAGAGACTTATCTTTATCACGATTGAATGGTCAAATCCTGTAGTCGCACCTGTGCTACAAATTGAATTTTACAACTCGCACGGTGATATTTTTTGTCGCAAATGCGAGTACCTAGTCGCACTGTCGAGCCCTGGGTGAGGACGGGTACGAAAGGAGAAGAAAAAAATATGAATCATATGCTAAGAGACAATTAAAGAAGGACCTCATTCATAATCATAAGTTCATATAGCATAAAATAATGTGACACTAAAGTCATCATTCATTAGCTGCCCGTTGTCTTGGGTATTTTGTTTGTTTTGGTTCCCTATACCTGTGTCATCTTTTCTCGGTTGGCTTTGGGGTTGAGTGGGGCCTCACTCAGCAGCACAGGGTGTTCCTCAGGGGCCACTCTCAGCTCATTGTAGAAGGTATGGTGCCAGATCTATTTACACAAGATTTACACAACCAAAAAGACAAGAGTCAAATGTGTAGTGTTCCAGTGGCTACTGGCTAGACAGATTCAATCAAAATTATACATTAAACTATTTTTTTACACTTTCAGAGTTAAAGAAGCTGAAAGTGATTAAAAATGTTTCAGGTTAAAACTAAATATTTCTTTTTTTTATGTTAAATCTCATGTATATTCCATTCTATTGTAGCATTGTTTGTTCGGTAACAAGGGTCTCCCCATCTCTTCCCAGCAATTGATATTTGACATTTTTGATATTGAAATTATTTTCAGTTGGGACAGCAATTTCCTCCCTTCCGCAGGAGAGAGAACAAATTTGCATTTGTTCACAGTTCCAATTTAGTTTACTCATTATTAAATAACGATAAAACTATTATTGTATCACTTCGAATTCCACTTGTTTATTCTGTATCCTGTTCATCTTCACTCTCTTCATTGGCAAAAGTTTGGTATCATGAACTGAAAATGTTGAAGCTGTTGAGATTGGGGGAGACCCCTGTTTCTATAGAGCGTCGCAGTCCCTTTCATGACGGCGCCAGGCCCAGGAAATAATTCCCCATAGACATTTCTAAAAGTATTTATTTATGACAACAAAGACAATATTTTGGACCAAACAAATAATTACAAAGAAGAAAAACAACAAAAAAAGTGTTGTAACCTGCCGTTTTCTTTTGTTCGGCCCAATTTTTTTGTTGTCATGATTTGTCACAACTCAAGTTGGCTTTGTATGACACTTAAAAGGTCTTTAAATAAATACTTTTTGAAAAGACTATGAGGAAAATGAACGGGGAATCATTTCCTGGGCCCTGGTAGGGGGCGGGACTGCGACGCTCTATAGAGCGTCGCAGTCCCGCCCCCTCGAGAGACCCGGAAAAGAAATCGCCGTTCATTTTCCTCATAGGCATTTCCTAAAGTATTTATTTGTGTTAAAATAGATCACTATAGAGCGTCGCAGTCCCTCCCCCTTTCAGAACAACGAGTAGCCCAGGAAATAAATCCCAATGCATTTTCCCATAGCCATTTCTTAAAGTATTTATTTAAAGACGGTTACGCCGCGGACAAAGCCAACTCGGATCGTGACAAATCATGACAATGAACACAATATTTTGGGCCGATCAAATCATTAGAAAGAAGAAAATAAAGGCAGGAGACAACACTATTTGTTTTGTTTTTCTTCTTATATATTATTTGATCGGCCCAAAACATTGTGTTCATTGTCATGATTTGTCACGATCCGAGTTGGCTTTGTCCGCGGCGTAACCGTCTTTAAATAAATACTTTAAGAAATGGCTATGGGAAAATGCATTGGGATTTATTTCCTGGGCTACTCGTTGTTCTGAAAGGGGGAGGGACTGCGACGCTCTATAGTGATCTATTTTAACACTTATTTTAACCAATCATAATACGTATACAGCGCCTATAAAATGGTACCCAGGATATCAGTGTCTTCTTGGATACAAAATAAATAGAAAGGAGGAATGAAAGAGACCATGTCGTCCCAGTTGGTGATGATGCCGTGTTCAATGGGGTATTTGAGGGTGAGGATACCTCTCTTGGACTGGGCCTCATCTCCTACATAGCTGTCTTTCTGTTCCATGCCCACCATCACTCCCTGGAGACAAAAGGCAGAGCACATAGGTCAGTCAACCCATTCTGGGCGGGAAGTCCTTTTGGTGTTTTGACATCATTATGTATGAAAAATAGCAGATCTACAATATCATAGCGCGGCACCGAGTGCCCCGCTACGAGCTTGTAGATCTGCTATTTTTGAAAAATCGTGAAGATGTAATTTAAAAAAATATATATATTAGCTATTTCACAGTTATATCTTTGCTTCTGGGAGGTCCCTGAAAAACGTATTTTCAGACGTCCAATTACATATAATATTTGGGGTCCTTGACATGAAATATTGAGCACCGCTGCACCACTGATATAGAAACATGAGGTATTTCAGAAAACTCATCACATTTTTTTAAATGTCGACGTCAGGCCTAAATGCATGGGTTAGCAGATTAACTGTTTTGTGCCCAGAGTGAGACATTTCAGTTGGACACCAGAGTTGGACAGTTTGTTTCAGCTGTGTCACCAATGACCATTCCTTATCGACAGTGGTGGACAATAAGTGCATTTATTCACATCAGTACAATATTCTACAATTCTACATATCAGAGGTAAATATAGGCAAAAACTATTTTATGCCCATTCTTTAGTGCTTTTACTCAAAACATTTCTACTTTCACCACTGCTTGTCAGACATACTATTGCCATGGACAAGGCATTGGAATCTGGGACAGGATTGCTATTGCACACGCAACAAGCACATATTGGTCACCCGTGACCCATCCTGCACTCTTCTTGTGCAAGCACACCCCTGACCCATGCACCCGGAACCATTCCACTCACTGTAGTGCATCATTCCAGTGTTTGTGTTTTCGTCGACTAAAACAAAGACGAAAAATGTTCGTCGACTACCTTTTTCCACTGGCGAAAACTAAATGGAAACTACATGAAAACTAAGCTATGACGACTAAAACTAAGACTAAATATACTGACGATATATACAGATAAAAACTAGACTAAAATGTTAGGAAGGGACTAGTGGACAATATATCCAGTATAAGTCATTTTACACTCGGTTGCATGCTGAAAATAGCAGATCTACAAGCTCACAACTGCGACGCGTTGTGGGCTTGTAGATCGGCTATTTTCATTACGACGGCATCAAGGCCCGCCAAAATACATTTTGTTAAAAATCTTATATTTAGTCTTCTAAAACTAGACTACCACTAAAACATTCCAGTTGACTAAAATGTGACTAAAACTAAATAAACTATTCGAGAGACTATGACAAAAACAACACCATTAATAGTGTCACATTGTAATGTGTCATTACAATGTGACGTAGGTTTTTACTGCATGCATACGTGGCATGTGTTATCCAATGTTACACAGTATACACACCTGATGTCTTGGCCTGCCCACGATGGATGGGAACACTGTATTGTAAATCGCTCTGGAATAAGAGCGTCTGCTAAATGCCTAAATTGTAAATTGTAGGCCTTTAGCAGACGCTCTTAATCCAGAGCGGCTTTACAGTAAGCAGGGCAAACACGGTAATATATCAAATGCAGAGAGGCAGTGTGGTGCCTCAGTATTCTAAGATAGAAACACATGAACAGACAGACTTTATAGGGGAAATTCAGGCATTTATAGCGGTTATAAAACACAGAACAGATATATGAAAATCACACTCGTGTGAAGTGAGGGGCGCTCTTATCACATTCCGGCCAATCACTTTTTATGTCCTCACTTTTCTGTCCTCACTATATACAGCTTTGGTCCACACAAGTCTCACATTTGCCATTGATAATGAAAGGAGAAATTAGGTCATATGTGCCTCAAATATGACGCAAATTTGTGGCAACACAAACATTAAATACCATTGACAATGAAGGGAAAGTTTACGCCATACTGTATGTAGACGAGCAAAATAAATGAGATGATGTATATTGTATAATGATGAGAGCGCCACTCACTTCACACAGGTGTGATTTTTACCCTCACATTCCGTGCTCAGCCAATGGGCCATCGCTATGGGGTACACACAAACGCACAAAGCTGGGAATAGGAGGGGCTAGCGCCCCTCAATTTCTTTGGAAAAAGAGTATAAAAAACCACATATAGCCTACTGTAGAAATGGTGTTGGCCCTCGGCACTTATAGTGCCTGGGAATTAGCATGCATGGTGTACTGTAAGGGCTGTGTTTACATGTTACTCCATTGCAATTATTTAAAAACTTTAGCTACTATAGTTACTTGTATAGATTTTGCTTATTTTTCAAAACATACATTATCCACTTGAGTCCTATTTTAAATGTTGGAAATTTCTGAAGATTTTTAATACCTTTTACACATTATGATAACTACTTCTTGAATACCGGACTTTTTAACCCATTCTGGGCGGGAACCCCTCTTGGTGTTTCAAGCATTATGTTACACTTTAGCTATTGAAAAATAGCAGATCTACAAGCTCGTCTGCTATTTTTGGAAAAATCGTGAAAATGTGGTGCAAATCTTTGAATATACTGTAGTCTTTCAGAGCGAACATTTTTGTTGGTGGTGACAGACAGACAAAGGGTCTCTGATTTATAATGGGTACACTCTGATATTTGGCACAACCCAAAAGTCACGAGGGCTCTCCTATGATGACCGTGGCCTATAGTCGGTTCCTTTTGCTTTACTGCAGCAGGTGCTCAGCTGTGGCTACAGTATACGGGAAGGCTAATTGATTCAGAAGGAAAGATTGGCTTTTCGCTGTGGTCATATGAAATCATTTGATGTGCGTTTTTTGATTTCTTTGCATGGCCCAGCTACTTAATGTTTTCAGTATAATTTTTAACCCATCAAGACTGGGAAAGAATCTGTGTCATTTTAGATTTTTGCGTTGGCTATTATTTTTTTTAAAGATATGCAAGCTATTATTATTTTTTTATAGAAAAATATTTCAAGTGGTTCTGGAAGGTATTTGTAGAATCAGCCTCAAGTCTTAATGCGTTAAAAGATGCATGATTATCGGTAGATTTGTAACTATTGGTATTTGTTTTGACCGTGGTTATTTGCAGAAGGCTTTCCTCTGTAGGCACAAGATCATGTCCAAGGAACTGTTCATGGCTTGAGTTATCTCCCACTGAACCTCTTGAACTCTATATAATAATAATATAATAGCAGCGTCCATATTTCCTATTGCTAATTATTTCTGCTTTGCTGGCTGTAGCATAGTAGCAGCAGCACGCAATTCATGATTTATTTATTTATTTTCATCTGTAAGCGCCACACACGCGCACATGCACGCACGCACACATTCTGATAGACAGCCAGCCTCTTGCAGAACCACGGCTTAAACCTTAAAGCGCCCGACGCAAGTATGGCGTTGCATGCCTACTTCTGTAGTCCAGCTCATATGTTGCGTTCACACCAGGGGGGCAGTCAGACAGATATTTGGTGAAGCCACTAAGGAAATCGGGACTTTCTGAAAGTTCATATAATGGCCTGTTGTGGCGCTGTCATTGGGCCCAAAAAACCCCCCATAGCTCCATAGAGGCCCATGTATTTGGGCCCAACTTCACCTAGACTGTATTACCTTAATAAATGGTCATGAATACTTTCTGCTTCCAGTCACTAGTTTAATTATTATCATTTATTAAAAGAATGACCATAAAGTCGCGTATGTTCTGAGGGGCGTGGCTACCGTTACAGTCTATGAACGGGAGCCACCCCCCGTTCAGTCAAAATAAAAACCAACAAAGAGTAAGGGGGGGAAGTCCCGCCTCGTTGTCTGGGCCAGCCAATGGCCAGCTGGGCCCAAACGGAGCCAGCCAATGTCCAGCTGGGCCCAAACGGATCTAGAAATATGGCGACTTACAGTGCACGGAATTACAGGCTTCATTTTACGTCCATGTTAGACCCGGGGAACGCTTTGTCCATATTTTTTACAGTCTATGGTTCACGCAGGCAGACGCAACGACGCAGCAGTCTACCATTCATTGTCAATGGAAGCAAGCGACATGATGATGCAATGATGCACGTAGCTGCTCCAATGATACTCCATTTGTCTTTGCATCTTTGCGTTTGCACGCGTGAATGCACTAATAGGAATGTATGGAATGCATCAAAGAGTGTTGCTGCTTATAGAAGTATGTAAAGTTGAGTTCATAATGTTTCCACCAAGTATCATTTTATCCGGTTCATGGGTGACATTTTATAGTGCCATGACCAGCGGGTGTCGCCTTTTTCATTCTTCATTGCAAATCAACATGAAATATAATGTCAGAACAGGTCAGCTCCATATATGGAGATCTAAGGGTGGCAGCGGGGACAGTGTCTTGAGTGTACAGAGTTTGATGAGGTCAGATCAACATATGGAATGAATTCTGTATTGGCCATCCATGTATGGAGATCAAAGGGTGCCAGCAGGGGCAGTGTCTTGAGTGTACAGAGTTTGATGAGGTCAGTTGAGGTTGCTCATTACTGTACTGTATTATATATACACACACATCTTTGTGTTTAAGCAATTTTGAGAACCCACACATTTTCTGCGTGCGTGCAAAGCACGCACACTGTGCGGCCCCCTACACACAATCATTCTATACAGTTGTGGCCCCCAGACAAATCTAGTTGAATAACCCTGTTTTAATCCATATACGTCTTATCAGCCAGGGTTCCTTTTAAGTCTTCAGGGCAGATGGTCAATCCTTTGTGATATTGTTTTTGCCTTTATTGATAGATTTATAGTAGTTTGACAGGAAAGGGGGAGAGAGATGGTGGTGGGAGACACGCAGAGAAGTCCGTCGGGATCGGGACTCGATCCCGCGACACACTGTCAGGCTGGATTACCAGCCTATAGGTGCCTGGACCGCTCGGCCAGCCCAGGCCAATCTTTCACGTTTTAACTAAAGTTTGAATTAGTTGTGTGCCGGTGTCATATGCTCAGTAAATAGAAGATCTACAAGCTCACAATGTGACACGTTGTGAACTTGTGACACTTGTAGAACTCAATGAGTTGCATTGGTGTAAAGCATGTGATACAAAATAAATTGATGGTTAATCCTTTTGAAGCGCTTAGGCAGGAATCAAACAGTTTTGCAGTGCTTGAAATATACACGTGTTCTGTATGGCGAGACAATTTACATAAAAAATGTCAATGATGTAAGGAAGGACCTGTTTGCTCAAAATTGTCTCTCAATGGAAAACATTCCCCGCACACAGGCTGCACTAACCTGACGCTGCCAGATCCAAGAAGCTTGCTACACACATTTGTTTCACAGTCTTGGGGAACATGGTTATTCAATACCGCCCCCATCTGTCAGAGTCAGGTTAAGGCTGCACTGCTACAACATTCAAATTGAGCAGTTTGCCAATCTGGCTTTTGGCCCAGAAGCCTGAAAGCTATGCAATCTCTACCATCTCCTGAAAAATATAGACGGATTAAAGTCACTGATTTGTGGACACTTTTATGGACACAGAAGTCTGCCAAAGTTTGTAGAGAACTCCTCAAGTGTATATATTATAGTGTGACAAAGAGTTTAAAAATATGAAACTTATGTTTAGATACCCGCCAGATGCCACTTTGATTAAATATTATATTTGCGCCTGCCCTTCCAACTTCCGGTATATATATATGCGACGTTAGTCGCATATATATATACCGGTATATATTTTAAAGATTTGTTTGCCTTTATTGATAGTATCAAGTGTAGATGGACAGAGAGAAGGGGAGAGACATGCAGCAAAGGTCGTCATGAACGAGACTTGAACACGCAACGCGCTGTCAGGCCAGAGCCTATATGTGGCATGCGCCTTGACCACTTGGCCAGCGGGCGCCCAGTTAGTCACATTATTGCATTCTAATTACTGCAGTGCTACTTAGGAGAAAACATTATACAGATAATACATTTCTACATCACTTTGCCATGATCACTTTGGGGCTTGGGCAGTGTTGTTTTTGGCTGCAAAGTTCTATTTTAGTTGTAGTCATACGGAAAGGAATGACTCTTGAAAAGTTTTCATTTAGTTTTAGTCACCTGAAATGTTTTAGCCTTGGTCTAGTTTTAGTCGACTAAATATAAGATTTTAGTCGACTAAATCTACTGTTGATTTAGTCGAACAAAATGTGTTTAGGCGGGCCTTGGTGCCGTCGTACTTACTTGCTGAAAATAGCAGATCTACAAGCCCACAACGCGTCACGCTGCAACGTGTTGTGAGCTTGTAGATCTGCTATTTTCAGCACGAAACCAAGTGCAAAATGACTTATACTGGATCTCTTGTCCACTAGTCCCTTCCTAACCTTTTAGTCTAGTTTTTAATTTGTTTTTCTTAGTTTCAGTCTTATAGTTTTATTCATCATAGCTTAGTTTTCATGTATTTTCCATTTAGTTTTCGTCAGTGGAAAAAGGTAGTCGACGGGACATTTTTCGTCTTAGTTTTTGTCGACGACAACAACACTGCGGCCTGTGAAGCCATTTTAAGAATCGCAATGATGATTAAGTGGAACACATACTTACATAGGATGTTTAGAGTTCCACTACGCTGTAGAAATAAACACTGTTCAGCTTTTGTGATCCAAGTCTATTCCAGGGAGTGTAAACTGAGCATAAAAATCACGAATCAAGCATCTATTTATTACACTAAACAGTAACAGATATCGACACAGAGCCATCGTTTTATTAATGTACTTCCTGGAACATTTGTCATGTGACTGTGGACTACTGCCACCACTGTCCTAACCGCAGCCAACATTACAATTAAATAGAAATAGACCTCCATGTGATACCCTCATTTCCTGAAATGGTTATGCAATGGACAAAATAATACTTACATATTATCATGTACAGTAATCCATAATGCTTTTGTATTGCCGTGGATAAAATTAACCTGTTTTTTTTAACATTGTTATAATTTAGCTATTGACAAATAGCAGATCTACAAGCTCATAGCACGCCACCGAGTGGCACGCTATGAGCTTGTAGGTCTGCTGTTTTTGAAAAATCGTGAAAATATTTATTTCATATTTAGAAGGCGGATTTAGACGATTTCTTTTTAAATTTGAAGTCAGGCCTAAATGGGTCAAAAAGGTCTTGGCAGTCCTTAGAGGCCATGCTGATCATCGCACCCAACCATAAACGTTTGAAACGTCCAAATCCTAAAAGTCCCATGCTCTCACTAGGAGCCCCATGTGTTATGTTTCCAGGGGTCCCCCAGGGCTATGTCCCCTTCCTTTTTTCTCTATACCATTTTTTTTTGCTGAAAATAAGTGACATACACATTGACAGCGCATTGCAACAAGAGTTGTGAGTTGATCTATGGAAATATCCACCCACTTTGAATGTAATCGTTACCCGAAATCACCAGTTGGTTACTTATCAAAACCATGCAATGGAGTCGATTAGGAAACACGGAAGTGAAACGACTGCCGCCGAAGCAAAAACATTGTGAAACTGCGCTATACTACAACTTTGCTTTATGTTTACTTTACGTGGCCGGTTAAGATTAAGGTTAGGGTTACGGTTAGGTTTCTGGTGTTGTTTGAGCCCCTCTGGGTCCTCTGGTTTGTGGTTTCTGCTCTGATTCATGCTGTTGTAGCGTATTTGCGTATTTTATGTTCATAATATTTTATCAAACCAGTTTGAACATTGATTGGTTTCAGTCCTGCAGTCCGCCTTAGACTCTAAACAACAGCATTGTTCTATGTATCATTTCCATTGATTTAGCTAATAATGTCTTAAGTTGATACTGATGGCAGTTGGATATTATATGGATAGGGTTAGTAAAGGAATAATGAGCTGCCGGACTAATGGCACAGATTTTTTATTTTTTATCCCACAATCTTGCAGCCCATTTTTTCACCCATTGTCAATTATCTACTAATCCTGGGCGCTACACTTCCACTGCCAACCTGGGGGGGGGGCAGCGGACTGACCTCATGCTTCCTTCTATGCATGACTCATGAGGAGACCAAGCTGCTTCTTTTCACCTGACAGGGGGGGGTTTCCCCGGCCGGACTTAGCGCGTGGAAGGAACACGTTAGGCCAGGGGGAGGTAGTTTTAGAGACCAGGATTACTGCATGTTTTTGTGAGGGTACCTACCCTATCGGGGACACGGGGAGAACATACAAACTCCACACAGAAAGGCCCTTTCGCCAACCCGCCTCGGGTATGGGCACTGATGACGCACGTGGAGGAGAGAACATGCCCCCCAGCGCACACATCGGGAATGGAACCCAGGACCTTCTAGTTGTGAGGCGACAGCACTACCGACTGCGCCAAGGGTATCGCTCATTTGTCGAGGTCCCGACGTGCCCTTGAGCAAGGCAGAAAATCAACGCTTGGCCAATCACGAGACCCACGAGCATGGTCTGAACTGGGCAGAACGGGATCGACTCCAGTTAGAGCCACAACTTGGTTGAACCTGGCTGTAACCTACTGTAGTCTGTAGCCTACCATAACGTTATTGAACATAATCTGAATGAAAGATGCTAATGTATAAAAGTATACGACGCTAAAATTGACGTGAGATAAAGGCATTACTACATAATTTTTCAATCCACTATAGGCTACTTGTCCATGATGCGCGTTGCCTACAAACCTAAACCTAGTAACTCTATCATGTCAGGGGTATGTCGAGAGAGTGCTATATAGGGTACACAGTAATTAGGCATTTTTATCATCCTAATATTAACATGACATGAAATGAAAGCAGTCATTGCGGAACGATCTGATTTACCAAATTTGGAGCGCATCTCTCTCTCTCTCTCTCTCTCTCTCTCTCTCTCAGCACATGCAAGCAATTATATCTTTAATATAGCCTATCTATGCGCGCTCTCTCTCTCTCTCTCTCTCTCTCTCTCTCTCTCTCTCTCTCTCTCTCTCTCTCAATGACAGCACAGGAAGACCCATGCAGCCTCTGTGCGTAATGTGGACTCTGTGCGTAATGTGACTATATCGTTAGATTGGAAGACAATACAGTCTTGGCTGACAACACCAATTGAAAGTAGAGTTCCCGAGGATTATGGTGATTTTTCTAATTTAAAAAATCGCATAAGAAATGAGCGAGATATGCCTAAGTAAAATGTCAGTGGTCTTGGTCTTGGCTTCTTTTTTTTCTTTTTTTTGGGCATAGTTTAAAGTGAAGATGGACATGAAAGAGGGAGAGAGACAGAAGGGGAGAGACATGCAGCACAGGTCGTCATGAACGGGACTCGAACACACGACGCGCTGTCAGGCCAAAGCCTATATGTGGCCTATGGGGGGGGGGGGGGTCTGCTTGTTGATAGCAGATCAACAAGCAGATCAACCTCACATTGTGTCGCAGAGAGACACATTGTGAGCTTGTAGATCGGCTATTTTCAGCAAGCAACCAATTGTAAAATGACTTATACTGGATCTCTTGTCTACTAGTCCCTTCCTATTCCTAACAATTTAGTCTAGTTTTTATTTGTTGACGAAATTGACAGTATATTTAGTCTTAGTTTTAGTCATCCTAGCTTAGTTTTTTATTTAGTTTCCATTTCCATTTAGTTTTCATCAGTGGAAAAGGGTAGTCGACAAACATTTTTCGTCCTAGTTTTAGTCGACAAAATCAACACTGGTTCACTGATGTCAACAAACCCATGTCAGCATCATGTTATGCTTTAGCTATTTAAAAATAGCAGATCTACAAGCTCATATCGCGCCACCGAGTGGCGCGATACGAGCTTGTAGGTCTGCTATTTTTGAAAAATCGAAGAACGACTGACATTTTTTTAGAATCTGATCTCAGGTCAGAATGGGTTCGTCAGACCAGTGTGTGTCCGGCGGAAACCTCGTATGAATCTGATCTCAGGTCAGAATGGGTTAAATATTCATAGATCTGCAATCTTTCAGTGAGGGAGTGTTTTCTTCAGAATTATTATTCGTTTCCATGTTGGTACTAGAATGCAACATATCACTCAGCCATTGCAATGTTTTTTACATACAGTAAGCCACACTCAACATGTTGATTGATGGATTGAAAATGTTATTTCACAGTATGCAGAATGGGTATAGCCTACATATCAAAGTTAATACTGTTGTAAACTCATAAGTACTGGACCCTCATCTGGTTTGACAGACAGGTAGTGTGTGTGCCGGCTGGGTGGTGTGTGACAATCCGGTTGAAGTATACCTTTGGTAAGGCGACAGCGGCGGCGGGCCCGGGAGAACAATAACGCGACACGAGACAGTATCACGCTAAACTAAAGGTTCACAAAGTTTATTACACAAACAGGAACATAATATGTTATAGTTCTGGATCCCAACTGACGTGACCACAAGATATCAGACATAACAACCGCTAACTGCAGCAAGGCTGACCTTGCTGTCTGAGATGTCTCTCGTAGCCTAACTATAAAGTATGCTACAGTTCAGGCAGTACACAATACATATCAAGTACACTGTGTACTCACGTACAAGTACACAGCCATGGGCGATCAGATTATAACAAATACAACAAATGTTACTGTGGACAACTGGAGGCGAGCTCTCACAATAGATGAAACGATAAGAAACACAAGATTAAAGTAAGCCAAGAGTCACACGTGAGCAAGTTAAACTCTGACCAAGGTATAAAGAAACTGAGAGATTTTCACCCAAAAGCTGAAGTTGATACACACAGAGCTAAGAAGAAAGGGGTGAGAGTGACGATGGAGGTTCTTTGGGACACAGACCAGCTGTGTGTGACAGCAGCACAGCTACACGCACGTCTCAAAGGGACAAGAAGAAAGGAAGATGGATGAGTGCGGGGTTAGAGAGCAGGGTTAAGACTGGAGTAAAAGAGCAGGAGTAAGGGAGAGAGAGAGGGGGGGGGGGGGGGGTGGGGGGGGGGGCGTGAGAGCGAAGGAGGGGAAGAAAGGAGAGGCGGAAAGATCGAGGAGAGGGGAAGAGCCACATCCGGAGATAAAAACCGAGAATGTGGTCAACAGTCTCAGCTGCTAATTACATCTGTGAGCTTTATTATGTCACTGCCTCTGAACTCTGGAGTTCTTGTTAGTTTTTACATTGTCTTTACCTCATCCTTTACGAGTGCACGTGTAGTTTTAGCTCGAGTCGTATTCTTCTAAAATTGACTAGTTTTAGATTAGTGTTGAAGTTTGACTTTTTCAAGGATTATAAGCCTTGATCTATAGAAGCGGAAAACCTTTTTCAGCTTTTATAGATCAAAGGCTTAACCCTTGGAAAAAGAAGAACGAATGCATGACCTCGAACATGATTAACATATTATTTGCCAGCACGAGAAATCTCTGGGTTTAGTTAATATGATTGAATCCAGAATTTAAAATAATATTATGTTTTGTACATGGTAGAAACAGCCTACATCCGAATCCAACGTGCACAAGGCCGCGCACACGGTTATTAGTGTTTTTTTCTGCACAAAATGGGATAAAGTACCATGTTAGGGAGCTTATAAAACATTAATCCAAGCTTGCACTAATAATAATAATACTCCCAGCCTGGAGTGACGATTCCGCCTATGGTAACGGGAGGGAATGTGTTAACAAAACATGTTATTGTTTATAAAAGGTCCCATATTGAGCAAAATCAGTTCAATATGGTACGGAAATATATGCCATGAACCCCAGGGTTGTGGCATAGCGACCACAGTGCCTATGCAGTTACAGAAAGAGTTAGGTCTCACTCACACCTTTCGATCTAGCATACAACATTGATGCATGCTAGATGTAAGCAAGATGTACTGTAAGTGTCATGGACGCCCTAGCCTGAGCTAACGTGTTAGGTTTCTGGTCTAGAGGGGCGGGTCGCGGCTCAGATTTGCGCACGCCCTGATTGGATCTCATCGATCTGTCCGTCACCCCCGGCCCCTCCTCTCCCCCCTAGTGCAGCGCTACGTCACATCATTTGGAGCGACGCCCACCCAGAAGGGTTGACTCCCACTTTTAGACCAGAGCGGCCAATGCGTTCCTCCAGGCTTTCAATTTTTGCACCAACAAAAATGAAAGCCTGGTACCGAGGCTATGGACGCCCCAATGCATTTCCAATGGAAGTCACATTGTTTGATACAACATTTTGGACTACAAGCTGTTATATGGCTTTCGGCTGTGTTTCGACTGCCCCCCTCCCCCTCATACAACACAAATGTTGTGTCAAACCATGTGACTCCCATTGGAAATGCATTGGGGCAAGATGTATCACACCCTTTGTATACAACAAGCATACATCAGTCTGTTGCGAAGGTGTGAGTGAGGCCTTAAGGTATATTCATAGTCATAGATAGATTTTCGGTGGTGAGCTGATGACCGCGACCACCGCTGAGCACCAACGTTGAGCGGTGGTGAGTAAAAACAGAGAGAAGGGCTGGGGCGGTGGCGGTGGTTTGCTCTTCACCGCGGCTCGTGACGTCATGTTGTAGTTTGGTGGTCACCTAACCACCGAAAATCCAGACTATGTATGAGCCTTTAGAATTGGGGAAAGCAAGAATAGAGAAGAAATAAGCAGTGGTGGAAAGTAAGTAAGTATACTTTTACTTAAGTACTGTACTTAAGTACAATTTGGAGGTATATGTACTTTACTTGAGTATTTCCAATTTCCAGTACTTTCACTTCTACAGTGGCGGAACAACATTGGGCCGGGCCGGGGTGTGAGACAGCACGACCGGGCCTCACCGAACATGACTCCCAACAGCACCCCCCCCCCCCCCCCCCCCCCCCCGATCGGGAAAAAAGTGTTAGCTAACAGTTGCTGCTAATTTGAGCAGCCGTGCATGAACGAGAGAGGAGTTGTGTGTGTGAGGTGATGATCACAGTCACAGATAGAGGGAAAGTGTATTTTGCCTGTTATTTATGCTATATATTATTGATCGCGTCTGTGACATTGCGCAGCAGTGCACACACACGAGAGAGAGAGAGAGAGAGAGAGAGAGAGAGAGAGAGAGAGAGAGAGAGAGAGAGACACGTAGAGAGAGAGAGGTGCTGCGTTAAAAAAATAAATAGGCTAATACTCATCTTTGTGTTCTGTTTCACCTTTGCTGAGTGATCGCACACAGGGAAAAGCAACAAGAAGGGGTTTAGAATCGAAACAGTCCGTTGTGGAATCACACAGAGTGATTAGCCTACTAATGAGTGACAGGTCTTGCCACTTTTGTAGCCCTGGCTGGACTCTCTCTCGGCAGCGCGGTAAATTCTCATCAGACAGACATGATATTTTGTTAAAGTGTAGACTATTATAGGCTATATAGGCTCTGTATCTGGTTAATTCAAGATTCAAGATTCAAGATTGCTTTATTTGTCATTCTTTAATTCCAACTGCAGCAGCAGAAAAAAACGAAATTGCGATGTGCTGAGTGCATGGGCCGCAGCAGCATGGGTCGTGGCGTCGCGCAGCTCGCGCTGCCACAGACTTCTCTTTACATCAGAGAAAAAAAGAAAAAGAAGAAAGCGACCAGCGGGGGCCCGTCGCTTTCTTCTTTTTCTTTTTCTTGGTTTTATCAGTCGTGAGTGACTGTGTAAAAAAATCGTCCATCGATCATCTGACAGCCGGGCCCTCAGGAGGTCCGGGCCGGGGTGTGACCACCCCCCCTACACCCCCGGTAGTTCCGCCGCTGCACTTCTACTACATCTCAGAGCCAACATTTTTACTTTTACTCCATTACAATTATTTGAAAATGTTAGTTACTAGTTACTTTGACGATTTTAATTTTGATTAGAAAACACACATTAACCACTTAAACCCTAAACATTTCAGCCATTTGTTGCGACGCATTGTGGGCTTGTAGATCGGCTATTTTCAATAGATTTTGTACACATTTTGGGACATTCTGCAATATGAGTACTTTAAGTACATTTTGATGCCGATACTTTATGTACTTTACTCAAGTACATTTTCAAAGTAGTTCTAAATTGCAGTATTGGTACTTTTACTTAAGTAAAACAATTGAGTACTTTTTCCACCACTGGAAATAAGGAACACAGAACTATAAAGGTGTGCTTCTCGGAGAGCAGGCGTGGTTGCTCGAATTGATCCAAATGGTGGTCCACTCTGTACCCTCACTCATCATATCAAACTGGGCACCCTTTAAAAACAGTGGTGGAAAAAGTAAAAGTACCAATACTGCAATTTAGAACTACTTTGTTACAAGTAAAAGTACGGAATTGAAAATGTACAAATGTACAAAAGTATCGGCATTCAAGTAAAAAGTACTCATATTGCAGAATGTCCCATTTCACAAGTTCAAAATGATGTACAAAATCTATTGAAAATATTTTCAAATGGCCGAAATGTGTAGGGTTGAAGTGGTTAATGTATGTTTTCTAGTCAAAATTTAAATTGCCAAAGTGCTAAAGTTTTCAAATAATTGTAGTGAAGTAAAAGTACAAATTTTGGCTCCGAGATGTAGTGAAGTGGAAATTGGAAATACTCAAGTAAAGTACAAATACCTCACAATTGTACTTACAGTAAGTACAGTAATTGAGTAAAAGTACTGGGGGGAAAAAACCATATGAATCACTTTTGTACAGTACATAACATGACGTGACTACATTATTTCAGAGTTCAACTAAGTTATGGGAACACACCCGCATGGAGTAACGAAGAATCTGGTGTTTCTTGTGAGAAGCGCAACATCTCATCCCCACTTCCTGCTCCGATCACCCAAGCACACACACATACACACACACACACACACACACACACATGTTCCCCCCAGGGAGTGTCGTGTGGCCGGGCGCTCCTCCACGTCCTACGCTTGTGAGGTTCTTTTTTTTTTTTGCTGTCATTTTCCCCCCTTTTTTTCTTTTTTAACTCCTTATGTCTAAAAATACCATCTGAGCCCGGATGTTGGGGCTAGTGATGTTACATAAGCTCCTTGGGACTGAAGTGTTGGGACTTTGGTTTCTGGAACTCAGCACTCAAAAGTAAACAATGGCCGAAAGACAATTTCCAGGACAAAAAGGAAGAAGAAATAATACCCACAATTATAGCTTCATTGTGATTTCAGAAATTGTCACAGGTCTTCCTGGTTTCAAAGGAGAATTCTGTCCCAAATGAATGTTTACTTTTCAAAAAAAAGAAAGAAAAAAAAAGTACATGTTTTTATAACGACACAATACGGAGCATCAAAGTTGGTATGGTGACTATATACATTGTGAGATACTTGATGTGTCATCACTTAAATGTAGCTCAACTGGAGTTAGGAGTTTTTGACCATTAATGTGGAGATTGTTTTGTCCATCATTGATTAGAATGAGTAAGTCAGACGAAAAAAAACATCCGAGTTGGACTTAGATGGTTTAACTGACAGCTTGAGTATCCAATTGAGTGTAGGAGGTTCAGTCAGTTCAGTGCTTTTTAATATGTTTCATTGGTTCAAAACCCGCACACAGAAAAGGGTGTTAAATAGCACTGATTAAAAAAAAAATTAAGGTTGAAAAATGGATATAGTTGGTTTCTGCCCAACAGCGCCGATATGTTAAGATTACATAGTAGCACTGATCAACTATAAACTGGGTTGGTCTTATACATTTTTTGTAGGCCACACGAATTAAACTACAAAGTCTTCTCCTGTCTGTCTGGCTGGCTATAAGGTGGTGTGCTATAGATTAGTACTGGGTTGATACCGGTATGCAACTATGCATGTATAACCAGGAGACATTACAGGACATTTGTGAGCTCTCATTCTCAGTAGTGGGTTTCACCTTTTCATTATAGTAAACACATTAACACATTTGATCCCGTTGCCAGGTATACTCATCCTGATTATTTTAATTTTGCGCAACTTTTGACCAGTAGGCTCGTCTTGAGCAGTTTGATATCGCTATAAGATTGCCTTGCTATTATCGCTTTTTTTTTTTTTTTTACCGCTCCGGTTGCTGTGCACCGTTGTCAGGGCCCCGTCTGCACTGTTTTTGTTTCAACATAGCCATTAGCTTCTGTTTTAGTCGCGGCCTTTGCACGCTCTTTTCTGGGAAACTACGCCGCTGCCCGTGCACTCATTGTGTTAAATTATGTTCATATTGTGTAACATAATTATGTTATGTTATTTGTTCTTTGCAAATGTAATGTAAGGTCACCCAATTTGCCAACTCTTTTCATCAGGTATTGGTAGACATACTACTGGATGTCATGCTGTGTAATGTGTGTCATGTCCCAGAAGGGGGTACTGCATAAACAGTGTTTAGCATGCACACACATGAATCTGCCAGAATGCATTTTTGTTATTCCATAACATAACATGAGTTAGTAGACTGGGCGACTATGCTTCAATATAAACAACTGCAATGTATTATGATAAAACAAATGTTCATTTTAGGGTTAGGGTTAATGTTTTAAATTGTAGCAGTAGCAAAAATAAGTTCTGTTTTTTCTGTCTGTACATTTTGAAACCACAGGGGTGGATAACTTAATAGTCCAAATGGAGTTCTTGGAGTTGCTCCAGGAAGCATTTCATGTTGGCATCATGCAGAGTCAAGTGGTGATTCCCTGGTTTCTAATACTTTTATGCCTACACACATATCACTTGAAACTCTCTCAGGAATAAAATATGTGAATTATGTTTTCCCTTTGGATTTCCCCTCAAATGTTTGAAATAGTTTGTAATAATAGCAGATCTCTCGTAGCGTGCCACTCCTCTCCTCTCTCTCTCTCTCATTAGCAGGCAACAGTGCAGCACTAATACTATCTCTCTCTCTCTCTCTCTCTCTCTCTCTCTCTCTCTCTCTCTCTGTTTCTGGCACAACAGCGCCCCTACTGGTACGGTAGTCATAGTCATACTGGTGCTCATGAACCAACACATACATACTGTAGGCACACACATAGGTGAACACGGACATTGCTGTTCCTTGGAGTGGTTGCACCACTCAAAAAATCGTGAAAATGTGGCGCAAATCTTTGAATATATATTTTTTCAGAGCGAACATTTTTAACTCAAATCTTTGCGAATTCATAGTATCATAGTATAATATGTTTTCCTTCCATTGCTATCAATGCATGTCTATGAGGGACGTAACAGTAAAACAACCAAAACAAAACAAATCTTGAATCAACAGCCAGGCATGTACTGTAGGCCTACACACACACACACACACACACACACTAATTGTAATCCACACCGTTGAAGCTCGATACACAAGAATGTCCACTGCCTATAATGCTGCTACCATCTGTGTTGTAGAGTAATAAACACATTGGACATGGACACTCTCCTGAACTAGGAATAGACTATACAGTGTGTACAGTATGTATTGTCTTATACAGTATACGTCAGTTATCCCAAGTTCAAACACTGGCTGAATATCACTGGCTCTTTGACGGCTCTTTGATTTATTATTACTCTAGACCTGTGTTTTTTTTTGTTTTTTTACTTTATTGTAAGATGGCGTTGCATGGCAAAAATTGCCAATTTAAGATAGCCGATCTTCTAGCAATTTTCACCTTTCCCCTCCTTTTTTAATTAATTAATCAATCAATTAATATTAATTAATGTATTTATTTATAAAATTTGGGACATTTTCACAACAACATTCCCAAGAGAGGAGGGCGCCAAGTTGGATGTGGTTAAGTGAGTATATAGGCTACATTGAAGTATACATATCCATTGACATAAACATCAAGAAACTCTTGTAGTGGGGCTCTTCTGGAATGTTTGTCTTTCGTGGGCCATATTTATGTTAACCTCCAGCATGTAATGCATCTTAACCTTGACCCCACTGTGATAGAGAGAGAGAGAGAGAGAGAGAGAGAGAGAGAGAGAGAGAGAGATGCTTGGTAAAGTGCTGTGGTAGTTTGTTGTAAATGATTAGGGGGGCTGGGGGAGAGAAGCAGCAGAAAGTGGGAGAGGGCACCTTGCGTAGATCACAGCTTTATCGTCGACTATGTTTAGATCTTGGCTTCCACGACTGCTTCTCAAGTAACAGGGCCGTCGGCTCAGCTCACCCCCCCTTCAGACGTGAGACTATGAGAGCAAAGTGAGCGTTAAAGACACACACTGGGGCAACACAGGAAGTCTGAGGAAAAAGAAAAGAAGAGAGATGCAATGAGCCAATCAGAGCCACATAGTCGTAAAAAAAAGTAATTGAAAAAGGAGTCACAGAAAAGAGAGGGAGAGAAACGGTCCCGGGAAACTGGAGTGTTCAGTTGAATCCCAAGCTCTCTCCTGTAACGGTGTTTTCCGCCTGTTCATCTTCCGTCCGCTTGTCCGTCCACTGGCTGTGATGGGAAGATGGCTGGGGAAGGAATAGAGACTCCCAGCTGTTCCCCAGGCCCTAGCGACCAGCAGCGATCACCATCTGCACATTTCCTGCGAGATGTGATCTTCCACGGCAAGTTTAAAGTGAGTGCAACCATGGGCAATTGGGGGGGAGAGAGAGAGAGGCTGATTGAGAAGGTTAGACCTGCAGTGAACACACAGTGGAGGATTATAGAGCGCTATAGGGTGATAAAAAGGGAAAGAAATGCTGAGAACATGAGGCAGGGTGTGAGTGAATGAGATGGATTGTGTTAGCTTTATATTCACTACTGATAACATTCAGGCTTTAAGTCTTCTTTAGAGACGAAACCCTTTCCAGAAACATAACGTTCTCAGCTATGGGCATTGTTTATTTATTTTTACTATTTATCAATGAAATACTTTTTTGTACATCCAATAGTGAAAATGGCATATCTTAAAGCTCACAGTGCATATCTTCGCATGTTCACCTATTTTGATATGTCCAGAATAGGGACACTAGGTTTCATGTGGTTAACTTTATAATGTGTCCTCAAAATGTGTCAGATGAACTTTTTTTAATAGTCTGAACAACACCTGAACTAGCTGTTGAACCTGCTTGTTTTGCCACAGTAGACATTTGACGAGCTATTAATGTTCCGTCTCTGACAATTTGATTAGAATAGAATTGTCTTCAGGTCAGATAACTCTTGTGACTGGACCTGCATTCCAAGTGCAATGCTGATTCATTAGGTGAAGTTGTCTGATAGGACTGTTACTTGTGTCTGTGTGTCACATTGTGTCTCACACACATGCACGCACGCATGCGCACACACACACACACACACACACACACACACACACACACACACACACACACACACACACAGACAACAACAAAAGAAACAGATTCAACCACTGTGTGTCTTGACGCTTAAGGTGCTTGGTGCTTTCTGTGCATTGAGTTCTTACTCCTGCGGGTAATATAAGTACGTCTAATGTAAACATTATGAACACGCAGAAGAATGCAGAAGCTGTGCAATGACCTGACCCTCAGGATATCAGCATCTAATGTAAACATGTGAGCACGTGGAAGCTGCAACGTGGCCAAACAAAGAACTAAATTGAATACGAGGGCAGCGTCAAATCATAGAACATTGTCGGTTGTAACCCACGGGGGGTGGGGGTGGTGGGCATCTTTATATACACACATTTGTGGATTTCTTTTCATCAGTGTCAGCCGGGACGTGCAGAGAGTGTTAGAGGGGCAGGGGCTGAAATCCCGTAAGAGGGCACTTTTAGACACAAATAGCAGAGCTCACAACGCGTGGCGCTGCGACACGTTGTGAGCTTGTAGATCAGCTATTTCTGGGCGCAACCCAGCACTCTTTAGCTATTGGAGATGCAGGGGTAACGACATGGATTTCTAAACAAATTTGTTCAATGCAAAATGCTGCGTTCAAGTTCCGGAGACTAAGGGGAAAAAAGCTATTCTCCTGAATGCTGCCTTCCGGCATGGCATGGAAAGGAGTGGCATTTCTTCCACTATAGTAAACGCTGCTTTCGTGGTCTGGAGAGGGCAGTTGTTTTACGGACGGGTAAAAGGGCAGGTGCTGAAGCCCCCTTTGATGTCTACAGTATGTGTGCACCTCCCTGAGTCTCAGGGTTCCTAAATGTTGTTCATAGACATTAACATATAGGCACAAACACGGGACAAGCGTCTCATTTGGATCTTTCCCCGTAAAACTTGAAATGGTTTAGATAACATAACAAACAAACAAACAAAAAGACAAAGCTTTGGCAAAGCTTTGGCAGCCATTACCCATGGTTGCGTACGGTAGCCTATTCTATTCCCTACATGCGTTCTTGCAAAAGTTTGCTGCCTCACAGACAGAGTGTATCAAATATGAGTGACTGAGTAATGTATATCGCAAACGGTACAGATTACCGTGTTTATCTTTGGACCACAATTCAAAGAGATGATTCTAAGCTGACCCAATGTTATTCTCAATAGAGAAACTATACTTCCCTGACCCAGGGGATGAGTGAGTGACGTCAGGAATTCTGTACTCTATAGTAGCGTTTTTTTATTTATTATGTTTTATGATACTTGCCTTGGTGATTCATTTTATTCTACACCTTTTTTATTCGTCCGGCCTTAACCCATTCTGGGCGGGAACCCCTTTTGGTGTTTTAAGCATTATGTTATGCTTTAGCTGTTGAAAAATAGCAGATCTAGAGCTTGTAGGTCTGCTATTTTTGAAAAATCGTGAAAATGTGCCTCAAATCTTTTAATATATATTCCGAGTGAGTGAACATTTTTAACTCAAATCTCTTCTTCTGGGGGGTCACTGGAACAACATATTATCAGATGGTGGTCGGCGGCCAATTACATACTTTTTGAGAAGAATGAGGTTTGTTCCATATTGTCAATGTAGGTCAGAATGCCTGGATTAGAATCAGTCCGTTCTGTTTTTTAATGTAGGCCAACAATCCATTTGATTGACGGAGAACAAATAGGCCAATCGGCAGGGTCGCATGCCTATCTAAACACGCTGCATAACATCGATAGGACAATATTATCATACTGTAAGTAATAACAAGGTTACAGGATTGTTGGTCATAACTGAGTTGTGGCGTCATCAGTGGTGGGAACTAACCAAATGTGACTAAATTTGACTGAGGGACTGCCATTGGATTTTTTTGAGTTTCGTTTTTTTCATGTCATATGAAAGCAGGGAACCATAGCTTCAAATTGACATATTGGTTGTTCAGTTTGACCCACCAGTTTTGGAGATATGGCTTATAGAGTAATGTCTTGCAGAAACAGCGAGTTGAGAAAACAGGCTTGAAAGATTCACTTCAAGCCTTGAAAGGTTCACCTAGCTACATGTTTAAGCATTTATTTCATATTTACATGTCGATTTCAGCTCTGACACTTATTTCAGACATGCTCTAGTATGTGAAGAATTAACTCATTTTGACAAAAATAAAAATCTCCTCTGGTGAAAAGCTGGAATTTGCACTACGGCAGGCTCTCAGTCAAATCTGGTCACATTTATATAGTGCGAAGGCACTTTACATAGGCACCCATTCACACACACATTCATACACCGATGGAGAGTGCAATGCAAGTCACCAACCTGCACATAGGGCGTAATACTGTAGGGCAGTGGTTCCCAAAGTGGGGTCCGGGGACCCCTAAGGGTCCTTGAGGTAGTTCCAGGGGGTCCCAAGCTAAATGATAATTAGCAACCAAATGGACCCTTATGGGTCTGTAACTCAGATTGTACCTCTACCTCTACCTCCTCTACCTCAGCGGATCCTGTGATCTCCTGTGATGACAGATGTAATTTACTGGGACTATAGTAAATATTAATAAAGAAATCGCAGTAAAAATGTGTAAAAAAATGACATATTTAGCCCCATGCTCGAATGCCCCCACCCACCGTCAAAAATAGCTAAAATCGCTAAAACGAAAGAAAGCAGCAAATGAAAAATAAATCACACTCACCTTTTACTTTGTCTAATAACAACCTAAAACTTGAACCTTTGTTGAAAAAAACTAAAGTTGTCCTTTAAGCCCAAACCACACCAGTTTGGACCGTTTTGTCAAAGAGTGCCATTGATCCCAGCTGGTGTGGTTTGGGCTTTAGGCAACATAACATGGCCTATAGGTCACACTTAAGGCCGTTACACTACTTGGGTTGGAACTGCATGATCTTTGTAATAAGGTTGCAGGCAATTTTGCCAGTGTCACAGTGTCTTCTTTCTTTTACTTAAGCCATTATTTTAAGAAGGTGACATTTAGGATTATGTAACTTTTACTATTAGGATTATGTAACTTTTTCTGAACGTGTTTCTTTTCTTTTCAAGATGATTACCAATTTTCTTCTTGGTTTTTTGAGTGGTGCAACCACTCCAAGGAACAGCAATGTCCGCGTTCCCGTGTTCACCTATGTGTTCACCTGTGTTCACCTATGTGACGTTAATGAGCACCAGTATAATGAGTACCAGTAGGGGCGCTGTTGTGCCAGAAACAGAGAGAGGGATAGTGCTGCACTGTTGCCTGCTAATGAGAGAGAGAGAGAGAGGTGGGGGGGGGGAGTTGCACCACTCAGTTCACGGGGGAGTTGCACCACTCAGTTCACAAGGGTGTGATTCTTTCCATCCAACAACAACATTTGAAGCCGTGGGAAGTGCTGGGCGTTGTATTGCAGGCAGAATACTTTTAGATGACTCTGACGAGGAGGCCAACGTCAGAATGTCTGAGGCAATGAACAACATGATTTAGTGTTCGCAGTATGCAAAACTGAGATAATCTAATCACATGAGCACCGCGCGTAGTGCGTGCACAAGGTTGCGAATGCAGTAGTGCCGGCCTACTGCACAGTATCTCTTGGTATTTCCGAAATGCATTTGCCCATGAGAATCTGGAGCGCTAATTTAACGCGCAGGCCTCTCGTTTGAGAGCGGTATAACAACATTACAAATGGACTCTTACACTCTCAGAGTAGAAGTTAACACTCTGGATTCTGACTGTGCTGCTCTTTGACAGCTGCACAAGCAGCCATCAGTAATTCAATGCTGCGGACATGGACTTTAACCCATTCTGGACTGAGGTCGATACAAGAAAAGGCTTCTAAATCCTAAAATTTTTCTGAAAAACCCATGTTTCTATGTCAGTCGTGCTCAACCTTTTTCATGTCATGGACCCCCATCTCAAAATATGTAGTTTCAAGGACCCCCCCAGAAGCCAATATTTTAGTTAAAAATGTTCGCTCTGAAATATGTATTCAAAGATTTGCGCCACATTTTCACGACTTTTCAAAAATAGCAGACCTACAAGCTTGTAGCGCGCTTGTAGATCTGCTATTTCTCAATAGCTAAAGCATAGCATAATGCTAACACCAAAAGGGGTTCCCGCCAAAGATGGGTTAATAGAATAAACTGCTTGCACTCGCACCCTAATTCTAACCCTAACACTGGATGTGTGCAGGGACTCAGAGGGGGCTCATGTTCTGAGGTGCAAAAGACCTCCACTGGCTAGATTCCTCACGCGGCCTTAAAGGAGTATATACTATAGTTCACCCCAAAAGAATACTTTTTTTGAATTCATGGAGATTTGTTTGTTTTGGTTGTTTTGCTTTCCTATAAGCCCATAATTTGACCAGTATTGAATCTGAATTGAATCTTGTGTGTGTGTGTGTGTGTGTGTGCGCGTGCAGGCCACTGCCTTTTAAAGTATCCTATTCCTAACAAAGTACAGTATATTTACTCAAGTACTGTACTTAAGTACAGTTTATTTTTTTTATGTTTTATCCCACAATTTTGTAACCCATTTTTCCACCCAGTGTCAATTATCTAATGTAATCCTGGGCGCTACACTTCCTCTGCCAACCTGGGGGGGGGGGGGGGGGGGCAGCAGACTGACCTCATGCTTCCTTATATGCATGAGGAGTCCAAGCTGCTTATTTTCACCTGACATGGGAGAGTTTTCCCCGGCCGGACGTAGCGCGTGGAAGGAACACGTTATTCCGACCAGTTCCTTTCCCCTCCATCAGGCGCCCCGCGGCTAGCCAGGGGAGGTAGTTTAGAGACCAGGATTACGGCATGTTTTTGTGAGGGTACCTAGTACCTACCCTAGGGGACACGGGGAGAACATGCAGGAACATGCCCCCAGTGCCCACAGCGTCCCCAGCAGGAATTGAACCCAGGACCTTCTAGCTGTGAGGCGACAGCACTACCAACTGTGCCACCGTGCCCCTCTTAAGTACAGTTTTGAGGCTTTTGAGGTTTTACTTCTACTCTACATCTCGGAGGCAAATATTGTACGTTTACTTTACTCCATTACAAATATTTGAAAACTTGAGTTACTAGTTACTTTGAAGATTTTGATTATTATATTATAACAAAACATACAGTAACCACAGTAGCCCTATTTACATTTTGGCCATTGAAAAACAGCTGATGTACTGTACTGTACTGTACTGTACTGTACTGTACTGTACTGTACTGTACTGTACTGTACTGTACTGTACTGTACTGTACTGTACTGTGCAAGCTCACAATGCGCCTCGTTGCCACCACTGTGTGCGCACATACGTGTTTTCAGTCTGAACGACACAGCTCTCACACAAGGCGTCGTCAAAGTGACACATTGTGAGTTAGATTCAAGATTGGCTATTTTTGAACCAGCATTCCCTGCATGTTTCAACTTTTTCTGTTGTACTGGCATGGTTTATTTTTTGTGCGCCAGCTGAGCTTATCAGACGTACCAGTATCGGCAATGAAGGCAGCCACCTGCCTTTGGAACTTCAGGATTTTATTCTGTTTACAAACGGTAGAGAAGCTCGCAATGCTCATAAGAAGCTCACAAGGCGATAAGCTCAGTTGTACAATTCCTCAGACAGACACACAGCCACCAACACAACGCGAATGCAGTTAACTATGACGCGTATAGGTTTACATGGGCTCCCCACACAGAGAGAGAGAGAGAGAGAGAGAGAGAGAGAGCATGTGCACGGGCCAGGAGTTTTGCATCTGTATCCTACTAAAAGGGGATGCCCTGCAGCCCAAGTGCAAGTACTGAATAAAAAACCCTCATATGACTAATGTATCAATGTTGGATGATGGCTGAAACCGGCCAACATACTGTATACTGTAGGGTTGTAGAGTTATAGACGAATGAGCGTTTTTAATGCATGATTTACACATCCAGACTATATCAAGATATTTTACATGCTCTTTATTTCTGTTGATATGTGGATGGGGAATTCCCCTTTAGGCCAGGGGTTCTCAACCTGTGGGTTTGGCAACCCTCTGGGGGTCGCCAAATTATTTTGGGGGGTCCCCAAATTATTTTCAACTGAATGGCTGGAAAATGGAAATGAAGAGTTTACATACTGTAGTACACATTACACAGTACAGTACATGCATAAAAACGGCCAAAAACTTTGAGAACCCCTGCTTTAGGCTACAGGTTAAGAAGAAGTTGGCTTTTACGCGGAGACCCTGGTTCGAATCCCGGATGTTAGCCTACGAAACTGGCCTCTGTAAAAACTGAATCCCCCCCCCCACCCCATTTCCCCTCACTGTATATGTATCTTTTCCCTTTTTGCTTCCTATATGATGAATTCCTGTTCTGTTCTTTAGCTACATAGAAGTGTCTATTTGTATGTCTCTAAATGTTTTGATGAATTGAACAATGTGGACCCTGTTGTAAACAAGTGTAATGCTTAATTGGGTCGTCCACTCACAGTTGACAGTCTTTTGTATTGAGTTTGTGCTTAAAATGTACTGTAAATTCTACAAACTGTTAATAAATATTTCAATCAATCAATCAATCATTGGTGCCGTGACCCGGATCTGGTTTCCCGGTGGGGAGAGGTCAAAATGGGGTATAATGGAGTAAGATGTTGGCTTTCTTACAACCCGGGTTTGAATCCCGGGAAACACACACACACACACACACACACACACACACACACACACACACACACACACACACACACACACACCAGTGTGTTTTATTTGCCTGATTGACGGAGAAACAAAATCATAAAAAATATATTTTACTCCTCTAGACTGGGTTAGTCTAGAGAGGTCATCTCAACTCAGACACATGAAAACATTGTCTCTGTATCTTTAGACCCTCATGGTATGTTTGTAATGTATTTGTTTATTCATCATATGTTTATTCAACTTGAAAGAGCAATACAGTAAATATTAAAAAATAGGTTGTGCCGGGTCATTGTGAGGACTGAGAATCAGTACTATTGTGTATGCTATTTATGTGTATGTGGATAACCTTCGTACACGCAGGGCAAGTTGGGCAACACAAAACAGCACAAAACACAAACAATTCTTAGCGTCTGCAGACTGAGCTAAGTTTAGACCCTGTTCGCTTATGACCCCACGCACCACTTTGTTCTATAACTAAATACAACATTCTTTAGAGAAAATGGTCTTTATACCCTGTCACAGTGACCATGATACACTGCCCCCGCAAATAAACACACTACACTTCAGTGAGCTCATACATTTTGTGTTGAATGACAGCGGGAGGAAGAGGAGAAAGGAGGGGTTGAGGGGGGTACTGTTTCCTCGTAGTTTATACTGCTTGTCGGCTTAACACATTTTGGACTGATGGCGATAAAAAAAGGCTTCTATATCCTACTATTTTCTGAAAAACCCATGTTTCTATGTCAGTTGTGCTCAACCTTTTTCATGTCAAGGGCCCCCAGAATTATCTCTATTGGGCCACGTATACCCCCATCTCAAAATATGTTGTACCAGGGACCCCCCAGAAGCTCTGAAATATATATTCAAAGATTTGCACCACATTTTCACAACTTTTCAAAAATAGCAGACCTACAAGCTCGTAGATGAGCTATGAGCTTGTAGATCTGCTATTTTTCAATAGATAAAGCATATCGTAACGCTTAAAACACCAAAGGGGGTTCCCGCCCAACATGGGTTAATATTTAAAAACGTGGGTTAATTATTAAAAACGTCTTTTGATATGAATTAGTTGCAATTAGGGATGTTAATAGTTAATAGTTAATCGATGAATCGCTGTTAAGAAATTAGTCAGTTAAACTTAACAGTTAATAACTAATCGAATTAATCAAAACGTCTCTGCTTTTGCATGTGATGTGACAGACAAGACAGTGCACTTTTCATTTAACCCAATTTCTCATACAAAGATGTCATTGCCTGGCCCTGTATCGCAAATGGTCAAATATCTATTTGATTAAGGAATATAATATGCATTTTATATTCTCTCTGTATATCAGCAAAGTGTAGATTTTTATGTTAGACATTTTGGGAAATTAAGATTCTCAAAAATGCCACTTATCAACTAACCGGTTAGTTGATCGATAAGCTTATCAAAATGCAATTTTCCGAACACACAGACAAAAAAAACGATGGTTAAACGGGTGGAGTTACTGTAGCTGTTTGTAGTTTGAGGGTGTTCAATAGCATTGATTTATCACAAAAAATCTAAAACATCAAAAATGGAGTTGGGTGGTTTATTCCAGGCAGCTAGCTATATATATATATACTGTATATATTGGTGGCCAATCACAGCGTGTCTTTTCTGGGATTTGGAAGTGATGTCACTGAGGACGTGAGCAAGGAAGCTTGAGAAGGAATGGACATGATCACGTGACACTTTCTTAAGTTTCGTGGATGGTTTCATGGGAGCCAAACTGCACCCGGAAGTTTGGCAGAATGCACTGGAGTCAATGAGAGCTCAGTGACCAGCTCATGAACAAACACATCTTCCCACCGTTTCCTGTCTGTCAGTCAAATCTCGCGATACCTCCGAGCCAGAAACGATACCTGCTGTTGTTTAGATCCTCAAATAGAATGATATACTGTGCACTCTGTGCAAATCGAAAAGCAAGTGATTAGAAAACAACCTGGGATATGTCTTAATTATTTTATATTCCTGAACCAATTATATGACAAAGGTCTCAATTGTTCATAAATGGTGTTTGTTATGAGCTGGTCCAGCCGGCTCCATTCACTGCCATGTATTCATTGAACTGCCTGTGTGAGTTTTGGCTCCCATGAAAGTGTCCATGAAAGTGTCATGGCGCAGCCCAGTCACGTGACCATTGCCTTTCCTTCTGAAACCTTGGACGTGAGGAGGAAGTGATGATTCTGACAAGTTCCAGAAAGTTCGCAGTCAGGGCTGCCACACTATCAAAAAACCTGCACACGTTTTCGGCTGCGCGCAGCTAGCTTAAAAACCGGGTTTTTAGACAGCTGGAGGATGGAAAAAAAGCTCCACTTCCGCGGACGACTTGCGCGGAGGAGAGCGCTTCCGGGAAGCTGGCCGTCTCGCAAATCGTCCGCGGAAGTGGAGCTTTTTTTCCATCCACCAGCTGTCTAAAAACCCGGTTTTTCGGCTGTCCGCAGCCGAAAACATGCGCAGCTCTTTTGATAGTGTGGCAGTACCCTGTGATTGACCTCATGCACACGGCTGCCATCCTGCTAACTAGGTGCAACTTCCCATTGACAGCCCATTCATCCAAACAGATTTTTATTTATTTAATTGTCTTAAACAACGTCAAACTCACCAACATCGTGGCTGCACAAAAAGCTTGAATTATCCTCTTTCTATCTGCAAAGTGTTTGTTTAAAAAAATCCACCGTAGACACGTTATGAGCTACTTCATGTCAATAAATACCTTGCAGGTGATTTATTTTCTACGGGCGTGTTCTGAAAATACCGCACCGGAGCGCACTCGCCTATTAGTTAGTGCACTATTTCCGAACGCGCCCTAAGTGTCAGAGTTTGGAAGCGCTTGTTATCAGTAAAGCAACCTCCTGCTGCCTCCTCCGACTCCGAAATTCAAAACAGGTGGTACGCATGGGCCATTGAGTGATATACAACGAGCACTTCCAAACTCTAACAAGAAATCACCTGCAATGAATTTCTTGACAGGAAGTAGCTCATAACATGTCTACGTGGATCTTTCAGCTGCAATGTTGTGTGAGCTAGATGTTAGATAATTAGATAGGACTTTTCTGTTTGGATGAATGGGCAGTAAATTGGCCAGTAGTCACTTTGAGTGGCAAATAAATAATAATAATAATAATAACTTTATTTATATAGCACTTTTCTGGACAAAGTCACAAAGTGCTGTACAACAAATTCACAAAAAAAGCAGGACAATCGAACACAAGTAAATAGATGCAACATAGCAAATCAACAACTTGCAGCCAGCTGGCCAACAGTAGAAAGCATATTTAAAGATGCAATATAAAAACAACAATGTAATAGATAAAAAATACCGACAGAGTTCAGTGAACAAACATTCAACGGGGCAGGGGGGGGAATGCTTTTCTGAACAAATAAGTTTTGAGAAGAGATTTAAAGGATGCAATGGTATCTGCTTGTCGGATGGTTTTGCGAAGGGTGTTCCACATTTTAGGGGCACGGACAGAGAAGGCTCGTTCTGCGATGGAATTTCTCTGGAACCTTTAGGAGAGCCCCGTCTGAGGACCTAAGGATACGGGGAGGGTTATAGGGGTGTAGGAGATCAGCAAGATATTGGGGTGCCTGGCCCATTTTGTACCTTAAATGTTAATAAAAGGATTTTAAAGTAAATTCTAAAAACAACAGGAAGCCAGTGAAGTGTAGCCAGGACCGGAGTGATGTGGTCCCATTTCCTGGAGTCTGCGGCGGCAGCGTTTTGGACAAGTTGTAAGTGGGAAATGGATTTATGGGTTAGGCCTGTGTATAGTACGTTACAATAGTCTAAGCGTGATGTGATGAATGCATGGATAACTTAAAAAAAAAAAAAAAAAAAAACTAAATGTTAAAAGTGTCATAATTTAGTGTAACATATAGTGTGATTAAGCACATAAGGATATAGGCCATACTTTTGATCAATGTTTTTTTTAACTATAATAAACAGTAACTGAAATAATAATTGTAACTGAAAGAGCGTAATTGAAGGAAGGAATGGAACGTAATTGCATAGAACTTTAGGACACACACACACACAGACACACTTCATGCCCAACAAGTATGCCACTGTGGCTAGATGGCTACAACTACATTTATCATGCTTACAATTCCTGCACACGTTCACAATTCTCTGTGGCATACACAGTAGAATTGGCAGCCTGGCGAGTCAAGTTGGCACCACTTTTTATTATGGGCACATGGCAATTATCCTGACTTAATGCGACTCTAGAGTGGACTGCAACCACAGTTTGGGGAGTCCCCACTTTGCTCAAGTGGCTGCAGCTGGCAGGCACCAGCTGGCTGAAGCACTCTCCCAGTATGCTGGGGTAAAAGTCATAGATACTCCTGTACCTGTCAATACTCGACTACATGAAAGCTGCTCTGTGTGGAGTTTGCATGTTCCCGCCGTGTCCCCTATAGGCAGGGGTTCTCAACCCGTGGGTCGCGACATCTCGGGGGGTTCGCCAAATTATTTTGGGGGGGTCCCCAAATGATTTTATCGCGAGACATGGCCAAAGCATTTCCGGGGGTCCCCAGCCAAAAACGTTGAGAACCCCTCCCCTATGGTAGGTACCCTCACAAAAAAACATGCAGTAATCCTGGTGGAGGGGAAAAACTGGTCGGAATAACGTGTTCCTTCTTCCACGCGGCACGAGCTTGTAGATAGGCTATCTTCAGCAAGTGTAAAATCAGTCATTACGAATACGACGGCAACAAGGCCCGCCAAAATCTCTAGTCGACTAAATCAACTGTAGATTTAGTCGACTAAAATCTTATGGCATTTAGTCGACTAAAACTAGACTTAACACAAAAACATTCCAGGTGACTAAAATGTGACTAAAACCAAATGAAAACTATTCAAGAGACTATACGACTAAAACTAAAATAGAAATGTGCTGCCAAAAACAACACTTATGCCCGGCTCCTCCTGGCTGCGTGCCCGAAGTGTCCTTGAACGAGACACTGAACTCCTACACTATGCAGTGCATTTATTTACCATTCCAAATGTAAAGTTCACACGTGTAAAATTGTGTCTTTTGCAATGCCCAAAACACACACATGAGTTGAAAATGTGTACATTTATTGACTCTAGATTCACTCCAATCCAGCTTTGAGAGCGAGAGAGAGAGAGAGAGAGGGATATAGTCCCTATATATCTCAACCCCCAACAGCCCCCTATGACAGGTCACGGGCACATATACCCCCCGAATGACCTCTCTGCTCAACACGCTGCTCCCAAACCCTAATGTACACACACACACGCACACACACGTCTCACACACAAACACACACGCACACACAAAGACTCACACACACACACACGCACACGCGGTCCACGTGGCCGCTGCCTTGTTTTCCCCTTTCTGTTCTAAATGCCCGTCCCTCCCCGTCTCTCTCTCTGTGCCCCCTCCTCCTCCTCCTCCTCCTGCCAGCTGCTGAAAGCTCTGACGCCAGAGGAGAACACACAGTGCCAGCAGGGCCTCTACTTCCAGGATGGGCAACGGCGCGTCGATTACGTCCTCACCTACCACATCAAGAAGCCCCCCAGTGGGGGGCGCCACAGCCGCCAGTCATCGCGACTGCTCACAGACAACGCCTTCACACGAACGCTCCGCCGGGGAGGAGGCAACGCCGGCCGCGGAGGCGGCGGTGGCGGCGGCGGCCGCGCCGCAGGGGGCACGGACCAGGGGGACAACAAAGGCACGCAGCAGCAGACAGAGCCGACGCCGGGGGTCCCGTCGTGTTCGTCAGCGGCGGGCGGCGATGTGGAGCTGCAGGGCGGTCTGCAGGGTCAGGGCGGCGACACGCCCGACTACCAGGAGGTCGATAGGAGGCTCATGAGGGAGGAGTTTGAGGCGAACCTCCGGGACATGGGGCTGGAGCTGGAGACAGACCACGAGGTGAGTTCAGTTTGGAGACTGTCCATCCATCCGTTCTTCTCTCTTTTACGCTCTTCCGTTTCTTTTACTTCCTCATTCTTTTGCAAAGTATAGGAAGTCCGTCCCGTGTTGCCTTACTGCTTCTGTTGGCGTTTACGCTGCCTCTGTCTGACCTGTCACTAACGAGAGAGAGAGCGATAGAGAGAGAGAGAGAGAGAGAATACAATATTTACTCCACACTTGACCCCTTCAAAGAGAGGCATGAGATAGAACACACAAACACACACAGACACACAAACACACACACACACGAGGACACACACACACACACGGATACACAGACAAAGACACTGTGCACACAGGGGGAGGAACACAGGACTATGTGCTTCTGCTGACATCAGCTGGATTAGTGGTGGCATTCCCACCATGTTAAAGTCCCACAATAGTGGGACAATAGTCCCACACTGTGTTCTATATAGTACAGCACCAGTAGAGAGAGGGATGCGTGTTTCAGAGGCTGAAGGGCATTCCTTAATTGCTCACCTTAAATGTGTGCCTTTTAGGATGTGAGGGGCTTATTAACTTTGCATTTTTCATACAGTATTTGTTTAGTATGCTGCCGTTCCCTGCAAACCATAGGCCGTCCGTTGCATGTGCGAATAGTTGTCTTTGTTGTCTCAGCCTAAATATTCTAGGTATGAAGTGTGTGTGTGTGTGTGTGTGTGTGTGTGTGTGTGTGTGTGTGTGTGTGTGTGTGTGTGTGTGTGTGTGTGTGTGTGTGTGTGTGTGTGTGTGTGTGTGTGTGTGTGTGTGTGTGTGTGTGTGTGTGTGTGTGTGTGTGTGTGTGTGTGTGTGTGTGTGTGCGCACACGTGTGTACAGTCTACGTACTGTACGTATGTACGTGCAATACAGTACATGCATACCGGTAAATGCATGCATTTAGAGAGAGAGAGAGAGAGAGAGAAGCGAGATGGAGAGAGGGGGGTGGATAGATGTGCGTGTGTGAGTGAGAGAGAGAGAGAGAGATTCAGAATTTTGCTAGCACTCCAGTTGCAGAGGATTCCAACATAACAGCTGTTTCAACGTATCGCATAACGCGCCACACCACACCACCACACAGTGCTGTTGTGAACTCTAAGTACTGGACCCTCGTCTGGTTTGACAGACAGGTAGTGTGTGGTTTAAGTACTGGACCCTCGTCTGGTCTGACAGACAGGTAGTGTGTGCCGGCTGGGTGGTGTGTGGTTCTGACAGACAGGTAGTGTGTGCCGGCTGGGTGGTGTTTGACAATCCGGTTGAAGTGTACCCCGGGCCCGCTGTCGCCGTACCAAAGGTATACTTCAACCGGATTGTCACACACCACCCAGCCGGCACACACTACCTGTCTGTCAAACCAGACAACAACAAGTTGTCTGGTTTGACAGACAGGTAGTGTAACATAGAACAGGTACTGTAACATAAAACATCACACCGCCACACATGCTATCATCGCACATAGTAACATTTATGATGAATTGAAAATGGTGGACCCTCTTGTAAACAAGTGTAATGTGCTTTATGGTATCGACCCACTCACATTTAACAGGTTTTGCATTGAGTTGTGCTTGAAATGTACTGTAATTCTGCAAACTGTTAATAAATACTTCAATCAATCAATCAATCAATCAACATAAAACATCACACCACCAATGAGCAACACAAACTAGAGGGTGGCAAAAAGTAAGTGACCACTTAAACAAAAAAATGTAGATCTACAAGCTCACACACGTGTCGAATGGAGCTTGTAGCTCATTCGACACAGTAGGCCTACTATTTTAGGTGGGACATTTTTTTTTAAATGCTCGCCCCCAAAATAGGGATACCAGCTTGAAAGAGGCTGATGAATTTATGGCTGCAGGCACAAAAAAGAAAATACAAAAATAAATGTGTCCATATCATGTGTCACATGTCCCAATGTAGATGTTTGGCCGTGCACTCAGCAATTATCTAAAATCAGATTAATATGCAAAAAACAACAAAAAGGAACGTCCAGAGGTTTAGGAACACAGACCAGAAGTTGTTAAAAGTGAAAGCAGGGTGGGTGGAACTGGAAATGGCCTCCCCTCTCCCCCCTGAGACCCCACATGATGCCCCCCCCCGCCCGCATACCAACCTCACATGACCTCACACGAGCCATGGGGGCCTCAGGGCAGATATGTAATGACACCATGCTTAGCAGGAGCAGCTCCGTGGGATGCGAGGGCTTCCCTTTTAGTCTGACGATGACATTACTATGTATACTCATACTACAACAATCCACGACGCTCGGGTTACGGGGGAATATGTGGCTCGGAGATAGTTAAATTAACACAGCACATGGTGCACACGGCGTGTACACCATGTGTACACCACGTGTACAGTAAAGCCCCTTGTAACCACAATTCCCATTTATAGTGTAGGTTATATAAGGTGATTTAGGTGAAACATTTATGAGGCATTTTAGGGACAAGGTTTTAAAGTGTTTGTGTTATTATAGGCTGTAACTGAAGGTCTTGTTGTGAACATTATAAGGGTACTGAGCGGTGCCCGTTCATGGAGCCTCTAGTCTACAGCATGTGCGTGCGTGCGTGCGTGCGTGCATAGTAAACAATACTAGTAATAATGTGTCAGGTGAAACAGGTGCTGTCTCCATTGTCCCCCTTTTTTGTCTTCGTTTTCCCCCCATATTATTATTATTATTATCCGCGGGTCAGGCACAGCCATGCTGTTTCACGTAATCGACGTTGGCCGAAACGAAAACCAGCCGGACCAACGTTAATGGCTTTTAATGCACGTATAGCACCCGCATTTTCACACTGTCCACTTGTTGTGAGGGACCCGACGGTATTATGTTGTGAGTGATTCTTGCAGATCGCATCATACAGCTCCATCTGTTATGAATTGCGAGTGTCGAGTGTGTGCGTGGGTGCCGTTGGGCATGCCTTTGCTTGCTGGCTCATTGGCCAGAGGAGGCAGCCAAGGCTAGGCCGTCAGTATGACCAGAGCCATAGAGTATAGACACTTAGACAGACTTCTATTGGTTTGTCCCCATTTGAAGGCTTTAATTAGTGACAACCGGAAGTTTACGGAATGCATTGGAGTCTATGGGCTCGCGCGAGTACATGAACCACGTGACCGTGCTGTCTTCTGCCCCCTCAACATCGCAACACTTCTATTAGATGGCTCTGCATGACTAGGTCCTCTAAAATGACTAGGTCGTCTACATGTCATGAGCTTTCATTAGTCAGGTTTCACCTGACAAAAATGGACAGTGATCTACAGTATATTGAGTAAAAAGAGGAGTATTCAGTCTATCCACAGTGAAAAGCATTTAGTGCAGTTGACTCTGACGAGGGTGCCAGGGGAACTCCCAGTAGTCAGAGACCACAGAGGTGTCAGATACACGAGCGCGAGCAATGACTCATTCATCCAATACAAGGCAGAATGCCTGCATGCACGGTGGAGGAATGGTGTCAATGTACTGTCTAGTGTCATGGCTACTGGAACAGAGGATTGACTGAATTGGTCCCTCTTGCGTATAGAGGGAAGATGAATCTGCCATGTTAATGACGTTTAGAAGATTTAGAACACTTTCCTGGGGGTCTTTATGTGTGTAATTTGTCGTTTTAGAGCCCAGTGAGCCCAGTGTCTCTGATGTCATGGACACTGGGCTCACTTACTTCCTGGACTATCATTCCAACAATGCTTTGGTGCACTGCTCCTCCTTGTGGATAGGGGGAGGGCTGTCTTACTGAGACAACATATAGTCCAGGAAGTAAGTGAGCCCAGTGTCCATGACATCAGAGTCACTGGGCTGAGGGGCTCACTGCTACAATCTAAAAACCACATATCTAAAACCAAATATTACACACATAAAGACCCCCAGGAAAGTGTTCTAAATCTTCTAAACGTCATTAACATATATATTTTTTGCAAAAAGGGTGAAGTGTCCCTTTAAGTTAATTTAGGACCTTCTAGCAGTTAATTTCGTTTTATTAAACACATGTTTTGCAATGGCATCATCATGCTATTATGCCCGTGGATATACAGAGTGAACTTAACAATGATAAATTAATACGATAATATCTTCTATATAATTACCAACATGAATTATTTTTGTTATTTACAGCTAGGTAGAGTAGTAGGGTGAGATGGAAAAGGGGCGACCGTACCTTACCTTTTGGAGTGTTGGGGAGAAAATGTTAATTTTGAAAAATGTGTATCTCAAACATACCTACTAGTGCTGCACAATTAATAAAAACAAAAGGTACAATGTGGTAATGTTCGTGTGAGAATTGTGATCTCAATTCTTGTGGAGGAAAATTGTCCCTGCCCTAGAAAGCTTGGCCTGTAGAGCGTCGCAGTCCCGCCCCCTTTCATGACGACGCCAGGCCCAGGAATTAGTTTCCAATGCATTTTTCCAATGCATTTCAAAACGTATTTATTTAAAGACCTTATAAGCGTCGTACGAAGCCAACTCTTGTCATGACAAATCATGACAACAAACACATTATTTTGGACCAAACAAATAATTACAAAGAAGAAAAACAACAAAAAAAGTGTTTAAACCTGCCGTTTTCTTCTTCTTTCTAATTATTTGTTCAGCCAGAAATGTTTTGTTTGTTGTCATGATTTGTCACGACAAGAGTTGGCTTTGTCCACGGCGTAAATGTCTTTAAATATATACTTCCTGAAAAGTCTATGAGGAAAATGAACAGGGATTTATTTTCCGGGTCTCTCGAGGGGGCGGGATTGCGACGCTCTATATGGCCACACTGAATAGAATACGTTATTGGCAACAATTAAGAGCACAGCATCAACAATGGATTAAACAGTAAAAATACAAAATGTATCAATGATCCCACCAGTCCCAACATGTTGTTAGACTTCTGTCCCACTCCTCCTAAGAGTCAAAAACTCTCTGCACTCTGCTTAACGTTCCCCTCCGACGTTTAAGGTCACAAAAAGCCACAACCTGTCGCCCCTAGACCACCATTCATATAAGCTCTTATTCTGAACAGCTACCAGTTGATTTTATGAACCGGAAGTAATAATCAATCGTTTCCGGGGCACTCTCTAAAAACTTTCGTTTTCGTCCGGAAAAAATATTGAATGAAGTCATTAAGCATACCGCCATTGCCGAAGTCCTTTGTCAATTGAAGCCTAATTTTGATACTAACGCTTATCGCCATTGCCGAAGACCTTTGTCAATTGTGCTTTTATAGTGCATTTGATCGAGCCATAATGCTACTTACGTTAGCCGGTTAGCTAGCAATGTTGTTAGCACAGCCCTGGATCATTCCTTGTCCCACATGGCATTTCGGTCAAAACACAGTTTCTTTGACGGCATAGAGCCGGCGATGTGGAGCTCTCCAGTGCACCGGCATAGATCGATCATGTAAACAAAGGCTGTCTCAGCTCCGTCGAGCTTGCTGGGATAATCCACTTCCGGTCGACTGAAAATGTGGCTTTTCAAAATAAGAGCTCGACTGGAAAAAATGCTAGCGTGAATTAGGTCCTAATCTTTCAATAAATTATAGCGCTAAATGGGTTAATCTCTGCCCGGCGACGGAGATGCCAAGAACTGGTAAATATAATATTTGCGATGCTGGATGGCATTATAACACTAAGGGTGTCCGTCCAAGCGGAGAGCGGAAAATATTATTTTAAAACACAATGGATTGTAATTCGTCTCCCCCTTGTTTATGAGTTGGGTCAACATCATTTCCACACATTTCCACATACTGTATAAGGACAAGAATGTTTTATTATTTGTAAATGTTTGAAAGGTTCTCTCTCTTCTTCTTCTTCCTTCTGCCAGGAAGTCTGCATTCCCGTCTAAATAACCAAAACTGGACCAGTCCTATGCCAAACTTCCTCACCTGAAATTGTGTTGGTGCTATACAGCGACTATCTAAAGTCCAGAACTTTAAACATTCATAGCAAATCAGTAGCATGTGCTGTCACTTTGCAACCTTCACAAACATGTAGGCCTGAGTGATTACAAATGTAAAAAATTGCTGTCAAACTATGTACACACAACATATTCAGGATATACTAGTGTACGCCAAGACCAGCAGTGGCGTGCACAGACACTTAGAGGGGCAGGTGCTCAAGTGAAAAAGGGCAACTTGTACAGCGCGTGGAACCGGCCGGTTGCCTTCATAGTGTGAGATTTCTAGATTTTGGGGCATAAATAATATGAATAATAATAGAAGCTTAATAGAAGCTTTTTTTTTTAATCAAGAATTGATCAATGTCAATGTTTTCAAAAGGGCACATTGCTGTCCAGAGGGCAAGGGCAGATGGTGCTCTAGCACCCCTTAGTGTCTATCTGTGCACTCCACTGAAGACCAGTCCTCAAATTGCCCAGCCCCAAACCATTGCTGCCCTTTGATATGTGCTTCATGTTTGTCATATATACTGACTCTCACAGGCCAAGACTCCAGGTGTGGGTTTTGTGAAGATTCATGCTCCATGGAGTGTTCTCTGTCGGGAAGCTGAGTTCATGAAGCTGAAGATGCCGACCAAAAAAGTAAGAATATTTACATACTAAACCTATTATTATGTAATAGGGTTATGGAAACCTCTGTCAGAACGCCAGAATCTACAAACTTATAAAGGACTTTCATTTAAGACCTGTCGACACACGAGTGAGAGGGCACTTTGGAATTGGATACAATATCCTTAGCACTAGCACGCAAAATGACACGTGTATAGCTTGAATCCCTGGTGTTTTATTAACACACATAGCTTAGCTCAAACAGCATCAAGATGAACTTCTCATGGTTGTGGGTGGCAACAATTCCATGTTAGATCGTAAATGACCCGCTTGTCTCACACACACCACACTACAAGCCAACGGGATTAACTCACTGTCCAAAACGTATGCACAAGAAAGTCTGCATTATACTTTGGCGCTGGGTATGGAATAGTATACCAATAGTAATAATGAATAGGACAACCATCCCTGTCTTCCCTTTCTAAAATAGGTTCAAACATTTTGAAAAAGGTTCACATATCTTCAAAAATAAATAGCCCATCTAAGCTCAAGTGCGTGTGTGCGTGCTGCTTGAACCTTCCAGGTGTACCAGATGAAGCAGTCCAGCAGTGTCATTGAGAAGATCAGCTCGCTGATCAATAAAGTCTCCGAGCCACTCCACCCGCACGTGGAGGACACCCAGCGCAAGAACTTCAAGCACCTGTCCTACACGTTCTCCCGAGAGAAACAACACCTGTACGTACAGTCGTACACCATGTACAATCTCAATGAACACGTGCTGTCATAAGCAGCACCGCCTGGGAACCACTTCTAATAGAGGGTATGCGTGTGACATTCCATCATCCTACCCAGACGTTATGCGTGGAACGCCTACTGAGTGGCAAAAAAACTTTTCTGGCCTTGACAGCCCTTACTTATACATCCAAACGGAAAAAGGTCCTATCTGATTGCCATTAATCCATGTTGATCAACAATGTTAAAACTGACTTTGCCACTCGATTTGCCACTCACTTTATGCGTGCGCATAACCTATATAAACTGTGTGTGTGTGTGTGTGTGTGTGTGTGTGTGTGTGTGTGTGTGTGTGTGTGTGTGTGTGTGTGTGTGTGTGTGTGCGCGCACGTGTTTGTGCGTGCGTGCGTGGGAACACTATGACGGAACACATCAACTATATGAACAGTTTTGATGCAATTCTCACTGCCGGGTATTTAACATTTTGTATTGTTTTAGTTTAGTTTTTGCAAAACACCTTCATTCTATTTAAAAGCTTTAGCTACAAGAATAACAGTAGAAACCTGAACAATGCCCCCCCTTCCCCACACACACACCCAATTTGTCCCACATAAAGACGAAGAAGTATAAACATGACACACACACACGTGCGTGCACATGCACACACATATGTACTCACGCACGTCATGCACGCACACAGACGGAAGCATGCGTGCCGGCGCAAACGCACACGCGCACACGCACGCACACACACACATGTCACACACACAGAGGCCGAGAAGCATTGATGGAGGGCCCTCGATCTGCTTTCATTCCAACTTGTTTAGACTGCTGCTGCTCTCGTCCTCCTCCTTCCTGTCTCCAGCTCGTCTCAGAAGCGGCAGCTCAGGTTTTAAGAGGAGTTAAGGAATTACGAGATGACATCAGCTCTATTTTAAGGCTCTGCTGGCAGGCTATAGTTTAAGTGATAAACTTGTCCTGATCTAGGTTGTCCGTAGGGATGCACCGATCCGGCTTTTTGGCATTCGATACCGATTTCGATACATGGGGGTCCAGTATCTGCCGATACAGAGTACCGATCCGATACCCCCCACAAAGAAACGTAATAACCTATTAAGCTGTATGCCTCACTGTGTGGAGTCTGGAATCATTATTTTGTGTAAGGCAACATCAAGGCTTGACTTAAACATTACTTTCCCAACTTTGTAAAACAAAATGTAACAAACACAGATATAAATTCACTGAATTATTTATTAAATAACTGTGCAACAATTAGACCAGGTTAATGTGTGCGCAGGCTAGCCTGGCTGCATTCCACATGTTATACTGACAATACTACACTGCTGTGTCACAGAGGAGGTAGAGTTGTTTTCATACTGTAATTACACATAATTATCGGATCGGATCGGATAATGGATCGGCCACCGATCCGATACCCGATCTAGAATTTTAGCCTGGATCGGCGCCGATCTCCGATACGAGTATCGGATCGGTGCATCCCTAGTTGTCCGACTGACCACGTCGTCCCTATTCTGGGCATGACATTATAGGTGTAAACATTTGGGCGACTATAGGCCATATCGTCCCAATGGAGATACTGTAGCTCATCTACAAACTCTTGTAGATCGTTTTTCGTCGAAGGCTTTTTCGGGGGGAAAAATGGTGGGGACCAAGTACAGTACAGACCTCTGGGCCGGTCAACAAACTACCAGTATATCGTCACTGTCGGGAGGATTTATATTATTATTATATATTTTTTCTTCATAAATCAACGATATAAACACCCTTTAAGTCTGTGTTTGGTTTTGAAAATATTGAACCAATGAAAAGTATCAAAAACCGCTTCAGAAAGAACCTCTCAACTCCATTGCATCGTGAAGCTGTCTATGAAAGCAACTAACTCCACCCCCTCTCCCCTGCGTGGTACAGAGAGCTAGCCTGGCTCGGTCTGGCTTATTAGCCAGGCTAACAGAGAGCTGCTGCAGTCAGACTTGGAACGGTAGATAAACACACTTTTAAAGCAAGGCAGGTTTTCTTCCCCCGTATAGTCTGTTAAAAGTAACTATGTTTAGGAAACTTAGCACTGATGCTAATGTTATGAGAACAATTAAATCTACTTCTAAAAACACCCCTTTTGGTGTTTTATGTTATTTGCATATTGCATTATATATATTATACTTTAGCTATTGAAAAATTGCAGATCTACAAGCTCATAGTGTGGCACCGAGTGCCGTGCTATGAGCTTGTAGATCTGCAAAGAAATATATATCGTGAAAATGTGGTGCAAAACTTTAAATATATTCTTTGATTCTGGAGGGGTCCCTGGAACAACATATTTTCAGATGGGGTGTCTCGGGTCTAAGACTGCATAGGTCGATTCTACAATCATCTCATATATGTCATCACCTACTGTAATAGGTTTGGTTTGGTTTGGTTTACTGTTTCCAATCCATGTCCAATTTTTTATGTTTTTTATGTCTGAAACTTTTCAGGGATCCAAATTCAAAACCGGAAAGCTCAAAATGCGGTGTTTCTTTTCGAGCTTGTATGTGGATATGCTACTTTCGATGCTTTTGTTTTGTGTGACGTTGTATGATCAAGTACGTTGATTAACGAAAAAAACACGTGGAATATGGAGTTATAGGGGTTTCTGCCCAACAGCAACGAAATGCCTTCTGAATCTTAAAGGTGTAGTGAAATGAAAAAGACGTTTTTCACACTTTTAGACCATATCCGTGGTCATCATATGGCCATACCTAACAATGGATGCCAAAAAAATGTGAAAATTCTCATTTCTGTGTGTTTTTATATCAAAGGTCCATAAAAACGATTGCATTATTTATTTATTAAAACGAAAACGTGCTGCGTGATGACGTGTAGAGATACACATCGATAAAAGCCAATAACAATGAAGCTCACCCGTTTAATTCCCCATATTTGCGCATCCATCCAGCACAGCTGCTATTGATTACAGAATACTCCGTTTTTATTTCCATTCCAGATAACATCCAGGCAGTGTATTACTCACTTTCAACTTAATCATCACACTAAAATAAATTATGTATCTGAAAACATTATAGGGTAGAAATAAGCCACATAACAGTAAACTGGTACAACTGGCCGACCATCTGATTTATAAACAAACACACACCACGCTGTTGCGCATAGCATAGCTACCGTCCCATCGCCTGAAGGGATGCAACGCTCTGATTGGTTCAGAAACTTCAGACCGGTGTTTCATGTTGAAACACCATTTTCATGTTGTTCACCATTTCCGTTTCACTACACCTTTAAGTGTTTTCTGAAAAAGTCATGTTTCTCTCTCTCTCTCCCTCTCTCTCTCTCTCTGAAGGAGACCTCTATTTCTCAATTATAGACCTATACAACGTACAGGCTCTTGCATTATTTTTCAAATGTTTTAGGTGGTTTTCGTACAAGACAGTATGTGCTTTGGGTTTTTGTGTGTGTTTTAGGGTGTTTGTGTGTCATGTCATGTCATGTTGTGTTTATTCACAGGTTTGACCTGTCCGACAAAGATAACTTCTTTGACAGTAAAACCAGGAGTTCAATAGTAAGTGTATAGTCTACTGTTGTTGACATGTAAATAAACAAATACATTAAGTACATCAAGAGGCCTTATTTATTAAACCTATCTTAATCTTATTTCTGATTTACTGTGTAAAAGAAAAACAAGTCACACAATTAGTTGTAAATACAAAGTTGAAAATCCAATAAACAAAGACTAGTGTCCTACAATTCAATGGCAATTCAATAGCTTGGGTTCCAGCCTGATTCGTTGTGTTTACCAGACAGTGGCCTTGTGGTTAGAGTGTCTGCCCTGAAACTGCGAGGTCGGGGTTCGATCTCCGGTCGGGTCATACCAAAGTCTGTAAAAATGGGACCCGCAATGCCTCCCTGCTTGGCACTCAGCATCAATGGGTTGGATTGGGGGGTCAAATCAACTAATCAAATGATGTCCAAGCGCGTCACAGCTGCGGCTCACCGCTCCTTGGCTGCGCTCACCGCTCCAAGAGATGGGTCAAATGCGGAGAACAAATTTCACTGCGGCAACGTGTTTGACAAGTCGTACAACTTTGAACTGTGGATCACTACGTCTCAAAACAAATCCACAGAACGACGCAGCGAATCAGGTCGGAACCACGTACCCAGGCTGGCAATTCAAAGCATTCATTTTTGTTTCCTATAAAGGTTATCATTGGTAGTGGGATATCTTTTCATTTGTTTGTTTATTATTAATTAATTAATTAATTAATTCAGTGCCTTAATTCATTCACCAGGTTTTTGAGGTATTAAAACGGACAAAATGCACAAAGGCCAAGTACAGCATGGGTAATTCCCCCCACTTTCTCGATACATAATTAAATGAATTGTAACCGCAGAGGTTTGTGATTAATATTATGAATATATGAATAGTTATTCATGTAAATCAAATAATTAACTTTGTTTCCTATCTAGGTATCACTAGTCTCCTGGCTAGTGCCGTCTACATGGCTGCCTTCCCTCTCCATGATGTGAGTAAAATGCCTCCTTTATGCTCTGTTTTAGAATGGGCGTCATTCAACCAAAATGGCCGACCTACAAGTTCACAACGACGCAATCATGTGATGAAGTATAGGCCTATGCATTGGGTTTAACAATGACTGCACTTTTACATATTATAATATTGTTTTTAGATATATTATGTAAAGAAAACTAAAAGTGGACCTCAAGGTAGCGCGGTGGTACGTTTAAAGGACAACTTTATTTTTAAAATACATACAGTATATAGCCCCATGCTCGAATGCCCCTGCCCCCTGTGAAAAACAGCTAAAATCCCTAAAATGAAAGAAAGCAGCAAATGAAAAAAAAATAACCCTCAACTTTTACTTTCTCTAATAACAACCTAAAACATGAACCTTGGTTGAAAAAAACTAAAGTTGTCCTTTAAATGAAGCGTTGAAAAGCGTCTGTTGCCGGACATCTGCTGTTGAATGGCCGGTGGGTGGAATGTTGTGTTGGGTCGCTCGCATGTTGCAGTCAAGCATCGAAAGCTGACCGGCAGATATCAGCTTGTTGTTGAAAAAGCCATAGGAATCAAGACATAGGCTATTTTTAGCACTATAGTAGCCGTCTGTCGGTGTCGGCTCGCAGGTATATTCAGCCACTTTATTTCCACACCTTCCAGCCGACTGATCTCCAGACTTCATTCGACTGGCAGTCTTATAATCTGTTTGGTGGAAAGCTATACCTTAAAGATGGAGTGCCGTGATTTTTTTTCCTCCCTAAATCAGGTCTTATTGTACTTTCAAAAAAGTGTACAGTATATGTTAAAATGTTGTTTTTATGTGGACACGCCCACCAGTTCATTAAGTATGCCTGGTTTGCCTGGTGGGTGGTGATGGGTGGTGAACTGAAGCCACACCCACAGCTGTAGTTGTATGATAAAAAAAACTGGTGGCACTCCATCTTTAAAATACCTTGCTACCTTAAAATAACCTGCCCCTGAGATAAGTAGGTGCTGTTAAAACCCAAAGCCCTAAGTATATGATCAAACAAATAGCATGGCATCAAATTCCCTTTTGCCACATTTATTTTCCCATGTCTACTTCTTTTTTTTCTGATCTGTTAGATACAGGTATGCGTTGTATTGACAAGTGGTTCTCAACCTGTGGGTCGGACTCGGGACACCCATGGGGGGTCCCCACATGATTTTAGGTGGGGTTCCCAGATGACGATGAAGTCACACAGTGGTTGAAGATCGACTATTTTCACAATATGTATCTGTGCAACCGGAAAACTAAATGTAATGCCTCAGCTTCTACAATAGCTTGTCAGGGTGGGGGTGGGGTTCTAAAAAGGTTCTAAAATTGTAATGGCATGGATTTAGTGGTAGTGATGAAAAAAGCCCACAGACCTAGTTAGATATACGTAGATTCTTAGAGGAGATCTTGATTTGATGTATCGGTGAAATGAGTATACGTAGGTATACATGTATGTTTTTAATTGGTGCACTACAATTATTATTATAATTATATATATATTATATTTATATTAATATGTCTGGGTCCCCACCTACTCACTCTGGGTTGATGTGTCACACCTGCAGTGGGGCACCAAAATGTGGTGTTTTGATTGGATAACGGGGGCACTCCCTTATTATAAAAGTACAAACTTTTGTGCATGTTCACATGACCTGATGAAGATCAAATAGATCAAAACGTCAGAATTTTCAATAAAGAACGTCTTTCTTGTACCTGTGGTGTGCCGGGCTCCATCCAATATCTAGTGATTTTACAACCAAAATGTATCCACTATCCATATCAATACAACCTTTAATGTTTGACTTGTGATTTTACAGGGAGAAGTTCATGGCGATATAGTGAACAACGACAGGAAGGTAAGCTCTTTACTTACCATATAATAGCCCCTCTACTCCCCCTTTTTTATGACATTAAGAAGCCTGTTGAAAGTCAAAGAATACTGGGAACAAAGGAGTGAGTTTTTATTAGATGCTAAAGAAGAATTATGCAGACTTTACTTGATTCAAGGTTCAAGGTTCTTTATTGTTATGTCTTGGAACATCATTGTCAGAAATAGAACATTGTCAGTGAGAAAGGGCGGCCATTTGCCAAGGTGTTTTCTATTTAGATTCCCTGAATAAATAGAGTTCACCTGCTGGAGAGCCCTGGCAGGCTCCTGTGCTGAAGCTACAATTTAGGCCTTTAACAGACGCTCTTAATCCAGAGTTTACAGTAAGCAAGAACAAAAACATGGTAATACATTATACATAAAAATAGTCATTATGAATCATACGTAAGCTTTTGATTGATTGATTGAAATATTTATTAACAGTTTGTAGAATTTACAGTACATTTTAAGCACAAACTCAATACAAAGACTGTCAACTGTGAGTGGACGACCCAATTAAGCATTACACTTGTTTACAACAGGGTCCACATTGTTCAATTCATCAAAACATTTAAAGACATACAACCATTTAGAGACATACAAATAGACATTTCTATGTAGTTAAAGAACAACAGGAATTCATCATATGGGAAGCAAAAAAGGGAAAATATACAAGCACTGGGAAAATATACAATATACAGTGAGGGAAATGGGGTGGGGGGGTGGGGGGGATTCAGATTTTACAGAGGCCAGTTTCGAATTGCAGCCATCCGTAGGTGCCCTTTGAGAGCGGTTTTGAAGGAGTCAAGGGATTCACATGTCTTAATGACTGTTGGTAGGGCGTTCCACATTTTGGTGGCATAGGAGCGAAAAGAATCTAGTCCCTTGTTTGTGCCGAATCTGGGTTGTACATGGTTTGTTGCACTCCCTCTGGTGTTGTGGGTGTGGACTTCGTTTACATTAAGGAAGTATTTAGACAAGTACATGGGTATCTTGGTGGTGTATCGAATCTTGTGGACCAGACCCATTGCAAGATGCTGTACTCTGTCGACGACCCTAAGCCATCCCAGCCTGTCAAAGTGGGCAGGGGTGAGGTGGGTTCGGGGGGTGAGGCCAAGTATAGCCTGACCAGTTTGTTTTGGGAGGTCTGGAGCCTTGTTTTAAGGGCCTTTGAGGTGCTGTGGTACCAAGAGGTGGATGCATAGTCAAAGAAACCTTGTACGAGGGCTCCTGTTAAGGTCTTCAAGGTGTTTTTGCTGACCAGTGAGGAGATCCTGTAAAGGAATCTTGTTCTTTGATTGACTTTTTTGATTACGTTGGTGGCCATTTTATCACCGGAAAGATTAGCCTCCAGGATGGAACCTAGGTAGGTAATTTGATCTTTTCGTGTGATAATATTGTCACCCACTCTAACCAAGAAGCCATCTGCCTTGCTGAGTTTACTATTTGATCCGAAGAGGATGGATTCAGTTTTTCCCAGGTGTAAGGATAGTTTGTTATCAGCGAGCCAGGTGCAGATTCTACCGAGTTCAGAGCTGAGGGTCTTTTCAACCTGCAGTTTGTTCCTGTCCGAGACCAGCAGTGCTGAGTCATCTGCGAACAGGAACAAGTTGCAGTCACAAGCTGAAGTCATGTCGTTAACATAAATTAGGAACAGTAAAGGCCCTAGTATGCTTCCTTGTGGGACACCACAGCTCACTGGGAGGGGAGGGGACAGTGTTCCGTTCACCTCCACCATCTGTTCTCTCCCCTCCAGCTAAGAACCTAACAGTGGAATATCTATATAATGAAACACTAGAGTGGTATGTCTATACATACAATTCCGTTCAAGTTTCATAAATTGAGCCTATGCATACTACCTGTAAGGTCATCGAGGCTAGGGCAAGTGCTATGGGAAGTGCTACGGGCTAAGATCGAGTCTGAAGAGGTGGGTTTTCAGACTACGGCAGAAGATTGGGAGTGAGTCTTCAGTTCTGATTGCAACGGGAAGTGCATTCCATAGTTTTGGAGCCAGAAGGGAGAAGAGTTTGGGACATGTGGAGCGTTGTCCTGGCATTTTTAGCAAAGGTACTTTCAGCTTCCCTGCGTCTGTAGGGTTTGTAGGGTCCGATCAGACTTGCAAGATATGGGTGCCATACCTTTGGTTGCTTTGAATGCCAGCATCAGAGTTTTGTACTCCGACCGGGAGCCAATGGAGGAAGCAGAGAAGGGGGGAGAGACATGTGAGAATTTTGGCTGGTTGAAGACCAAGTGAGTGAGGCATTTTGGATCAATTGGAGAGGCTTAAGTGCGCATGCCGGTAGGCCAGTAAGGAGGGAGTTACAATAGTTACGTTTTGATATGACTGAGCTGGGCAGACTCCTGGGTGAGGAAGGGTCTAATTGTAAACCTACAGGATCGAGTGACCACTATAATGTTTGATTTGAATGAGAGAGAGCTGACTGTCCAGGACAACAACAAGGTTCTTGGCTGTTCGAACCAAAGTTACCAATGTGTTGTCTAACTTGTCTATGGAAATAGTTAGCTCCTGCATGGGGCAGGACTTAGCTGAGTCTTCTCTGGGTTCAGCTTCAGGGCAGACAAGGTTTTAGAATTGATCCTCCTCACCACGCAGAAAGTCCAGGATCCAGCAGGCTTGGTTTGAACTTTGAACCCCACACTGGGCAAAACCTATAATCAGGTTGAGTGTCTAAACGGAAGTACCAGAATTTGGCGGGAATACAACCCAAAATAAATGACGCTGGCGCTTTACAAATCTGTTCACATTCTCTGTGAATGTGTTGAGATTAGTCAAAAAAGATAGTTTCCGGGGCAAATACATACGACGGAAGTCCTCCTGCCCCTATAGAGACTCTCTGCATTAGGTGACCAGGCTTTTCTCCTCTGAGATAAGTCAAAGCTGGGAACGAGGCTAGTTGAACCCTATATAGGTTGAGGTTGGTGTCGAGTCTGAGTGGGATTATAGAGCGCCAAAGTCCTGACGTCACTCGCTCATCCCCTGGCCTTGTCTGGTTCACGGAAGTCATTTCTCTATGGAGAATAACATGGGCTCATCTTAAAATCGTTTCATATACCGGTCTTGGCGTTATTGTCAGGGAGGTGTATCTGAATAGTTTGCGACAGTCAGTCACTCATATATGATACAGTCTGTTTCTAGCGAAAATGTAACCAATTCAGTAGCTATAACAATAACGTTTTCTCTCAGTCAGTTGATTCTACATATCTATATGAGTGTAACGGCCGGGATGACATGTTTATTTTTCAAACAATGTACTTATACAGTATATGAGGCGATCTAAAATCCCCCTATATGGGGATTACAATGCAAATAAAATGTACATGAACCAGTGGATTTGCACCCTCTATACCGATATTGACGTCAGACTTTGGTGCTCTATGGTGTTGTAACGCTAAGGCCTCACTCACACTGTTGCAACATGCATACAACATGGCCGCCCCAATGCATTTCCAATGGAAGTCACATGGTTTGACAAAACATTTCTGTTTGATGGCTGTGTTGTGTCCCCCTCCCCTGCATCAAACTAAAATGTTTTGTCAAACCATGTGGCATCCATTGGAAATGCATTGGGGCGGCCATTAAACATGGACAAGACAAATGTTGTATGCATGTTGCAACAGTGTGAGTGAGGCCTATGCTGTTGTGTATGAACGGCATTCTCACATAGGACTTGTCTCTCTCCAGGTGGTATAGAGGGCAGTGTGTATATAGCATTGTGGCTATGGCATCATCTAAGGATCTGTTTTGTCGGTAGGCAAATTGGCTATGAACTATGGGTCTGCATAGGATTTTTTATTTTATTATTATTATTTATTTTTTTGTTTGGTTTTTTAGCTATAAGGCAAGGTTTTAGAACGTAAACAAACTTCACAATAGCTGCTGTTGTTGTTGTTGTTTACCCCCCCCAGCTCTTGTACGAGGAGTGGGCAAGCTACAGCGTTTTCTACAAATACCAGCCCATTGGCCTTGTACGGTAAGGATGATTATTTTATTTAACATTTTTTACTTTTATTATTTCCCACTTTTTATTTTGAGCACTCACAAAATGTAAATACTGTAAGGCCGTGGTTCCCAAACTTTTTCATGCCCAGGACCCCCAAATTGACACTCATTAGCCCGCGGACCCCCATTTGAAAATGTATGCCAAGGACCCCCATAAGAGAAGGTTCTCACGTTTCTAGCAGTGATTTTCAACCATTTTCATTTCGAGGACCCTCAGTTTGACCTAAATTAGACTACGGTCCACCATTTCTATCTCTGGGACCCCAGCAGGTGCTGAACTGATGAGGAGCACCTGCTCCTCATTGGTTCACTCCTATATGCCTCCCTCTTCCACTCCATCTCTGTCAGTATTTGTTTGTCTTCTCTAAACTCTAGCCACTCCACACGGTCATGTCCGTTTATATTGTTGCTGAAAATAACTTTGCCTTTGACTACAAGTGTTTCCTTTTCTCTTGTACCTTTGCGCCTGCATCCAAGAATGTACTCATTACAGTTGGAGTTAGGTGATCAGACCAACAGTTTGAGGATCCAATGGACTTCACCACTTTTTTATACTTTTTTTCTCCATTGATTCAATATTTGTAAAAACCCACACAAAGACTGATTTATTAAAGTAATACAAAATGTAAATAAAGTTGAAACACGAAGATAGTTGGTTTCTTCCCGACAGCGACGATATCTGACTGAACTGTGTATACAATAGGGTGCGTGGTCCATTTTATATAAATGGACCTTTTTCATGTTTATTCAACAATTGTAACTGCAGTCGAGGAAAACTTGCCCGAAATAATTCCGCCCACTCATTATATACCTTGTGTAAACTTGTGCCTGGTTTTATTTATAGCCTTACATTTTCATGTTATTATTGTGTGTGTCTCTAGGAAATATTTTGGGGAGAAGATTGGCCTGTACTTCGCCTGGTTGGGTCTGTACACGCAGATGCTTATCCCTGCCTCTGTGGTGGGAGTCATTGTGTTCCTGTACGGGTGTGCTACTGTCGATGACAACATCCCAAGGTACACGCACGCACACAAACACACGCACGCACGGGAGTGCACGCACGCGAGTGCACACACGCACACAAACACACGCAAGCGAGTGCACGCACGCACGCACACTGACACACCGTGGATGAAAAATGATTCCACTCCAACGTTTCCACTTTGTCTTCAGAACACTCACAAACAGAACACTCAGAGTCAAATCCTCTGTATCCTTTTTTGTTCCATCTCTCTCTCTCTTAGTGTCACATTGTCACAGTGGCACATTGTCACTTGTATCGCACTTGTTTCTCCCCCTCAACACCCAGCGTTTCTGCATGGTAGTATTTGTAAAGTAAATATTGTCTCACACATGGGTAAGGGAGGGGCTGATAGTGTGATGTCACTATTACTGTTCATTGGCCTGTTTGACTGTCAAGGGTTCAGCCTCCAGGAAGAAACCCTAAATACAAAGTTAATACACCATTGCACATAAAAACGACTCCAGGGTGTCTAATGAAGTACTGTCACCCCATAGACACATGAAAAACTGGAAAAATACAACAATTGTGGCACTCCCTCTTTAACTCATTCAGTTAGTTAAGTATAGGCCTACACAGTATATCAGGTCTGAGACGCTGAGAGAAGAGAGGGGAAACACGTCAAAGAAAGCACATGAGGGCTGCAAGCATAGAGGAGGTATACTGGTATATAAATAGAGGAAGAAGGAATGTAAAAGAGATAGTGGGCGAGAAGGAGCGAAACAATGACAAATACAGGAGAAAGGGAGAAAAAAGAGGAATGCTTGACGAATGATCTGTGACATTTATAGTCCTGTTCTACTTCCTCTGGTCTGGTTCTCATCATCTGCAGGATATTATGACACACACTGCCTCCACGCACTGCACGCACGCCACGCACGCACGCACAGCAATATGACGGTCTGTAACACAACCCAGAGCTCCTGTGTGACACGTTCGTAATCGTCACGTCCTATTCAGCATTGACAAGGCATTCTATAATAGGTAATTTCCTGCCAAGAATGTGATCATTTTTAGACAAACCTGAATAAACCTGAATAATATCATACACACACAGTCTGCATCAGATATCGCTGCTGTCGGGGGGGGCAGAAACCGGGAAAACCGTATCTTAGATCCATATTTAACTATTTGTGTTTTTCCCTGAAATCCAGTTTTGGATACGATACACTATGTGTACACAGTGAGACGGGGAAATGAAAAGGAGGGAAACTATTTGTTTTGTAAACTATGTTCTATTGCAAATTCCTCATTGGCCTACTAACTAGTTCAGGTTAATGTCTTTCACGCTGCGTGAAAAGAGGAGTTATAACGGGCAATTATGGGCACTGTATTTATACAGGTGTGATTGTACAATTCGGGAGTTTACCGGAGTTTGTTGGTGTGTGTGTGTGTGTGTGTGTGTGTGTGTGTGTGTGTGTGTGTGTGTGTGTGTGTGTGTGTGTGTGTGTGTGTGTGTGTGTGTGTGTGTGTGTGTGTGTGTGTGTGTGTGTGTGTGTGTGTGTGTGTGTGTGTGTGTGTGTGTGTGTGTGTGTGTGTGTGTGTGTGTGTGCGTGCGTGCACTCTTATCTTTTCCAGTATGGAGATCTGTCACCCGAAGAACAACATGTCCATGTGCCCTCTGTGTGACAGAGCATGCAGCTACTGGAAGCTGAGCACGGCCTGTGGCACGGCCAGGGCCAGCCATCTGTTTGATAACCCTGCTACTGTGTTCTTCTCTATATTCATGGCTCTATGGGGTGAGTGAACACAAACACATTCTCCATATGCAGACCGTGGCCATCTTTCCATATAAGTTTAATGGCAAGGTGCTAACAAGGTGCAACTTCCCATTGGCAGCCCATTCATCCAAACAGAAAAGTCCTATCTGCTTGTATTACACAACGTCAAACTCACCAACATTGCAGCTTTACGAAAAGCTTGAATTGTGTTGCAGTTTGGAAGTGCTCGTTAGATATCACTCAACTGCCCTGCGTACCACCTGTTTTGAATTAGCAACTATACTACATATATAATATAATATACTATACTATACCATATACATACTATAAAGTGCTATAACTACATAAAAAGCAATTATAGTGCTGTCTACGTAACATGCTATAAGTCTGTATAAAATGCTATCTAAGTCTACATAAAGTGCTACTGCTATCTAAGGGGCTATAGGCAAGTGCTACGGGCCATGATGGAGTCTGAAAAGGTGGGTTTGCAGACTACGGCGGGAGATAGGGAGTGAGGCTGTAGTTCTGATTGTGATATATATAATTTTTTCCCCCTTTTGTTGTACAGCGGCTATGTTTATGGAGCACTGGAAGAGACGACAGATGAGGCTCAACTATGAGTGGGACCTGACTGGTTTTGAAGATGAGGAGGTGTGTGTGTGTGCTAGCTAACATATCTAACAGCTATATATCTAAACACCTGTCAGTGCGCCAGAAATAGCTCATCTGCCATTTGCGGCACACAACTGTAAATCAAGCAGAACACGTACGCACGACGCAGAGGGGCCTTATTTCCAGTGGTGGAAAAAGTACTCAATTGTTTTACTTAAGTAAAAGTAGCAATACTGCAATTTGGAAGTACTTTGTTACAAGTAAAAGTACGGAAATTGAAAATGTACTTGAGTAAAAGTACAAAAGTACCGGCATCAAAATGTACTTAAAGTACTAAAAGTAAAAGGACTCATTGTGCAGAATGTTCCATTTCACAAGTTCAAAATGTGTACAAAATCGATTGAAAATAGCAGATCTACAAGCTCACAATGTGAGCTTGAAATGTGAGCTTGAAATGTATAGGGTTGAAGTGGTTAATGTTTGTTTTTTAAATCGCTAAAGTAACTAGTAACTAAAGTTTTCAAATTATTGTAGTGAAGTAAAAGTACAAATGTTGGCTCTGAGATTTAGTGGAGTAGAAGTAAAAGTACTGGAAATTGGAAACGCTCAAGTAAAGTACAAATACAAATAATAATCTGTGTGTCCAAAAACGGTTTTACTTTTCAGGATTCAAATTGAAAAAATAGCAGCTCGGCAATAAGCTCAAAATGAATACGAGGAGAATTTAAAATTTCTTTCAAAATTGGAGAGAATAGACTTGAAAATAATAATAATAATAATAGGGGTGTTCCCTATGGAGACACAAAGACTCCTTTGTGTCTCCATAGGGAACAAGCACTGTACCATGCAGTCCCCTCTCGTCTCCATGAATTCAAGTCTACATGGGGAGAGTATTCAATAGAAATAAAATACATTTTACAAAGGGTTTTGTAAATAGTCTGATAAAATAGATGGCAAATATCTAAATAGAGTATCTAGCACTAGCAGATGTTAAAAAGGACCCCAAACATATGTTGATGAACATAAAAGTGAAATATCCCTTTGACTGTCTGTGTGTGTGGTCTTTTGATGACGATGATACCTTGTCATGATTTTCACAGGTGTATTTTGGGTCTTTTTTCATGATGCCATCTGAGATGATCTGACCATTTCGAGTTTGAAAAGTTTGACATGCGATACTGTAATAATCATTAAAGTTGTGTCACAGTATTACATGTAGACAAACACTCACATTCTTTACCAACTTGATCTATGCATTAAGGGGAAACTTCACCCTTTTTGCAAAATAATATATGTTAATGACATTTAGAATAGATATTTTAGAATTTAGCAGTGTCTCTGATGTTATGGACACTGGTCTTATTTCCTTCCTGGACTACATGTTGTCTCAGTAAGACAGCCCTCCCCCTATCCACAAGGAGGAACAGTGCACCAAAGCATTATGGGAATTGTAGTCCAGGAAGGAAGTGAGCCCATGCAGTGTCCATGACATCATGGAGCCCATGGACACTTTGAAATACTAAAATATCTAAAAACACATATTACCGCATGTGGAAACCCCAGGAAAGTGTTTCTTGTCTCCCAAACATCATTCAAATAAGATCTGGGTGCAGATATTATTTGCAGTACAGTAAAAGTAACACAGGCATGTACGGTATTAGATGTGCCAAAAGCGTTAGACCTTTGCTGCGGTGTGGACTGACCAGTTGCAGACTGGTGCCATTTTGGGGATCGGGGATAATGGTTGCAAGGAAGGAGTTGCAAGTAGTTGGAGTTGCATTGGTGTGGCCTTGTTTGCCTATCTTAATATGTTTGCCGAATGATTGTTATGCTCAGAATAGGGATGTAAGGCTAAATTCATAAATGCATGGTGTTTATAATGAAAGTTAATGCACATTATAGGAATTTTATAATGAAAGTTAATGCACAGTTAGGAATGACATTTCTTTGCTATTGTCAGGAAATCCCTGGAACGAGGGAATGAAGAATGTCCTGGATGTTTTCAGTAACGATTCTTCTCCCCTTTCCCCTACCTACTGTCGTCTTGTTTTGTCTCTCTTTATCTCCAACCCTCACCATGTTTTTTTTAACAGGAGGCTCTCAAGGTTTGAATTGTTCCATTTCTACTACAATCACTCAAAACTCTGAAATTGCACCACAGCTTTGTCTGCTGCTCTGGCACTGCTCCTCTCTACCCACATGTTGTGTGTATTTCACACATGCACGCACGCACGCGCACATACACACACACACTGTGTTTTTGGTCTGCCAAAAAGCTTAGATTTCTTCTTTTTTTTTTACTTTGGCCACTTGAAAAATTCACAGAAATAGCCTATTGTATCTACAAGCTCACAATGTGTGACCTTGTCGGTCTATTTTCGGCAAAGAGAGATTTGGATTTAGGGGAAAAGACTAGAGGATCTAGCATAGAGCGCTGGCCTGGAGGAACCCTGGTCGACTAAATATATCGTTGCTGTCGGGCAGAAACCTCTTATCTCCATATTCAAAACTGTGTTTTCGTAAATTATCATACTTGATCATCATACTATAGCGTCACACAAAAGCATCAAAAGTAGCAGATATACAAGATGACACAGATCTGCTACTTTTTCTGTTTAACCCATTCTGGGCGGGAACCCCTTTTGGTGTTTTAAGCATTATGTTATGCTTTAGCTATTGAAAAATAGCAGATCTACAAGCTAGTAGGTCTGCTATTTTTGAATAGTCGTGAAAATGTGGCGCAAATCTTTGAATATATATTTCAGAGCGAACATTTTGAACTAAAATATTGGGTCTCTGGAAAAAGGTTGACATAGAAACATGGGTTTTTCCGAAAAATGTTTAAGTAGTTACATTTGAACTTTGAGTCACACTTTTCAACTCACACGTTCGACTATATATACTACTATACTACAGTACTACTATATATAGTGGTTTTCAAGCCTTTAACAAGGTCCATTATTTATTTGTGTCATATGTGTTTTTTGCCTGCTGAGGGACCTATCAATTAATGCAGACCCAGACCCACAAGGGTTCCATTTGATATTTGTTTATCAACTCTCCATCATTTAGCTATAGGGACCTCCTGGAACACATTCAAGGACCACTGATGGTCCCCGGACCACTGGTTGAAAACCACTGTACAACTACTGTACTGTATGTATGTACCCACAGGACACAGTAGGCCAAATCCACTGCTCATGTAAATTAGCAATAAAACAGTCTTGTCTTTATCACAAAAGACTCCACTGCAGTGGTTTGCTTTTTCCCCCCCATTCTGACACTGAAAACCAATCCTTTAATCGCTAGAATTCTGGTGAAGTATTATCACACATGCATGTCTTGTTGTCTATGTCTGTGCTCCGTATTCACTCTGTTTCACTACTGCCTCTTCAATTAGCACCGCACTCTCAGCTATCACCATAACATTCTATTACATGTCATGTGTTCCATCATCATTATTATGTTGTCTCCTGAAGCGTTGTTGAAAAAGGTAATAATCCATTAAAGTTATAGTATACTTGGTTGGAACAGTTTCATGTTACCAATTGTGTACAGTACAACATGTATTTTTGCATAAATAATATATGACGTTTTCCTGTAAGGTCTGCATGAGATACGGTCTGAGACTTTTACATTGAATGGATATCCTCAGTAAGAAATGCATTATTCAATTCATGGTGTTTTTCCTTTTTCTTATTTCTCCTTCTCTGTACCCTTCACCCTGTGGCCGACCCACCCACCACCTTCACCACCCTGTCACGGATTCATCCACCACCTTCACCACCCTGTCACGGACCCACCCACCACCTTCACCACCCTGTCACGGATTCATCCACCACCTTCACCACCCTGTCACGGACCCACCCACCACCTTCACCACCCTGTCACGGACCCACCCACCACCTTCACCACCCTGTCACGGACCCACCCACCACCTTCACCACCCTGTCACGGATTCATTCACCACCTTCACCACCCTGTCACGGACCCACCCACCACCTTCACCACCCTGTCACGGACCCACACACCACCTTCACCACCCTGTCACGGATTCATCCACCACCTTCACCACCCTGTCACGGACCCACACACCACCTTCACCACCCTGTCACGGATTCATCCACCACCTTCACCACCCTGTCACGGATTCACCCACCACCTTCACCACCCTGTCACGGACCCACACACCACCTTCACCACCCTGTCACGGACCCACACACCACCTTCACCACCCTGTCACGGACTCATCCACCACCTTCACCACCCTGTCACGGACCCACCCACCACCTTCACCACCCTGTCACGGATTCATCCACCACATTCACCACCCTGTCACGGATTCATCCACCACCTTCACCACCCTGTCACGGACCCATGTGCCTCCACCACCTTCACCACCCTGTCACGGACCCACCCACCACCTTCACCACCCTGTCACGGACCCATGTGCCTCCACCACCTTCACCACCCTGTAACGGACCCATGTGCCTCCACCACCTTCACCACCCTGTCACGGACCCATGTGCCTCCACCACCTTCACCACCCTGTCACGGACCCATGTGCCTCCACCACCTTCACCACCCTGTCACGGACCCATGTGCCTCCACCACCTTCACCACCCTGTCACGGACCCATGTGCCTCCACCACCTTCACCACTCTGTCACGGACCCATGTGCCTCCACCACCTTCACCACAGGACCATCACAGGGCGGAGTATGAGTTCCGAGTCATGCAGAAGTCGCTGAAGAAAGAACACAGAGACCAGCTGAAGGTAGGACTACTATGTCTACTTGGGTAGAAATGTGTGAGTTCTATAGAGTCGTCTTCTAGGGGAAGTCCTTCCTTCAGTCTTCCAGAGTGATGTATACTTTTCAATGCTGTTGTGTCTCCTCTGTGCTCGTACTGTAACCGTCTCTCCATTCCACTGTAGATTGTTTAGGAATTATTTAGCGGTGCACCGATACCACTTTAAGTAAGACTACTTTATTTTCCAGTGCTCCCCAGTATACCAGTAATGTACAAAATATAGCTTTTTGTTTTTGTTTGACCCAATACTACTGCAGCGTCGGTGTGACAGGTTCAGTTGTAGGACTGAGACGACAGCCGATGTTTCACGATAAAAAAAACAAATACTTTATTTCCAAGCGGCTACATGCTGCTTCCCATGCCTTTAGTGTATACTGTCGTACATAGCCACAACAAGGAAATAAACAACTTTTTCACGAGAGCAGATGATTCTCTTCTGTCCGGACAGTGGCTCTCCCTGAATGTTTGTGGAGATGACTGATTTATCCTGCTGCGCCTCGATTTCCTCGATGCACAACAGGTTGCGCAGCCACACCCAGAGTCCAGTCGTAGTGTTATTCTAGCTTCAGTCGACTAAATGTCATAAGATTTTAGCCGACTAAATCTACAGTTGATTTAGTCGACTAAAATGTATTTTGGCGGGCCTTGATGCCGTCGTAATGGCTGATTTTACACTTGCTGAAAATAGCCGATCTACAAGCACACAATGTGTCATACTGCGACGCATTGTGACTCATAGAACTGCTATTTTCAGCATGCAACCAAGTGTAAAATGACTTATACTGGATCTCTTGTCCAGTAGTCCCTTCTTAACATTTTAGTCTAGTTTTTATTTGTTGACAAAATCGACAGTATATTGGTTATAGTTTTAGTCACCATAGCTTAGTTTAGCTTAGTTTCAATTTAGTTTTCGTCAGTGAAAAAAGGTAGTCAACGAACATTTTTCGTCATAGTTTTCATCAACGAAAACAACACTGCACTCAGGCTAGGTGTGACTGCTTAAGATCTCACGATCGTTATCTGTTCAACTGTATAATATTAGTGTACTGTGTGTACAGTATGCTAGATAAATAGATACAGGGAGTATATTAGTATTAATATATATGATTTGTTTCTGCTAGAACATACTGTGGAAGTGACATCATTTATGTACAACTGTGTGACTATTAGTATTAATTGCTGGATCAAATAGGAACAGTAGCCTAGTATTTCTCCTACTACATCTATTCAAATTCTGTATTTTTATATCCTTTTGCAATTTACAATTTAGGCATTTAGCAGACGCTCTTAATCCAGAGCGATTTTACAATAAACAAGGACAACACATTAGCCTGGCGCAGCCAGACTCCATCCGCCCCTATTGCATAATTATGCATATGCCCTGAGTGTAGCGCAGTGGTATATTAGTATCGCAGCGCGAGGCTAACAACACATGGTAATAGGCTACTTCAAATACTTTGTCATCAAGAACCATAATGGAAGGGGCGCCCGCTGGCCGACTGGTCCAGGCGTATGCCACACGGACTCTGGCCTGACAGCGTGTCGCGTGTTCGAGTCCCGTTCACGACGACCTTTGCTGCGTGTCTCTCCCCTTCTCTCTCTCTCTCCCTCTTTCCTGTCTATCTTCACTTCAAACTATCAATTAAGGCAGAAAAGCCAAAAATGTATCTTTAAAAAAAAAAATCACAAGGACGCTAAAAACCTAGCATCTGTCTAACAGTAGAACATCTGTACAGTATAGCTATGAGTATACACTAGAAAGTGCTATGTCTACATAAAATGCTATCTCAACTTTTGCTCCCTGTGTCTTTTCTATCTGTCTATAAACACAGTATATATATATACACTGTATTTGTTGTTGTTGTTGTGTGTGTGAATACCAATGTGTGGTCTGGTCTTTCTGTGCGTGCGTGTGTGTGTGCGTGTGTATGCTGTCCTTCTTGGTGCTAGAAGCCCAAAGATCAGGGTGAGGATCGTCCTAACAAATGGCAGCAGACAGTGCAGAGTGCCATGGCGGGGTTACGACTGGTAGACTGAGCTTCCTCTATCCTTTTTTTTCACCGTCCAGGAGCTTCCATCATAACTAACTGCACTCCGTCTCGTCTTCATCCTCAAAATGTATTCATACTCCATGACATGACGGTGTTGCTTGCCATCGAAAATGGACACTTATCCATGCTAACAATGTGTCACATTGCAACACATTGTCAGTCAGTCAGTTCTTTCTTATCGGTTTAAAAGTCTGTTTCTTATTAACTTGAAGTGTCAGTTCTTATTGTTCACTTATAGAGTCAGTTCTTATTACAGTAGCTTGAAGAGTCAGTTATGGTTAAGAGTTCGTTACCTTGAGGAGTCCATTCTTGTTGTTAGTAATAGTCAGTTCGTATTAGTATTAGCTTGAAGGGTCAGTTCTTGTTGTTAGTATAAGAGTCTGTTAGTGTTAAGTGTTGTTGTTATAAGAGTCGGTTCTTGTGAAGAGTCAGTACTTGTTGTTTGTAAGAGTCAGTTTGTGTTACCTTGAAGAGTCAATAATTGTGAAGAGTAAATTATTGTTGGTATACGAGTCAGTTCTTGTTACCTTGAGGAGCCAGTTCTTGCCGGCAAGTGACACCATCATCCTATGGAGCATACATTTTGCGTTATTTTCATTGTCTATCATCTTTCCCCTCCTCCTCTTGCTTCTGATGCTACTCCTGCTCTCTTCATTCTGTTGCCCAAATCATTATCCTCCTTCTTCCTCATTCCTTCTGCTCCTCCTTATACCATTCCTTACTTTTGTGCCATGCTCATTGGGTTTCATTCATCACTATTTCCATAAACAAAAGTGTCAGTATACTTACTCACAACTGCAAGATAGCTAGAACTGCTTCCTTTGAATCTGTCCACTATAGGGGGGGGGGGGGGGGCATTTCATTCTGTATCACATGCAGTGCAGGTTTTCCAGAGTTTTATAACTCACCTTCGGCTACATGAATAAAGCACATTATACAAACATCTCTGCAACGTAGCGTAGGTCTAGAGGCTACCTTGTTTAATGCTTCTTCAATTTCATGCGCACACACACACATACGCACGCACACACACACGCACGTGCGCACCCACCCACAGACACACACACACACACACACGCATGTGCCTGGGTCACATCCCCATGGGCAAATCTAAAGCTCCAACCACACCAAAGGGTCACCATGCAACTCCTTGCAACCAAACGGTTGCGAGTAGATGCATTGGCGACCCATTGGTGTGGTTTGGGGCCATTGAATTGAACCAGTCGAACCACTTGGGTCGGCGTGCAACAGGACATATCACACCGCTGGGACGGATATGTCCTGGCGGCTGGCGCACGTCGACCCACGTGATTTAACTGGTTCAATTCACCCAATTGGTGCGGTTTGGGTTTAAAATGTGCATATGGGGCTTCCAATACAAAACATATAACGCTGTGACCCAGGGGCAGTGGGAGTTAGCCTGGTTAATAAACCAGACCGAATCAGCCGTTGGCAAAAATAAATTGCCTGCCGGCGGATTACGGTCTGGAGAGGTTCAATTGTACGTCCATTTCCTACACCAGAGAAATGGGGCGGCCAATCGGGACACGGTATGCAATATGGGCGGGCTTTGGTACAGTGACTTTCAATGCTTGAGACCTTTGACTGACAGTAGCTCTGACCAATTGCGTCAAAGAGAAAATGTTTCAACCCGCCCCCCCCTGGAAATTAAATCCAAGCTGAGCCTCCCCAGACTAATATCCCGCGGTCCGTGCGATATTAATCTGGTTTATTAACCAGGCTAAGTGGGAGTGGCGTCAGGACTTCGGTACTAGACGGCAAAAGTCTTGTCAACAGCAATGATCTATTGGAGATAACGCAACATGTGATCTGGGTGGTATAGTGCACACTTTGTGAAAAGTGATTATCAACAGCTCCGGGTCCAGGCGGTGACATGGAAACACCAGGGTAACGGGAGCCGATTAGCGGTCGCTTCAAAAGAATTCCAGTTCTCTGACGGACCAGACCAGTCGTGGGAAAAAGCACTCACGTTTCTTTTTACTTAAGTAAAAGTATCAATTTTGCAATATAGAAATACAATTCAATATGTACTTAAAGTATTGGCTTCAAAATGTACCTAAAGTACTAATGTCCCATTATATGTTTTCAAATGTATAATAGATCTTACTTACTACAAGCTCACAATGAGTCGCATTAATGTAGTGGGGTAAAAGTACAATATTTAGATCTGAGGTGCAGTGGAGTAGAAGTAAATTTATTGAAAATTGGAAATACTCAAAAGTAGAGTACTCAAGTAAAATAACTTTCCACCACTTCTGCCCACTCTGCTCCGATGGAATCACCTCCACAGATTTATATCTCGATCACCACCTTGATCAACAACAAGATTAGTTTTCTGTGTGGTCAAGTGCCAACATTTTATTTTTATTTCGGGCTCTACTGATATTGTGTATGCCACACATATCAGATGTGGCGTGGTGTGTTAGTGGGGGATATTGCTTGCAATCTCAAGATATATATCACGATACCGAGTCCACAATACGATATCGATACATCGAATAAACGTTACAATAATACAATAAAGCACTTTCAGGCCCACAGAGATCTTTAAATTAAGATAAATGTCTAAACATCCTAACGAGGGGTCTGGAAAGGGAGTGCATTGCAACTTGCAAGGGGGTTTTGATAACGTTAAACAGAACAGATAATTCATGCCATTTATTGCTGTATCGATAGAGCGGCCTCTCGATCGATTCACCTATCGTCCGATATATTGCCATATCGATTAATTGAATGCACCCCTACAGAGTGTACAAAGCCATTAGACAGCTGGCGTATATATAAAGCTATTACTTTCTCATGTGTCTTTCTTTCTAGACCTTCTACTGTAGAGCTGATACCGGACTCTTTCATTCATTGTCTGGGTTTGTTTTCTAGTAGCTATGTCTATTTTGAGCTAGTCTCTGAAACCCAGACGTTTTTATTTCCAGGGAGAAGAAGTCTGGGGCCGAGTCCACTTCAATTCGGCATACAGCAGCGCAAACGTCGCTCACTCTCTGCTGATTTCTGATCGTCTGCACCTTTGTTAAATTGACGCACACACGTACACACACACACACACTCCCCTCTCTCTCTGTCGCTCTAATAAATTAGTCTCATGTCCAGCAGCTGTGCCTAGTTTCTCCCGATCCGCCGGGAGCTGCCTATGCCATAAAGAGCATAGGTGAGTTCCAGTCTAATTTTGAGCAGCTACTCACTTACTCACTTATAGCAAATGTAGCGAAATAGATACTGGCGTCTTTCCAACTTTCCCTATGACACCCTGCGGCCAATACTCCAAGCATCCTAAACACACCACAAGCTAATCTGATTTTAATCATCACGTCACAGGTGATAAGTGTTTAAACTTGGATTATGTAATGAGTTATGGTCAAGTTAAACAATACTTAGCTGTTTCACATACATCTACACATAAAATAATGTGAGCCTCTGGATCTATACGTTTCTGGGATGTGCATATAATGATATAATAATGATTTTAGGTGTATTTAGGTACGTAAAAGGATACTGTAGTAAATTGTGCCCGGTGTAAATGGAGATGCCCTCAATGGGCCTCATTCAACAGTTCATACACACAACACAATTGATTTATTGAAATATGTATTAACAGTTTGCAGAATTACAGTACATTTCAAGCACAAACTCAATACAAAGACTGTTAACTGTGAGTGGACGACCCAATTAAGCATTACACTTGTTTGGTCCACCATGTTCAATTCATCAAAACATTTAGAGACGTACAAATAGACACTTCTATATAGTTAAAGAACAGAACAGGAATGCATCATAAAGGAAGCAAAAAGGGAAAAGATGTATATACAGTGAGGGGAAAAGGTGGGGGGGGGATTCAGATTTTACAGGGGCCAGTTTTGAATTGCAGACGTCCGTAGGTGCCCTTTGAACAACTATGTGCTTAAAACCATGAATAGAAATATGTTGTGCAAACGTTTGGGAGTCATAGATATGTGCTTTGTTGTATTTGTTCTTTGTTTGCTACAATTGTTAGAATAGTAGTAGAAAGGGGTAAATATTAACTATTTAAATAGGTAAAGAAATACAGTAAGGAATACATAACTAATAGTTATGTATTCCTTACTGTATTTCTTTAATGTCATAATTATTACATGTATAGTTATTAACTATACATGTAATAATTATGACATTAATTAGTTAATAGCTAATTTAATTACATTTGTTTCTACATAATATATCTCTAAATATGTACTTAGTATGTACTTAGTATTACTAGTATTTGATCTATTTTTAATGAACAATTTTGTGAAACATTCAAGGGGTAAAAGTGAAAACCACAGAGTTACAAAAGGCAAAACTGCATTTTATGCAACATGCCGGCACTGGCATTGAAATGACAAATTGATCACTTGATGAATGAAACCCATTCAATGAATGTGTAAAAAAAGAAGCTTGCATTTCATGCTGCTGGTTGTTGTTGGTCTGTGGACTGTGGTACTGGTACAGTAGATGCATGGGACATGCAGATGTGATGTATGTATTGTTAATATCTTATTCCAAGTTTCCACACCATGGCATGCACTGACATCCATCCATCCGTCTTCAACCGCTTATCCGTAGTCGGGTCGCGGGGTCGGGTCGCATGCACTGACAACAGGGTTATTATGCAGTGTTCCATTCGGTCAGGGGATATGGATCTAATTTATAACCATGTCTGTTCCGGATTACTGTGGTGAGATTGCTAGCCTTCTTGCAGATTCACGTGTGTTTACTGTGTGTGTATGTGTATATTATGCAACATAATACATCAATGCGTTAAAACTATCTGGCTAATTGAGAGAGATTAGATGCCAACGGATGCATGGTGTTGTGATTGCCACTAAATGTGTGAGTATTCTTGTCTTATCTAGTATTCTCTTGCGGAAGCAGGTGTGTGTGCGCGTGTGTGTGTGTGTGTGTGTGTCTGTGTTTGCATGGATGTCCATGACTAATCTTGCAAAAAGATAACACCGACCAGTGTAATTTTTTTCATGTGCACGCTGCCAGCACGCCAAGGAACTCAATTCCCCCCAAAAAAATCTAATCGTTCAACGATAACAATGTTATTTTTGTGAATTCATAATCTCAGACTCACCGTCCCTCCAGGCTACGGGATACGTGTCCACAAGGCTATGGAGTGCAAATAGCCAATCGGGCGCAAGCTGTCCGTCCGGTCTATGGGATCCACTACTAGTGAGACGGCGCGTGCGTAATCAGACACCACATGTTTTACAATGCATCAGAGAGAAAGATGGGCGGGGGGGGGGGGGGGGGGGGGGCACAGAATTGAGAAGACACACACAGAGTCTGCACACCTGCGACCGCATGCACAGCACATGTGGTGCAAGTACACCACACTGCACAGACAGGGTATAACCAGACAGTCGCCAAGAAAACGCCTGGTCCAGGCGTCAAGTAGTAACGTGGGCAAAAACAATGCTTTGCCCACTCTACAAGTTAAAGCCGCGCACTAGCGTCATTTCCATCAACAAGCTGTTTAAATGGGTAACAAGACAACTCACCCCTTTTCTGTTTTCCTCCCGGAATCTTCCCCAGTGAGGGGTGGGAGAGAATGGACGGCAGACAGCTGGACTTTGAATATCTCCAACTATAAACTTCCACGACAGCAGACAGCCTAAGTACAAATATAATTTATGAAAAGGCTACTACAGTGAAGTCTGTTCACGGAAGTTGTTGTAGGATATGTGGAGTTTATCCGACGAGGTACCATTTAGGCCTACAGTATACTAAATTGTTTATAGGGTCAATATAAGTAAAATGATAAAGCCTTTCCATAGGAGTATCTTTTTATATTTTTCCAAAAAGAATACAAACAGCAATTAGCAGTTGTAGCAGTTATCCCCCTCACTGGGGAAAATTCCGGGAGGAAAAACGGGCAGGCACCGGGGTGAGTTGTCCAGTATTCTTTAAAGATGGAGTGCCACCATTTCTTTCCACCCTAAAACATGACCATCAGGTATTATTACAATATAAGGGGGAAGAACTTTTTCCAAAAAGTGTACAGTATTTGTTAAAACCATGCTTTTATGTGGACACGCCCACCAGTTCATTAAGTATGCCGGGTTTGCCTGGTGGGTGGTGATGGGTGGTGATCCACCTGAACTGAAGCCACACCCACAGCTGTAGTTGTATGATAAAGGGGGAGGGGTTAGGGGAGGGGCTGATAGTGTGATGTCACTATATTACTGTTTACTTCATTGGCCCGTTTGACTGTCAAGGGTTCAGCCTCCAGGAAGAAACCCTAAATACAAAGTCAATACACAATTGCACATAAAAACAACTCCAGTCTGTCTAATTAAGTACTGTCACCTCATAGACACATGAAAAACTGGAAAAATTCAAAAATTGTGGCACTCCATCTTTAAATGCACCCGGAAGAGACCGTCGGGATGCAGAGTCAGTCTGGGTACTCGTTCTGAGATATGTGTACTATGTGAACATCACATATCTCTTGTCGTGGAATTAACTTATTATTATTATTATGGCACATTTTACTGTGATGCCCCACTGGATGTGTTCATAAATGAAACAAAGATGTCCAAATGTAATCATTCTCTGTGCAAAAATAACAGGGCCATTTCAATTTTACGGGGAAAGTAATAAATAAATTAAGAAACAATACTGATATTTTCCGATAATATATTTTTATGTTAATATCGGCCAATAATATTGGGAGGCCGATATTATCGGACATCTCTACTATCCAGTGAACCACATTTTGATTGGGGGATAATGATTCACAACGCGGAGGCTAGTATAGAACATCCCGCTATACTATATGGCCACTTCCGACAATAAAAAATATAAGTAGTGATTTTTTGGGGGGGCAATACGCTCTTTGCTTTGATACTTTATCTTCGTCAACCTTGAAATAAGACATGCTTTTAGTCTTTTGTTTAATTTTATTAATAATGTGGGGAAACCCAACGAATGTGGTTAAGAGTCAAATCCAGTATTTTCTTTATGAGCTGTTGGATGCGTCCACATGAATGCAGCTTTTTAACACAATAGCCTAAAAGCTACAATCTGTGACTTATTTGAATGAACAGAACATTATTTTGAACAATCTTAATGGCCGAGTATATCAATAAACACGCATGCTTACCCTTTGTTTACATCTAGCATGCAACGATGTTGTATGCTAGACGTGAAGGTGTGAGTGAGGCCTAAGTAGTAAATGTAAGTCAGCAAACCCAACCAATCACATGGTGTGTGCTGTGGTTTCGTTGAAGGATTAGTTCACCAAAAATATTTTATGGTGTGCAATTGATAGATATATCATTTTTGGGTGATTTATTTTAATCTATGTTTTCAGCATGGTTTTTTGAGGTGTGGTTTGATTGATTCATTTTTGTTCTGTTTAAACCATGTTAGTAGGTTAGGCTTAGGCGTGGTTTTGGTGTGGTAAGGATCATCATCTCGCTCTAAACATGGTACAGTAGAAGTCATATCCACAGCAGACTTGGATTAACAGCATGCACAGACATTTCTTTCTCGATTGAGCTCAAACGTGCAGAATCCTGTTTTCCTTGTTTGTATAGTGCTCAGAGCACTAACTACGCACAATAAATAAGTTAATCGAATCACAAGAGGAACACTGCAGTAAATATACAGTGATTCTATCCAGAATCTGAAGCCAAAACAAAAAATAATGTGTTCGTTTTATTAAGATTTCAAGTCTGATGGGCTTGTATTAGTAAGTGCAGTTCCTCGATATTTGTGGTTTGCACGACCCTACTCATAATTGCAATGCAGGTAAGTTATAGTGCAGATACAGTAAGATATTCAGTGGCTATAAAGTCAACGTCTAATCTTTAAATAAAAGGTACAATAATGACAGATAAGAGTCACTGCACAGCATTCAGTGGAAGCTAAACGAGGAACATTTCTATGACGGAACGATAATGCTACTGTATGCACTTTGCATGTTGTCTTGTTTGAGTGTGTTTTAGCCATGCGACTATATTGTGAGGACTACTGTGAGGGATGTGAGGGTTCTAAGTGTCGGAATCTGTCTTATTTAGAGGGACAAAGAGAAGCTGACGTGTCGAGACCGTCTCCCTGCCTACATGACCAACGTTGTCATGATGCTGTTAATGGTGAGAAAAACATACTACACTCAACATTATTATGGCACTTATTCTGATTAGATTTAAGGGCATTCTGAAAAGAGTTAAAACTCAGAGCAAAATGTATTAATCGTGACTCACATAGGCCATATGTAATTGTGTTTATATTACTAAGCTATAGACTTTTACATTTAGACACATGGGACATAATAAGCAGTCTCACTTGGTATTGGCTTGTACTGGTTGAAATACAACCAGAAGGCCCAGGCGGTGGCGTAACCGTCTGGGCGCCCGACTGGTAATCCAGTCGCAGTGTGCCGTGGGTTCGACTCCCGAGCCCGACACGGCCTTTACTGCATGTCTTCCCCCATCTCTCTCCCGTTTCCTGTCAGCCTACTGTCTGTCCCTTCAAAAAAAAAAAAAAACGCAAAAATATATCTTAAAAAAAATACAACCAGATGACGATTTGATTTTAAACTTGAGGCCAACATCTAATGTGAACATGTATCAGATAATATGTTGTGAGGTGAAGTTAGACGTTGACTCATTGACGTCTGTCTGTCTGTCTGTCTGTCTGTCTGTCTGTCTGTCTGTCCGTCAGATTGGTGTGACCTTTGCCCTTGTGTTTGGGGTGATCCTTTATCGAATCTCCACCAAGGCGGCTCTCCACATGAGCTCCAACCCCATCACACGCAGCCACGTCCGGCTGACGGTCAAGACCACGGCGGCCATAATCAACCTGGTGGTGATACTCATACTGGACGAGGTGTACGGAGCAGTGGCACGATGGCTGACAGAGTTAGGTGAGTAGTGGGACAGTGTTCATTCCGTCGACTTAAAACTAAGACGAAGAATGAAAAAACTTTTTTCACCGACGAAAACTAAATGGAAACTAAATGAAAACTAAGCTATGATAACTAAGACCTAAATATACTGACAATTTCGTCAACAAATAAAAACTAGACTAAAATGTTAGGAAGGGACTAGTGGACAAGAGATCCAGTATAAGTCATTTTAGCTATTTTCAGCAAGTGTATAAACAGTTATTACGACGGCATCAAGGCCCACCAAAATGCATTTCTGTCGACTAAATCACCTGTAGATTTAGTCGACTAAAAACGTATGATATTTAGTCGACTGAAACTAGATTTACCCTAAAACATTCCGGCAAATGACTAAAATGTGACTAAAACTAAATGAAAAGTAAAAATCAAATCAAAATTTGCTGCCAAAAATAACACTGTATGGGAGACACTACTATGATAGAGTAGGGGGACATCGCACTATACCAATTTGCTCTCCCGTTTTTATTGTTTTTTTGTTTTTGTTCTTTTTCCAGAGGTCCCAAAGACAGACAAGAGTTTTGAGGAACGCCTTATTTTTAAGACCTTCATCCTGAAATTTGTGAACGCTTTCACGCCCATTATCTACATCGCTTTCTTCAGAGGAAGGTTAGTAGCCATGACTGACACCCCTCAGACCCGTCATTATCATGGCAATCTTGTTAGCCAGTGAATGCATACAGTACTTAACATGAGATTATTTCACAATATGCACATCCCAGTTTGTATACGGTGTTGGACCCAAAAAAGTGGTCAAATGAAGAAAAAGTGGAATGTCCGCACACCGCACCGCTCCCCGTCCTTTTGTAGGTTGAAATAAAAAAGGGCCGGTAGCAGAATTATATTGTGTGCGGACATTTCACTTTTTCTTCATTTGGGCAATGATTGATTCCCACTCCCTAACCATTATGTTTATTTTCCCTAAAAGGCTGGTGGGCAGACCAGGCAGCTACTTATATGTGTTTGAGTCGTACAGAATGGAAGAGGTAAGGCATTAATCGCATGTTTTAAGCCATAATATCACGCCGTGTCCCACAGAAGAAAAATAGCCAATCCAAAAGCTCAAGCTCTCAGTTTGATTTGTGCGTTTTTATGATGCATTGACCCATTCTGGGCGGGAACCCCTTTTGGTGTTTTAAAGCATTATGTTATACTTTAGCTGTTGAAAAATAGCAGATCTACAAGCTCGTAGCGCGGCACTCGGTGCCGCGCTACGAGCTTGTAGATCTGCTATTTTTGAAAAATAGCCAATCCAAAAGCTCAAGCTCTCAGTTTGATTTGTGCGTTTTTATGATGCATTGACCCATTCTGGGCGGGAACCCCTTTTGGTGTTTTAAAGCATTATGTTATACTTTAGCTGTTGAAAAATAGCAGATCTACAAGCTCGTAGCGCGGCACTCGGTGCCGCGCTACGAGCTTGTAGATCTGCTATTTTTGAAAAATCGTGAAAATGTGGCCCAAATCTTTGAATACCGTATATATTCTTTCAGAGCGAACGTTTTTAAACTGAAATATTTGCTTCTGGGAGGTCCCTGGATCAACATATTTTCAGATGAGGGTCTGCTGCCAATTACAGATAAAGATGGGGGTTCTTGACATGAACCACTGACATAGAAACATTTCAGAAGACTTTTAGGATTTAGAAGACATTTTGTAGAATCGTCCTCAGGTCTAAATGGGTTAAAAAACGGATGGACTAATATAGAGATCTGTCCCAGTGTAACTGTAGACTAAAACTGAGAGTAAACTGATTATGATTCATCAAACTACCGTGGAGAGCCGATCAGAGCTCTGTGGTTCAAAGATGAGGCTGGTGTTTCACATGAATTGTTTTATTCCCTTATTGTTACAGGTGTGGTTCTGAAACAAATACACAAATCAAATATGCATATATCATCAATTTAACTTAAGCAAAAACATAGGACTTAACATGAAACTAACATAAACATGACTCACTTGCTTTTCCATGGACACACACGTGAACAGAAAAGGCTCAACACTGCACAACAAACTTTTCTCTTCTAGAGCTGTATACTGCCTTACATAGCAATCAGTGAGTTATGTCCTCTAATGCTAATTGGCCCCACCTGGAGGGCCTTTTCAACAGTGTCACTGTGTGTTCCTTCCCAGTGTGCTCATGGGGGCTGCCTGATGGAGCTGTGCATCCAGCTGAGCATCACCATGCTGGGCAAACAGCTCATCCAGAACAACCTGTTTGAGATCGGAATACCGTAAATAAATATGTGTTTCTCAGCATTTTTTATTTATTTAATAATTAGTATCCCACGATTTTGAAACCCATTTTTCACCCCTGTGTCAATTATCTAATGTGGTCCTGGGCTCTACACACCCTCTGACAACCATGGGGAGAGCAACGGACTTGAACTCATGCTTCCTTCATGCCTGAGTGTCCAAGTTTCTCCTTTACACCTGACGGGGGGAGTTTCCCTCGTTGGACGTATAGCGCATGGAAGGATCACGTTATAACAACCAGTTCCTTTCCCCTCCATCAGGCGTCCCGGCTGGCCAGGGGGATGTAGACCAGGATTACTGCATGTTTTTGTGAGGGTACCTACCCTAGGGGACACGGGGACACAGGGAGAGCATGCAAACCTCCTTTCTCAGCATTTTTTTGCTGATCCTCTTACCTAGTCACAGTACAATATGTGTGAGCTTAGTTTGAAGGGCGGTGAAATGTTTGGGTTCATCGTTTAATATCGCAAATAATATTGAACTTTTAATAACAAATTATTACTCTGTTATCAGTATCCACCCAAAAAACAAACACACTTGTTCCTGTGCGTGCGTGCGTGTGTGTGTGTGCGTGCGTGCGCGCGTGCGCGTGCGGTGTGCCGGTGCGTATATGTTCCTCAGAAAGCTAAAGAAGTTGATCCGCTACATCAAGTCAAAGCGCATGCCGTTCCAGGAGGAGGAGAGAGAGAAGAAACTGCAGAGATATGAGATAGACCACTTCTTGGAGCCGTTCGCTGGCCTAACACCAGAGTACATGGAAATGAGTCAGTGCCACACACACACACACACACACACACACACACACATTCCTAGGTGCTTCTAACACGCAGAAATGTGTGTAGAGACGAATTGATTGGCATAATGACTAAATTGGGGAGAAACAGAAGGTAAAAAAAGATAAGCACCCTTCTCTAGTACTGTAACTGTGATGCTAGGCGCAGAGGCGGTTTCTATAAACACTGCTTTGTTGTGGCCTGTTTATTATTCCACAGACATTTTCTAGGGGCTCATAGACTACAATTAAACGATAGACCCTAAGTAAACATCAGGCAAAAAAATAAAATAATAGAATGGAATTTTCACTAAGCCACCTGACTAAACTCTGGTAGGGGTATCTTTAAACTAATGCCTTTCTTGAAGACTATGAATGGAATATGTGGGGGGAACCCTGCTATTTTTAATTCCCTAAACAAAACGGAAAGAAAACTGTTGACATTTACATAAACTATTTTACACCGTGCATAATGGGCAGCGGTGGCCTAAGTGTTAGAGGAACGCCCTTGTTGCCAAAAGGTTGCTGGTTCGATTCCCCAGACGGGCATGAGAAATCTGGGTCGGGAAGTGATTGGTCATCACTCACCGCTGAAGTGAGCCCTTAAGGCACTGAACCCCCAACTGCTCCAGTGGAGCTGCTTAGTGGCCAACCTTATAAGACTGTGGCTGTACTGGTCAGCTCCCAGGTTTTAATGTGTGTGTTTGTGTGTTTCTATGTGCAGGGTGTTTGCTGAAAATGAGCACTTGTGCTCAGCTACTACCCTGGGTAAATAAAGGGGGAAGAATTAAATAATAATAATAATCCCAAATACTTTGAGTGCTCCCATCCCCTGTTTTGACTAGTAGGTTAGTAGTTAATTCTGATTCTGAATTGTATAGTGTTTTTGTTGTTCAGGATTCACTTCTGAAAAACAATACATTCATTAATAAAATATGTTTTGGCATTGTGAGTACTGACACCGCAGTGAAGGCTTCTATAAATGATACCTAACCTAATAAGCCTAATAATACATTATAACGATTACACTAATAACAATTAAATAAATCAATTATAGCAAAAATGAGGGAGGTGGTGGGTCAGTTCAGAATAAAATCACTAAAGAAATCAGTAAATAAGTTTAACTGTAATTTAATAAACTTAAAACAAAACAAATTCCAATAACAATAGTCAACTTAAATGAAATCAAAATAAAATAAACTGTCTCAAAAGGGATGGGTGTGAGGTTCAAATGTCCTGGAACTGTTCAAGGCTAACTTAAATGTCCACAAAAAAGAAATCCAAAATGGAACCCGCTCCAAAGTTGCGTAGTGGAAAGTCTACTCGGCTCTTACCGCCCTTTCACCCGGTACGCAAAGTCCGTCCTCCTAATAATCCAAACTCCAGGGAAATAATCCAAAATGGAAAGAAAGTTCTCCTTCTCCAAAGGGTATAAATCCACACGATCCCACAAACTACTATAGCAAGACTTGGGATAAATCCTCTTGCTTCTCAGTGTAGCCTGTGTGTCTGTCTCTCTCCACCTCCACACTGGACTGCCAGACTCAATCTCTCCAGGTGGCCCAAACAATGTGATTGCCCCTCACCCCATCAGCCAGGTGAGCTGTGGGCGGGGCTTCACAATCACTGCCTGTTCTGTTACCATAGCAACACATGTATCTAGCTGGTTTCTCATGGCATAGTCCAGCAGATAACTATAAAAAACGCATAGTGTGGCAGATAGGTGGAAAAATAATAACATACATGAAAATAGTGCATAGCAAATGAAAAATGCATAAAAACAATGTGACTCTGGGCACAGATGTTACATATTCCCCTCCCCTAATGGAAGAGGCTCCTTGGGGCCAAAGTAAGCCTTCAGGTTCTGCACATGATATACATCACTATGATCTTTCGGCCCTAGAAGTGACACAGAATAGTTGACAGGGCCTAACCTTTTCTGTATCTTAGCAGGGCCCTTCCACTTAGGTGCGAGCTTGGCCATGAAACCTGCTTCTGCTTTGGACAGGGGGTGATCTCTGATCCACACTAGATCCCCAGGTTCAAATGTGACCTGCTCACGCCTGAGATTGTAATAGCGACCCTGTTTCTCTTGAGCCTTTGCCACATGCTGTCTGACACTCTCCACTAACCTCTTCTGTCTTTCCAGCAAGGCATAAGTGGTCTCGTCAGGATCAGGGGCTCGGCACAGGACCCTCTCCAGTGGGCCTTTCAGTTTGCGTCCCAGGGCTACTTCTGCTGGAGTGAAGCCCGTGCTTTCCTGCCATGCCGAGTTGATTGCGAACCGGAACTCTGAAAGCCACATGTCCCATGTATTGTGCTTGTCCTTGACAAAAGATGCCATCATTGTTTTCAAGGTGCGATTGATGCGTTCGGTCAAGTTTGTCTGAGGGTGGTATGCTGTTGTTAGCTTCTGGACCACTCCCCACTGTTGACATATCTGTGCCAGCAGCTGAGAGGTGAACTGTGCCCCTCTGTCAGACACGAGGTACTTGGGGGTACCCCACCTAGTGAAGATTTCCTCGATTAGCAAGGAAGCTATCTTGGGGGACTTCGCTTCTCGTATGGGGAACAGCTCAACCCATTTGGAGCAATAATCGACTACCACCATAAGGTATTGGTTGCCTTTCCTGCTCCTAGGAAAAGGCCCCATGAGATCAACACCCAGCATGAAACCAGGCTCCTTCACGGCAGTCGATTGTAAGTGGCCTGAGAGCTTGGTCAGTTGGGGCTTGTACTTCTGGCAGGTTATGCAGTTCTTGGTGTACCCCCATACATCCTTCCTCACATCTGGCCAGTACGCAACATCCAACAGTCTCAGTAGGGTTTTCAGCCTTCCTAGATGTCCTCCAAGTGGGCTGTCATGGAAGTAGTTGAGGAATTGGGACCTCATTCCTTTTGGGATGAACAACTGCCATTTCTGTCCTTCCTGCTTGATGGGTACGATCCTGTACAGGAATCCATTTTCGAGGGCATAGTGGATGCGTCCGTGTTTGACTTTTCCATCTTGCACCTCTTTCACCAACTCTTGTACTTCAGGATCATACTGCTGAGCCGCAGAAATATCGGCCCAGTCTACAGGGAGGGTGCATCGGTGACTGTGAACAGTACGGCTGACACACAGAATGGCTACGTCTTCCACCCCGACAGGTGCTCTAGACAGGGCATCTGGAACAACATTAAATCGTCCCTTCCTGTAAATGACATTGAAGTCGAACTCCTGTAGCCTAATTGTCCAACGTGCCAGTCTGGAAGTTGGTTTTGGGTGGTTGAAAACCCACGCCAAGGAAGAATGGTCAGTAACCACCTCGAACTTCCGCCCTTCAAGAAAGGCTCTCCATTTCTCTACCGCCCATACAACGGCAAGGCATTCTCTCTCTGAGACAGAGTAATTTCTCTCAGCAGGGTTGAGGACACGCGATGCGTACGCAATGACTCGCTCAACGCCTTCCACCTCTTGGGTAAGCACGGCCCCCAAACCGATGCCACTTGCGTCTGTCTGAACCTTGAAAGGTAAACTGAAGTTTGGTGCCATCAGCACTGGAGCTGTGGTGAGAGCCTGCTTCAGGTCTTCAAAAGCGGCTTGGCACTCTGAGGTCCACACCCACGGTGTGCCCTTCTTTTTTAGCGCATTAAGGGGTGCAGCCCGTTCAGAAAATCGGTGAATGAACCGATGATACCAGCCGGCAATCCCCAAGAATCTTTCAATGTCCTTCACTGAGGACGGTGTCGGGAAAGACAAGACAGAATCAATTTTCCTCGCCTCAGTGTGGATTCCTTCGCCAGACACCTCGTGACCCAGGAAGGTCAGTGATCGCTGGAAGAGGTTACACTTCCCCAAGTTCAGGGTGAGTCCGGCGCCCTGGAGCCTGGAAAACACCTCCCTCAGGTGCTGTAGGTGCTGCTGATCGTTTTGTGAGTAAATCACAATATCGTCGATGTACACAAAGCAGAACTTCCTTATCAGCCCTCTCAGGACTGTTTCCATGAGGCGTTGGAAGGTTGCCGCTGCGTTCTTGAGCCCGAAAGGCAGAACAAGGAACTCATATAGACCCTGTGGAGTGGCGAAGGCTGTCTTGTGGATGCTCCGCGGATCCATTCCCACTTGCCAGTATCCACTCTTCAAGTCAAGGGTGCTGAACACTGTGGCAGCATGCATGGACTCTAAGATCTCATGAATGTGAGGCATGGGGTAGGCGTCCAAAGGGGTTTTAGCGTTGACAGCTCTGTAGTCCACGCAGAACCGAAGCTTTCCACATTTCTTCTTCACCAACACCACAGGTGCAGCCCATGGTGAAGCAGATGGCCTGATGATTCGCTTGTCCAACATGTCCTTAATCTCTCCTGCCACATACTCCTGTTTCTCTTGTGACATCCTGTATGCACGTCGACGGATAGGAACCTCATCGTTAGTTAGGATGCTGTGGTTAACCACTGAGGTGTGGCCAATTGCGTCCGTACAGACGGATGACCAGTCATTGAGAAGATGTTCTAGCTGGCCCTGAACCAGTTCACTGACAGAAGCTGCTTGAACCAGTCTTTGCACATGGTCTACCGGACCGGGGTCACCTTCTTGCTCCCTTCCATCCTCCAGTTGGCTACTGGTGTGGATACATGGAGCAGCAGGCACTGGGACAGCAAGGTACAGATGGGCACCATGCAAAGGGTCAAGTGTCGAGCTTTGGTGGTTGAAAGGATGGTACTCAAGTTGGTCTCCTCTGGAAATGGCGTAGCGGGAGTTCTTGAAGTCAAGGATGATTCCCGTAAGAAACATGAAGTCCAGACCAGTTACTACTGGAAAAGCCAGGTGCTCGTCTTTCATAATCTTGACATCGACTGTGTACTGTCGACCATGAAAGACACAGTCAATCATTGCATGACCAATGGCACTGTTGATCTTGCCATCAGCCAACATGAAAGCACCATTGTGGCAAGTCTTCAGTCCCTCACTGGGACCTTTTAAACGTCTCCACAAAGACTCCTGCACCAGAGTATAGGTACAGCCGGTATCCAGAAGACCCCAACAGTGGTATGACTTCAGGAGCATAGACAGCATGATTGGCTCGCTAGGCTTTTCTTGCGTCTCAGCCGACTGCACAACAGAAAGGTTCCCAGGGGTTTTCTTTCCCCCCGTGGGAGGTGCTGAGGTTCCAGTCGTCTTCTTCTGCTGCTCTGCTTTGTTAGCTTGTGCCCAGTATGACTTAGAGGCCAACAGGTCTTTCTCAATGAGTGTCCCGACACGTACCAACTCATCAACCGATCGCACAGATCCCCTGACTAGACTTGCCAGCCTAGGGTTGCAATTGCGAAGAATGTGCTGGAGTATGGCTCTCTCAGGCAGATCGGCTTGCCATCTCAGACAGAGAGCTCGTAACTGGAAAGCAAAGTCTCTAATACTCTCATGTGGTTCTTGTCGTTTCTCACGGATCCGCATCTCGGCCTCCGCTTCATAGTCCTCAGACAGGAAGGACCTCAAGAAAGCATCTTTAAACTCATTCCAGGTCTGCACCCGGGTTCGTTCGGCCTTCCACCAGTCTTTGGCCGTTCCGCTCAAGACTGAATTAAGTGCTGCAAGGATCTCAAGATCAGGTAGGGGGCGCACAGCCAAGAACTCTTCACACTTCTCCAGATAGGAGATTGGATCCAAGTCACTTCCCCTGTCGCCAAAACAAGGAAACTCCACCTTGACTGGAGGTTTCAAGTGATAGGCAGGGTGAATGACACTCCTCTGGCTGTCGTCTGGCATTGTCTTTGCCCCAAAAGGAATGGGTGAACTCTGCTTTGAGTGAGACTTGGCAGATGCATGACCCACCGGCATGGGGGTAGAGGTGCTAACTGGCAGACGAGAATTCATCATGTCATTCCACCGAGCATCTCTCCGCTTCAAGCAGTTCACCATTTCAGAGTCAAGATTCTCAATGGAGGTTGAGACTAGATCTTTAAGAGCTGCGCACTCCTTGTCAATGCGGTGATTAACTCCTTGCTCTCCTTTCTTTGCATTTGAATACAGAGCCCCAATATCTGCGCCCTGTTGCTGCAGCAATGCCTCCACTGCCACCAACCTTTGGCTGAATTCACCTTCGACGAGGGCTTTGGTGAGGTTAAGGCTCCGCTCAACAGCCGTGACTCTAGTGTCCATGTCACCATAATGACTGTACAGTTGAGTTATTAATGCTCCCACCCTGTCTTGTGATGAAGGTGGCTCTGCCTGTAAGTCAGTGTTAGTCACTCCACTAGCCCCATCTGCAGGTTCTTGGACTGGGTTGGGTGGAGGAGGCTCCTCTACGCCCTGTTCACTGCCCTCGGGATCTGTATCATCCTCGCCATAGAGTGATTTGAGGGACTCTGACAACGCATCTCTCCTAGTCCTAAACGAGGCTGCACTGTAATCTGGAGTCTGATCTACATTTCCTGACCCAGGGTAGTGAGACAGGTTTGGTGGCTCCTCACCTGCTCTGTTCTCATCATCAGACATGTTTGCTTAAATTACTGAAAAGTGATTATATTATTGGTATTCTATTGAACTGACCGTCCCTGTTCAGGCTCCATTCTATAACGATTACACTAATAACAATTAAATAAATCAATTATAGCAAAAATGAGGGAGGTGGTGGGTCAGTTCAGAATAAAATCACTAAAGAAATCAGTAAATAAGTTTAACTGTAATTTAATAAACTTAAAACAAAACAAATTCCAATAACAATAGTCAACTTAAATGAAATCAAAATAAAATAAACTGTCTCAAAAGGGATGGGTGTGAGGTTCAAATGTCCTGGAACTGTTCAAGGCTAACTTAAATGTCCACAAAAAAGAAATCCAAAATGGAACCCGCTCCAAAGTTGCGTAGTGGAAAGTCTACTCGGCTCTTACCGCCCTTTCACCCGGTACGCAAAGTCCGTCCTCCTAATAATCCAAACTCCAGGGAAATAATCCAAAATGGAAAGAAAGTTCTCCTTCTCCAAAGGGTATAAATCCACACGATCCCACAAACTACTATAGCAAGACTTGGGATAAATCCTCTTGCTTCTCAGTGTAGCACATGCTGTCTGTCTCTCTCCACCTCCACACTGGACTGCCAGACTCAATCTCTCCAGGTGGCCCAAACAATGTGATTGCCCCTCACCCCATCAGCCAGGTGAGCTGTGGGCGGGGCTTCACAATCACTGCCTGTTCTGTTACCATAGCAACACATGTATCTAGCTGGTTTCTCATGGCATAGTCCAGCAGATAACTATAAAAAACGCATAGTGTGGCAGATAGGTGGAAAAATAATAACATACATGAAAATAGTGCATAGCAAATGAAAAATGCATAAAAACAATGTGACTCTGGGCACAGATGTTACAACATAATAGAAACTAGCAGCCAAGAGACTGTGTAGTGGAGTTCTGTGTACAACGCAATACAGCTGTGATTCCATTACATTTATGTGAAATTCCTATGAAATGCAATCGATTCGATTCAATCCATACTACAGTATAAAACGTCAAACTCTCCATTTCTTCTATCACTCTGTCTCTCTCTCTAGTCATTCAGTTTGGTTTCGTGACGCTGTTTGTGGCGTCTTTCCCCCTGGCGCCTCTCTTTGCTCTGCTGAACAACATCATTGAGATCCGACTCGATGCCAAGAAGTTTGTTGCTGAGCTCCGAAGGCCCGTGGCAGCAAGAGCTAAAGATATCGGTAGGTTGACGGCAGTGTTGTTTTTGGCAGAAAATTTCTATTTTAGTTTAGTCATAGTCTTTGGACTGAAACTTCATTTAGTTTTAGTCACATTTTAGTCACCTGGAATGTCTTAGGGTTAGTCTAGTTTTAGTCGACTAAATGTCATAAGATTTTAGTCGACTAAATCTACAGTTGATTTAGTCGACTAAAATGTATTTTGGCGGGTCTTGATGCCGTCGTAATGACTGTTTTTACACTTGCTGAAAATAGCCGATCTACTTGCAACCAAGTGTAAAAGGACTTATACTGGATCTCTTGTCCACTAGTCCCTTCCTAACATTTGAGTCTAGTTTTTATGTTGACGAAATTGTCAGTATATTTAGTCTTAGTTTTAGTCATCGTAGCTTAGTTTTCATTTAGTTTCCATTTGTTTTTGTCAGTGAAAATAGGTAGTCGACGAACATTTTTCGTCTTAGTTTTAGTCGACGAAAACAACACTGGTTGACAGTATACGCCCACAACTAACAACTTCAGACATTCAGACTTGTATAATACCTCAAACAAGAAAAAAAAGACCATTATCGCAAACATCGACCAAGTTGCAAATAATAAAAGAAAGAGGCATTGTGAGCTTGTAGATCTGCTATTTTCACAATATTTATCTATGGAACTGAGTCAAACTAAATGTAATGACTCAACTCCAAGTGGTCGTTCCTCAGTTAAAATGATTAGGATTATTTTGGAGGTCTTAAGAACCTGATCTAAACAGCCTACGTGTTCAGCCAAAATATAAACTACAGTATAGTATGTCAAAATATGTAATTTTGTAAAGGACTACATTGGCTATGTATCATTGAGGCTATCCTTGCATGGCATAAATAGATAAAGGTTTTGTTTTTGGCTAGGTGTCCCAGCCTTCATCCAATCAGGATAGAGAGGGGCCTTCTGCCAATCATGATCGAGCGGGGGCGGGCCTTGGTGTGTGTGCTGTTGGCCTGTCGCGTGTCCCCCCACTGTGCGTGCATGTGCACATCTTGTTACCGGGGCGGACCGTGGGTTTTTCAAAATCACCCAAATCACTGAATGCTCCTTTAAATATATTGTATGTGTTTTCAGGTATATGGTACAACTTACTCCGAGCAGTGGCGAAAGTGGCTGTTATAATTAATGTAAGTAGAGCTTCATCTTACACATGGCAAGACACACACCTATCAGCTCCCTGCTGCAATCAATCTGTATTGATCACTAACCTGGTGCAAGACTTCTCTCACTGGACATTTTCCAACCATGTCATTTGTAAACCCGGCCCACACGTTGTTTAGAATAACAAAATGATCTTGCGGCCTATTTAGCGACCATTTACATGAGCATTATTATGTTGGCTTTGAAATTAGGTGTGGTCTGGCACAATCACTGCTATCTTACGCACACTTTGCACTTAGATTTAGCAGCCGTCTAACTATAACAAAGTTGGAGGCGAAACACACTAGACGCAGTTTTTTATTTTTTATTTTATTTTATCAGGGAAGAACATTGAGAGCATGCTCTCTTTTGCAATCGCACTCTGTCCTTGCATGTCTCTCTCCCCTCTTACTCTTACGCTCCCTGTCTTCATACTGTTTTTGTTCACCCATTTTGGGCGGGAACCCCTTTTGGTGTTAGCATTATGTTATGCTTTAGCTATTGAAAAATAGCAGATCTACAAGCTCATAGCGCGCCACCGAGTGGCGCGCTACGAGCTTGTGGGTCTGCTATTTTTGAAAGATCGTAAAAATGTTACGCAAATCTTTGAATATATATTCTTTCAAAGAAGTTTTAACTCGGGTCTAAATTTCTCTCCCTCTGACTCCCTCCTTCCTTCTATGTGTCTCTCTCTCTCTCTCTCTCTCTCTCTCTCTCACTCCCCGTTTCCCATTTCTTCACTATATACGCGTTATGTTTCAACTCTCCAGGCGTTTGTCATATCCTTCACATCGGACTTCATCCCTCGGCTGGTGTATCAGTACATGTACAGTCCCGACGGGTCCATGCACGGCTTCGTCAACCACACCCTGTCTTATTTTAATGTCAGCCACTTCCAGAACGGCACGGCGCCCATGGACGCCATGCACCTGGGCTACCCCGTGGAGATGTGCAGGTGAGAGGTCTGGTAGAGGCCAGTAAAGAACCTGAACGATGCAACGATGTTTTGGGTCCGATATATAGTTCCCCGTTTTGGAGGGGCCTACCACAGATTATTATGTTTTGACCAGTGTTGATTCCGTCGACTAAAACTAAGGCGCGATTCATACTCCTATTTTAGAGCCGAATAATGAGGTTCGGGGAGGGGGGGGAGGGGGGGGGGGGATTTCTGACGAGCCAAAATCATTTCGGCACTACAGCGGTAAAATAGGAGTATGAATCGGTCGTAAGACGAAAAATGTTCGTTGACTACCTTTTTCACTGAGGAAAACGAAATGATAACTAAGCTATGATGACTGAAACTAAGACTAAATGTATTGACAATTTTGTCAACAAATAAAAACTACACTAAAATGTTAGGAAGGGACTAGTGGACTAGAGATCTAGTATAAGTCATTTTACACATGGTTGCGTGCTGAAAATAGCAGATCTACAATCTCACAACACGTCAAGCTGCCATGTGAGCTTGTAGATCGGCTATTTTCAGCAAGTGTAAAAACAATCATTACGACGGCATCAAGGCCCGCCAAAACACATTTCAGTCGAGTAAATCAACTGCAGATTTAGTCGACTAAAATCTTATGATATTTAGTCGACTAAAACTACACTTAACACTAAAACATTCCGGGTGACTAAAATGTGACTAAAACTAAATGAAAACTATTCAGAGACTATGACTAAAATTTTAATCTAAATTTTGCTGCCAAAAACAACACTGGTTTTGACTTCCTAGTTTGTTCCTATTTTGTATTTTGTTCTTCTCCTAGTCCGTCTGTTGGTGTGTGTTTTGTAATCGTTGAATAAATATTTGGCAGTGTTTTCACAAAACGTAGGTCAGGATTTAGAAAGTGTTTTTTAGAATCGGCCTTTAGTCCTTAATTCCTAAATGAGTGAATAGACCCATCTATAAATCAGAGATGGAACGTTCTTCATTCCGTCTGCAGGTATAAAGACTACAGGGAACCGCCGTGGTCGGCCACTCCCTACGAGATCTCCAAGGAGTTCTACGCTATCCTCGCCGTGCGCTTGGCCTTCGTCATACTCTTCCAGGTAACGCCATTCCCTCAACTCGCAGTTTGATTTGATTTATGATACTGTTCTATTTCTATTTTTTATTTTATTTAACTGCCAGGACCTATACGCACTGCCAGGACCTATACGCACCTGCTGTAAAATTAAACCGGGTGTGCTGAAGTCATCTCTCTAATTAATTTTATTTAACAAAATCAAGACGAATTATAAAAAATATATATACCGGTATATATTATATATACGCATCCGTGGCATTTACTATGAAAACGTGCATTTACCCACAGTTTGTTAGTCCGTCACCCCAGGCATGACCATATATGGTGACATAACGTGACATCACGAGACATCGTCATCGATATTAAGCCCATATATGGGAAATGCCCATATATGGAGATCCCTGATGTCATCAGTATTGGCCAGAAACTCTACATCAGACCTCAAACCCTTAGATCTCCATATATGGAGCGGACCTGTTCTGACATTCCATATGTAGATCCTTCCCCCGTCCTTCCTCGTCGATGTCTCCCTTTTGACTGATACCCGTCCATTTAAACTCTCGCCCCAAAGTGATTAGTGCAGCCGTGCCAGGCACCTGGGCCTGGTTCTCAACAGGCCCGACAATTATGGACCGGCCCTACCTGGGCCCTCATCAAACCCTGTACACTAAAGACACTGCCCCCGCTGTGACCCTTACATCTCCATATATGGAGCTGACCTGTTCTGACATTACATATGTTGATCTAACCCCATCAAACCCTGTACGCTCCATATGGCCAGTACAGAATTAATTCCATATGTTGATCTGACACCCCCCCCCCCCCCCCCCCCCATGCCAAAGCGCCAGCGCTCGCCCAGCAGTCTGCCGTCACCCAGGTGGATGCGTGCACGCGACCTCACCCTTCAGGGCGTCTTACTGGTTGTTAATGTGTTGCACCTAAAAAATAACAGGTCAAAATATGGCTGCCAGGTTGAAAATGGTCCAAATATGTATTTATTTTAGGGTATAGAATGTATCTATGTTGGGAAGCGAGTGTGCAATTTTACTGATAAAGTAAATTAAAAGAAAATTCATAATGTTTTGTAAATGGTGCCAATTATGTAGCGCTTTAAGCACATTACATAGATTGTGCATTACTTTCACCCATTCACACACACACACACAGTCATACACCGATGATGGAGGAAACCATGCAAGGCACCAACCTGCACATCGGCAGCAATTAGGGGTTCAGAGTCTTGCTCAAGGACACTTCGACACTAAGTCTGGGGGAGCCCACAGGGATCGAACTGGGAACCTTTTTGTTCCCATCCGGCCACTCTACCCTAGCAGTCGTATATAGTGCAATAATAATATGTTTTTATTGTATTTCTCCCCTCTACAACACACACACACACACATTCACAGAACGTGGTGCTGCTGATGAGCGACGTGGTGGACTGGCTGATTCCCGACATTCCCAAGGACATCAGTCTCCAGATCCACGAGGAGAAGATCCTGCTGGTGGAGCTCTTCATGAAAGAGGAGCAGGGCAAGATGCACATCCTGGACTGCATGATGCCAGTGCCACAGCCCCCCAGCAGCAAAGTACAAACGTCGGGCCCACAGCCCCCCGGCAGCAAAGCCCACCGCAGCCCAGCGCTCCGCCCGCGATCCACAGTCCACAGTAACAACGCCAACAACTTGAATGTAGTGGGTTAGTACTTAGCAGAGTAATGAAACACCAACGGTCCTTTTTTTTGTGCGCGTGTGTGATTAATTCACCCCAAAAAAAATCTATGTGGTGATTTTTTTCCACCGCAAATAAAAGCATCCACCTGCGCGATCGATGAGCAACTCGTCCACCGCCAGTAGGGGGCAGTGGCGATTGTTCAGCGACTACGTAATAGGCTCCTGTTCTATTTCGCTTGTAGAAGTAGAGCACCCCCTCCTCCCCAAAAGCAGCTAGCGGCTAAAGCTAATGTCAAGTTGTCAACATCGTCTATCTAAGAGTCTTTATGAAGAATTCATGTTTTAACCAGGTGGCGACGTGGATTTACGATTGAGCCGCTAACCATAGTCGCTATGTTTCATCCGGCGCGATCTGAGCCGTGAATACGAGAAAAAAGGCCTAGAAATGCCTCCAGGCCTCTCCATTGTGTGCGGACCTGTATAAGGCTCCAGGCAAAGCCAATCGGTAGCCGAGAGCTACCGATCAAACGGGAGCCCCGATCCGGGGTAAGTCATTAATATAATGTTATCAATTAATAGGAAGCTATAAAAACACGTAAAAGAAGTCATTGGCGCTCCAGGAGTTCATGGAAACCACGATAAGTAAACTATTGGGCGTTCTATGAGTTTTAAACTATATGAATATAGCTTGAAACCATATATTTGCAGTTACATTTTTTGTTGGATCATTTATACGCCATATGGTAGGTAAGGTAAATTTGCCCATATGCCCCTGGTGTGTAAAAAAAACCTAAACATTAAGTCCTTTCACTTTGACGCAGCCACTATCCAAATCTCCATGATTTTCTACATTCAAACTGGCCTTATAGTGTTTCATTACTCTTTAACAAGTAAATTACTCCACTGATAAGCTACGTACTCCCAGCCAAATCAGAATATCAGGGTTGCTACTGTAGCTGGGTGAAGCTAACTCGACAGCTGAGGTGTAACCAAGTATGTGCCCTTATTCTTGTCCAGAACATTCCAGCGAATGGGAGAGCAGCACTCTGATGATTGACTATAGGGATGGACTTATATGGAATAGGAGCTTTCTGAGAACATGTAGGATGACTACAGTGTTCTATAGGCTATAAAATAGAGAGAGTTCACACTGCCATTTTCTTTCACTAAGTAATGTCTTAACCCAGGGGTCTTCAACAGGGGGTCCGGGACACCGCCTAGGGGGTCCTCGAGAGATACTGCCAGCCAAATATTATTTGTGTGATAGGAACTTTATTTTTTATTTTTTTACATTAGCCCTCACATCCCTATTCTGGGGCGGAGGGACATTAGCAGAAAATAACAGATCTACAAGCTCACAACGTGTCTGCGTTGTGAGCAGACTGCGAAGACAGAGACTTGGTGTACAGGGACACAATAGCAGACCATGTACCGATGCCAAAGGTCAAATTCACAAAGTCTTGAGGGTTTAAATGGTTAAATGTCTGAAATCAGTAACACACATTTAACATGATGTCTGAAAACACACATTTAACAATAAGTAATGGGGCATCCCTGCTTCATCTCTTCACAGCAAAGGCCAGGGTCCTTGGCGAAGGGGTCCTTGGCTTAAAAACGTTGAAGACCCCTGTAACCACAGCTTCATCTGGAGATTAGAGCTCTCAGTTGTAACTATATGTTTATGTCTTCCAACAGTTATAAGACTGATGCAAACCTACTGTCTTTAAAATAAGAAGAAAACAAAATCACTGCCTTTTGTAATCTTACAACTGTATTTTCAATAACTAAGACGATGGCAATATATATTTTATAGCACGAAAATTACATTAGTGGTGATGGGAGGCAAGCTTAGGTGGCTAAAATGTTTTTCTTTTTCTTTTTACTGTGTGTCTTTGAAAATATGTGCAATAAGATCTGTGCAATAACAATAAGATCAAATAACATTTGAGGTATGGTCAGCTTTAACAAAACAGCCCTGCAAGTGTTATGTTCTTAGCTAATAGATCTTTGCTTAACTGAAAGGTCATAAAAAAACATGGAACGGATTGGAGATGCAGTATACCAAAATCATATTGGCCAAGCTTTGAGGGACATGGAGGAAGAGACAGACATGGTAACACAGTTTCACAAGACCGCTAACCTGCGTTATCTTTATAGAACACTTATGCCATATCATAGTAGTACAATATCCAAAATCACAGACAATATCCAGTATAATATCATGATATGGATATAAAATTAATACTAGGGATGTCCCGATACAGTTTATTTTGCTCCCGATCCGATTCATTTGAAAATGATGTGATCGGCCCCGATTTCCGACCACACGATCGGATCGGCACAACCCTAGTGAGTTTAGCAAGAATGTTCACAAATGTATAGTTGCCGGTTGGTGAATGTCAGATTGCTAACACAACATGTTTGTACAGAGGATATTGCTTGCAATATGTAATGGGAAAATTAAGATAAAGTCTGCACCATTATAGTAATACTACCAATGACTTGAAACAATTATCCTGTTAGAAAATACAGTCATCTCTAGAATTGTTGGCACGCTGGTTGAATGACGTATTATCTTAAAAAGGCATTTTATATATTTATCACATATAGTAGCCTTGAGAACCACTGGTTCCAATAGAAGTCTCTCTTGTTTTTGTTGCATGAGGCAGCTTTATGTACAAGTACATCCCCCAGCCATGTACTGTACTACTGTATACCTGCTGGGCATAACGCTATCATGTCGCTGGGACTTACTGTACCCCCAGTCCTACCTTTTGGTGTAGAGTGCCAAAGCAGGGATGCATTGGGTACCATTTTTATAGTCTTTGGTATGACTCGGGACCAGGGATTGAACCCCCGACCTCCCAGCATTAGGATGGATACTCCATTGTGGTCACTAAGCACGCGTGTCATTTCTAAAGTGTATATAACTAATTCCCCACCCTATCGGTATGCAACTTGGACACAAACTGAGTCGACAGTATCTGTGCCATATGCACTTGGCATAAAGCACTCCCTCTGGTGTGCCTCACAGGGCCTCAAGGCCGCTTTCTGTTGGTGCACCCTTTGTTTTCAGTGTCTACATTTTACATGGTCTGCATTCCTCCGTGCATTAACATGGTACAGAAAAGGCTGCCCACAAGCAGAAACTGATGACGAGGACAGGATGATGGAAAGACTTGTCTTAAACCCATCAACGCACTTTCATCCGAATCAAGATATCTCGAAAGCAACTGGCTGCTGAACTGTCATGTAATTTGCTGGGCACCTTCATGCCACCCCGGAGGACGAAGCCTAAACCATTTGAGTTAATCCCATTAACTGTTGCACCGCCAACTTGTTTCATGTTTTAGCCCCACTAGTGTGCACGTGGAGCTCTTAAGGATGGCAATGTGAGTTGCTTCAAACCTGTTTGGTCCTGTAAGGAGCAGCACGGCCTTTAGGGGCTCACAGTCTTCTCTAGCTCTGGTCCATATAGCTCTAATGCCTTCATTAGAGCTATGGAACTGTTCTTCTCTTCCTACGCTCGCATAAATCAGACCAGCCTCTCGTCTGTAGTGTAAATATAAAGAAATACGTTTTACCTACTCACCAAAACAAAGGCGGTTTGTGTAATTAGAAAGCCTACTTTCCTTTGTGGACGCACTCTGAGCCCCCCACCTCCGGAAGGAAAATCTTGTCTTGGGCGCAGTGGAGTAGTAACTAAAAGTATTTATTTTCCGGTGGAAAAACAATCCCTTTCTGGCCAAAAAGTGCATTTTATGTGGTGGGGGGCTCTCACTGTGCGTCCACTAAGGAAAGTAGGCTTTCTAATTACACAAACCGCCTTTGTATTGAACATTCATTATTCACATTCATCATGACTCACTATCCTATTTCAATGTATGTGTAAAGGGCTTTTCATTGTATATGCTTTTGCAGGACAATGTCAAATAACTTGTACTACTTCTTAGGCATAATGCAAGACATAATTGTGAATCTTTTGTTGTTTTTAATACTTGTAATTTCTATTCATTGATTGCCTTTTATCAATAAAGGTTGCCAATAATGCCAATAATTCTACAGGTGACTGTATTTGGTATGTATGTTATATAGTGAACACAGTTGATGCATTCATTATATTCCTTCTTATATTACAGATTGCACAAAGTGTTGATAGATAACACTTTCATGTTTTTATTTAAGTTGACTGTGACTGTGAAGAATGATGAAGTTATACACACACAGGCAGTGGAGAAAAAAAGTTTAATCAGCTAGGTCTCTCATACTGTGCAGGCTAACTTCTCCATGTGTCAGAATTAAAACCCATTTTGGGCGGGAACCCCTTTTGGTGTTAGGGTTATGTTATGCTTTAGCTATTGAAAAATAGCAGATCTACAAGCTCATAGCGTGCCACCGAGTGGCGCGCTACGAGCTTATAGGTCTGCTATTTTTTTTAAATCGAAGAACGACTGAAATAGAAACATAGCTTTTTCAGAAAAACTGTCAGGATGTAGAAGACATTTTTAGAATCTGATCTCAGGTCAGGCTTCAAATCACTCGTCTCTTTCTCAACATTGAGATGGTCCAATGCCACTGATGTTTGGAACGCAGGTAGCTTGGCACTGATTCAGAACCCTAGAGTAATGGGCATAAATGTTGGTCTTGTCCGGTAGAACAAGTCCCTTCTTCTTGCCATGAGAACTATAGTATATTTATCTTAAAGGACCACTTCACCACTTTTCAACCTATCTTCATACAATAGGTCCTCACTAATAATCATGATAAAATGGCACGATTTTTTTCTACTCAGTCTGTGTCTCATAGGAGGGCTGTGGGCAGTTTAGAAACCGTCTTCCAGTGACATCATCATTAGGCAGATTCTTTTTTAAACAAGATTCTTTTACAAAAATGTTTAGATTTTCATTATCGTGAGAACGATGGCTTCCATTTTCGCATTGCAACTTTTCAGGACTAGAAAGCCTGCAGTTTCTATTAGCTTGTATTCCCCATCGATGATGTCACTGGAAGACGGTTTCTGAACTGCCCACAGCCCTCCTATGAGACACAGACTGAGTAGAAAGGAATTGCGCCATTTTCTCATGATTATTTGTGAGAACCTACTATATGAAGATAGGTTGAAAAGTGGTGAAGTGGTCCTTTAATTGTGACAACTTTCACTGTTGCCTGCCCTGGACAGGGATAGTACATTTCGTGGAAAGGCATACAGTAAGTGTACGCATGGGAATACTAGTCTGTAAAATTAGGGCAATGAAGTGGTATTTGTTTTTGTGGATGCATTTAAAATATATATATTTTACTTCATGTATCATTATGTATCGTCTTTTCTTAAAACTCACTTTTATAGATTTTAATGTGATCTTTGTATTTTCTTATCGATTATCTTTTAGGATTTACATTTAACTTTATTCTTGTCATTTTGTATATAGTATCTTGACAAAAAGGAATGGTCCTGCCCGGTCCTTCACTTTATACAGAACAATGTTTCGGTCCAACTGATCTTCATCTGATAACTGCAGGGGTCATTGCCATGTTGGCTTGTGCTGGACATTGTTTGTCAATTATTATTATTTTCACGGACCATAAACACATTAAGAGATCGCCCTGAATGACCACAACAGGTCTGACTCTAAATAAGTGCAATACATTTTCCGAAGAAAGCCTGGAGACTTGACATGCAGTAATTAGCCGTTCACTAAGTCCCTCCCCAACCCATCCTTGTCCAATAGGCACATTAGCAGCGAAGAAAGCTTGACCTGCATAGCAACCGTTGCTAAACTATTTGGATTGGCATTGGATAATCACTTTTTGGGGTGGGATTTAGTGAAGGGCTAATTGGGTCTTATGATCAAAATAAGAACATTGGTGTGTAGAAAAAAAGAAAACCAACATTTGCCACAGACAAGACCGCAAGTCTGCCACCGACACAATTGTCCATGTATGGACATAATGATGGACCCCTGCCCCTGGATACCTGAAGAAGTTCATGTTGGACTGAAAGTTTACATCTAAAGGTCAGCTGGACCGAAAGGTTAAATGTGCTTGTAAGTGACAGTGTGCAGCGGGAGCTTTCCTTTTTTTAAACGTTAACTGTTCTCACCTATACACACCTGTCCTAGTGTGCAGAAAGACTTTTTTTCTATTATATACCTTACCTTTGCTTTTATTACTTTTGATTGATTGTATCTGTACCTTTTTATTCTGATTCTCTTGTAAAGCACTTGGTATAGCTGTATTTCTAGAATCTCCCTTAAGCTTTAAAAGGGTGTGGATTCTGCTTCTCATGCGTGTAGGACTGTTCAAATAAAGAGACAAGGAGCTCTTCAGCCAACAGAGATCACTTCAGCACACGGGGGTCATCAATATGAATGTGTGTCCATCGAGACTTGTCCTTGTCTGTGACAAATTCTAGATTTAGTTTTTACACAATGTGACGCATTGTGGGCTTTTAGATCGGCTATTTTCAAATTGCCAAGATGTATAGTGTTTAAGTGGTTAATGTATGTTTGTTTTCTAATCAAAATTAAAATCTCCGAAGTAACTATAGTAACTAAACTTTTCAAATAATTGTAGTGGAGTAAAAGTACAAATTTTGGCTCCCAGATGTAGTGGAGTAGAAGTAAAAGTACTGGAAATTGGAAATACAAAGTCAAATACCTAAATTTCTTTCAAAAAGTACAATAGCCTACTTAAGTAAAAGTACTTAGTTACTTTCCACCACTGCAAATTGATGCACCCAACCATTAAAGGTATATTCAGTGATTTCACTTAATTCAAATATCACTTTTTTTGTTTTGTTGTGATAATCCTCCCTACTATAGAGTGTGCTGGCCATATAAGGAGTTCCTCCCTGTCCCCAGTTAACCCCTGGGGGTCAAAAAACCTTAGGTTTCGTTTTTGACTCTCTATCCTGATTGGACGAAAGGCTGGGTCCCACAGCCAAAAATCGAAACCTAAGGTTTTTTGAGTGAAATCACTGAATATACCTTTAAGGTGGTTGCACACCGGCCGCGTTTTTCGGAAGACCGATGGAGAAACGCCGCTTAAAAATCCGAATTCACGCCAAGGGTGTGTGGAGACCTTTAGGGCTCATGGCGTTCATGAAATGACTTGCCAACTCACTGTCACATCTACTCTACATAATTTGGCATTTCCAAAAACAGATAAATGCAAGGGGAGAGTATCTACAGAATGTTCCTTCAGCAACAGGTCTGCTATTTTGGGCTGAACCTCAATCAAAACCCAACCCCAACCAAAAAGAACCTAACCCCCAACCCTTAACCCAACAAAAACGATCAACTTAATCCTTACCTCAACCCTAACATTCTTAGTCTGAGGGGAACAGTTGCAGAAAATAGCAGATCCACAAGCTCACAACACGTCGCACAGTGACTTGTTGTGAACTTGTAGATCGGCTATTTTCGGCACAGAGGTTACTAGGTTTAGGGCTATATCTTGCGCCACCCCTTAACCCGTATCCCTAAACTAATTTGCCATTTTTTTACTATTTAAAAAAACTTTTTAAAATAGTTCAAATAGCCGATCTACAAGCTCACAATGTCTCGATGGAGATCGGCTAGTTGAACTATTTTTAAATGTTTTTTTTTTAATAGTAAGAAATGGCACATTAGTTTAGGCCCTAAACTAATGTGCCATTTCTTACTATTAAAAAAAAAAACATTTAAAAATAGTTCAACTAGCCGATCTCCATCGAGAGATCTTGCGCCACCCTTATCCCTTATCCCTAAACTTTAGGGATAAGGGATAAGGGTGGCGCAAGATGGAGCCCTTGGAGGGAAAAAGAGAAGACCAAGTACAGAGCCAAAGGTAAAGTTTACAAAGCACAGGTTTAAGTGGCCACATTTCTGAAAATACACATTTGACATGAATCGAGTATAATGATAAAGAAGATGTGTAAACAAACAAGTAAATAAACAAAAAAACATGAATTATATAACACCGATGCTATAGTGCTGTCAAAACATTCTATGAAACTATCTAAACTAGATTTCTAGGAAGACTGCAACGTAACAAGTCACTTCTGAATGTGATGTGATGTGAACCATTTGAGTGCATTTCCATACTAAACCAAGACCTGCAGCCTACATAAATTTGAAAAAAAGCTTTGGACCAAAATAAAAATGTAGGCTAATGACAACTAAATTATTTCATTTAGCTCAGCACTATAGCTAACATTATTAGGCTACTGTTTAAATAAAAATAAATAGATAAATGACTATCCTTTTCGTTTATTCAATTGCAGTATACACTATACACTAGTACACTATAGGGGTTTCTATGGGCTTTGTGTGGTGCTTTTGAATGCTACTGCTACAGTGTTTTTAAAATCATGTAGGCTACTTGAATGGTGAAATATGTTTTAAAGCAATGGCTTTAGTATATTATATATAGTTATATTTGACAGTATAGTATAGCCTATCTATACTTTGACTGAAGTACTGGTGGGGTCGAGTACTTTGGCCAACAGTGTCTGTCACTGAATGTGTCACTGAATCCCAGTGGTGGAAAGTAACTTAGTATTTACATTTCTACTTCATACAACTAAGTCTAAATCATTCTGTCTTCAAGGTGATTCATGTTTTTATTAAACAAATCATATTAATACAATATAAATGACTGGGTTATGCCCTCTAAGATACTAAATACATATTGTTGTGGAGAGGTGGTTGAACTGTACTGTTTAGGCAAATGTAAAAAAATGTAAAATGTTCCCATTTGTAATTTTGAAATATTTTGGCAATTTGGTTAAATGGAGAACTTGGGACCACAATGGAAACAATTATAAGACCTCAGAACATGTGTGTTAAACTTTTAGCCTTAGAGTTTACTGTAATTCACGCTGTTTACATTTCTGACTAATAAAGTAGTTGATTGAATATTGATTGAAAAGATCTAATATCAATAGTCAAAATAGACATACTGTGTAGGCCTACAAGCTGACAAAGCGTCACATCGGAACTGTGGCTTTGGAACTGTCCCCTCTTTCCAAGTACAGGCACTCCAAAGGGTCCTGGATTGTCATTTCTCGTCACTGCCTCAAATCAAACTGTGATTTCCTGTTACCTGTCATCACTGCGAGCTTGTAAGATCAGCTAGGCCTATTTTTACTGTCTTTCGAACATTTGTGAAATTATGAGATACAGCTTAACTGGTTAAACTTCTTATATTGGTATTAGTGTCTACTGTCTAACAATGTTTACAGAAGTGATAAGAGTGATAGCCACGTGTTATCTAGGCTGTTATACCCTGAAGAAAGTGTTGACAGAATTATCCATCCCATTTTCATCTCATCCATCTCCCAGCAGGCATTGCCAATCCGACCCACATGGACGGTCATCATTCGTGTAGTCATACTGTACTGATTATGCTTCAACTGGTGCGTGCCTGTGTCTCTCTCTCAGCCGAATGGGACGTCAGTAGAGCGAACCCGTGTTACTGCTTCTGGGAATTCTGATCTTCTCGATGTTCTTCATGATCGTGTCGTGTAACGTCACATAATAGTTCCTGAGATCGGAGACGATGATCTTCAGACTGATGTATATGTTCTCGTCGATCTCTATTATCGTACGCCAGTAGTCCTCCACCTGTGGGTGCCTTACTATCTTAGACATCTGCTGTGCCCGGGTGATGTAGTACCTCGATATGTGGTCCAGGTAGGAGAAGGCCACGAGCGCCACCACCCGGAGCTCGGCTATCGTCTCCTCCTGGATCGACACGCCAAAGTTGTTGCCGTCCTCTATCTTGGGGATGAGCAGCTGGACCCACATTTGAACCGTGTTGCATTTCTCTATGAGCGTCTTGATCTCCGGTTTGACCTTTTCGATCAGGTCGACGAGCTTGGCGTTGCTCTTCATCGTCGTCTCGCTGGGCACGTCGAAGACCGCGGCGCCCGTCGCCTTATCCTCCCACCCGCCATCGCTCTGCGCTTCCAGCCTCTTGCGCAGGTTTGCCATCAGAGCGGGGTCAGGTCTGCTCAGGTTCATCTCCGAGTGGATCTCCTTCAGCTCAGAGACGTTTATGCAGGGATCGGTGGTGAGGAAGTGATCCAATTCCAGCAACTTGTTGGGGAAAAAATTGGCAACGAGGTGCTCTGCTTCTCTAGTGATCCGTTCCCTGAAAGCGTCCACCTTGGTTTTTATTTCATTATCCACTTTGAGGAGTGGAGACATCTTGAATCGAATTATATAAAGATGGCCCTTACAGTACCAGACATGTGTGCCTTCCTAAATTATGACATCAAGAATTGTGTGAGTTATTAAATTACCATTGATGTGCATTGCAGGTTGTCTGAGAACGATTACTAGTGAGGGTGCCTTCACGCCTTATACAGACAGACCTAGGGCTCAGGTGTGTTGTCACACACAACACACACACCGTAGCCTTGCACGCCTAACAACGGCAGTTTGTGCAGGCACAGTTTAAGTGTTTCCTGATGTTTGCCATTGTATGCTAGGACAATGGAGGCACCTATCTGGACTCAAACCAGTCTCCATGGTGGTTGGCAGGTACTTCAACCCTATACCACCCGGATAGGATCAACCAGAATTTTCATTATTAAAGTCTGAATGCCTTCTAAGTGCAGCCGTTTTTTTAGATGGAAGCGTGGCCAAAGTGGGACTCTTCATGGCGATTGCTATAGAGCGTCGCAGTCCCGCCCAGGAAATGATTCTCCGTTCATTTTCCTCATAGACATTTCAGAAAGTATTTATTTAAAGACGTTTACGCCGCGAACAAAGCCAACTCTTTGCATGACAAATCATGACAACAAACACAATTTTTGTTTGGTCTGGCACACGGTTGTTGACGCATGGTTGTTGACGTCATACATGATCTCATAATAATGTCCTAAATATGGACATCTCCATCCTCCAGTCCAAAGATGGACGTATACATCACGGCAAGAGTGTGTATAAAGGCCTCACAGCCGAGGTAATTTGCGGTCTTTGGTCATTAGTGGATCGATAAAGTATAGCACAACCACGGCTGACCCTCCATCACACAATAATAATACATATAGCTAGTTTCTAATAAATCGCGAACAATGTTCCACAACCGGTACGACAACGACGTTACAGTCTGGAGCCCCCAGGGGCGCATTCATCAGATTGAATATGCAATGGAGGCCGTGAAGCAGGGATCGGCGACGGTGGGTCTCAAGTCTCGCACTCACGCGGTCCTCGTTGCACTGAAGAGAGCTCAGTCGGAGTTGGCCGCCCACCAGAAGAAGATCCTGCACGTTGATAACCACGTGGGTATCTCCATCGCCGGTCTCAACGCCGACGCCCGGCTTCTCTGCAACTTCATGCGTCAGGAGTGCCTGGACTCCAGGTACGTGTTCGACCAGCCACTCCACGTGTCTCGCTTGGTCTCGGCCATCGGAAGCAAGACCCAAATACCGACGCAGAGATACGGAAGAAGGCCTTATGGTGTAGGGCTGCTCATTGCCGGATATGACGATATGGGTCCGCACATTTTTCAAACCTGCCCCTCTGCCAACTTCTTTGATTGCAAGGCCATGTCCATAGGTGCGCGCTCCCAGTCCGCACGGACCTACTTGGAGAGAAACATGGACACCTTCCTCGACTGCAATCTGCATGACCTCGTGCAACACGGCGTCCGCGCCCTAAGGGAAACCCTGCCCTCTCAGCTAGATCTCACCACAAAGAATGTGTCCATTGGGATCGTTGGCAAAGATATGGAGTTCACCATCTACGACGACGACGATGTTGCCCCATTCCTTGAGGGCCTCGAGGAGAGACCACAGAGGCAGGTGGAGCAGGCTGAAGAGGAGGAGCCTGCTGCAGAGCCAATGGAAGGCTGAGGTTGGAAATGTCACAGCCCTCATCATCATCATCATCACCAGTCAAAATAACTTTCACTCAAATGTTATACAACGTAACATTTTCACAAAAACATTTTTTTTCCTTCATGTAATCGGGAGTGAATATAGCCAAATATTTGACCCGCTTTTCTCTGTGCCGCGTCATTAGTCAGAAGGTTCATTGTTCCGAAATTTCTATCCCTATCTCTAAACCTAACCTAAACCTAACCGCAAGCACGGGAGCAAACCTAAACCTAACCGCAAGCACGGGAGCAAACCTAAACCTAACCGCAAGCACGGGAGCAGTGCATGTTCGGACTAACGGGACTTCGGATCTATGGGCCGTTCCCCTTTTCTCCCGATGAATTAGTGCCAATTAAGACCTTTCTGTGTTGCCACTGTTATTGTACCTCAATGGCTCACCCGCCAGTGAGGAGCCCCAACTGGGAGGACATAGTGCCTCCATCCTATACTACCATTCAACAAACAACCCTCTCGCTGACAGGCTACAGCCCCTCCAGCCTGTAGGAGTATACAGGCCAATGAACACGGGCAAATTGTTTCGGTAAAGACACTCGGCGTAACCGGATGCAGCGTGGTGGATTCAAACCTTAGAAATATAATAGAGACGTCACCGAGAGGAAACCCTGAGGCGAAATGGACATAGCGGCCGAAAGTGGTATTGCAGCTCGAGCCAGCACTATATGCAGCAATGCACACGTTCACGTTATGGGCTGATGACACGTGAACGCTATATGTTTCATAATTCATACGTGAACGCACGCAATGATAGTCAACGACCCAGCGCGTTCATGTCTGGCACATAAGCAATCCTAGAAGAACGCCTCATGTGCTGGGTGAGCCTCTAGTATTAATATATTCTCTAAGATGCAAACCCCTATAAACTCTATGGTGGTGGGCAAGTACTTTACCTCTCTGCATGCCACCAGAGCTGCCCTTTTTTTTATCGTTCACCGGTGGTATACAATAACTAATAACCATTCCGCATAAATGCAATGAAATTATTCGATTGGCTGAGCACGGAATGTGATGTATGATGACAAGAGTGCCCCTCACTTCACACAAGTGTGATTGTTTTCTTATACACCATGTATTTGTCGAAAATGTTTGTCATGTTGCGACGCGTTGTGAGGTATTTGTGACAAATGTTCTTGTTAGGTTTAGGTGCTAATTGAACACAGTTACTAACTATTATCTATAAACATGATGGAGAGTACATTTGACGGTCACAAAGTATAGCTGTGTGGTTGAATATCTGTCAACTGATATTGTAAAAATAATTTTACCATGCACTGCTAGTCGGCTACATTGACTGGCAATGAGAAGATCTTTATTGTCACAGTATGAGACAACCATAACACTATAGCAGTATCAACAGAGAGAGAACAAAAAGGACAAAAGAAAGAAACACTGATGGGGCTAAAACTTCATGGCATAAAACTGTTAGCCAATAGCCCGTCATAGTCCAGTCAAGTCAAGTCAAGTCATCTCAATCCATTAATAAGAGCACTATAATGCACAGTTAAAAATAGTAAAATACACCAATACAATGATAGTAAAGTAAGTAGCCTTGCCGAGCCATGAGCCTGTCTCCTGTTTCTGCAGTGTGAGGCAGCTTGATGTACAAGTACACCCCCTGGACTTGACGCTAGTATGTCGCAGGGATTTTCCCCTAATCTAACCCTTGAGTGTCACGCGGGGAGGCACTGCATGGGTCCCATTTTTACAGTCTTTGGTATGACCCGGCCGGGGATCGAACCCCGACCTCCCAATCTCAGGGCGGACTGAGCTGAATAAAAAGTATAGATAAAATAAGGGGGATCACACAATCACAGATTAAATAGATGGAACAGAGTTCAAAGTTCATGTGCAAATTCATCATCCTGCACCTATGAGTCATATTGACTGTAGAATTACTAGACCGTCACAGCGTACAGTGGCTGTGTATGTTGTGTTGTTGTGGCCACTGTTGAACGTACAGTATATGGGCTCCATCTTGCGCCTCCCTTATCCCTAAACTTATTTGCCATTTTCTACTATTTTTAAAATCATTTTTAAATATACCGGTACTGTAGTTCAACTAGCCGATCTACATCTACACGTCATGAGCTTGTAGATCAGCTGGTTAAGGGGTGGCGCAAGATGTAGCCCTATATAGTGTTAGATTAGATTTGTGGTTCTTGGTCACTTCAATTTCTTGTAGGCCTACTAATTTCTTGGCCCCAAACAAATTGTGTTTATTGTCATGATCTGTCGGGAGCCGAGTTGGCTTTGTCCGAGGCTTAAAGGACTTTAAATAAATACTTTCTGAAACGTCTATGGAAAAATAAATGGGAAAGTCTCTTCCGGTGCCCTCTATAGAGCGTCACAGTCCCACCCCTTTCATGACAACGCTAGAACCAGTGAAGTGAATTCCTCGTTCATTTTCCTCATAGACTTTTCAAAAAGTATTTATTTAAAGGCGATTACGCCAAGGAACAAAAAGCCAACTGGAGTTGTGACACATCATGACATTGTGTTTATATATATATATATATATATATATATATATATATATAAACACAATGTTTTTCTTCTTACAACATTTTAAGTAACCTTTTGAATAACAACATTTAGGGCTCTATTTTTGTCCATGCTGAACCCCGTATCCCTAAACTTTGCCTTTTTTACTATTTTGAAAAACATTTTTGAATAGTTAAAATAGCCAATCTACAAGCTCACAACGTGTCGATGTAGTAGACTAGTTGAACTAGTTTTTCAAAATTGTAAAAAAAAAAGACAATGCAGATGACCTGACCATGTGGAGCAGGTGCTCCTGGCCAGAGTGTACGTCTTGTGATGATGAATGACAATAAAAAACTGATTATCAGTTATCAACCTATAACACTACTGGAATGACTTTAATGACATGAGGCAAGGAACTGAAGTATTATAATTTACTTAAATACCAGTGACGCTGCCACATAAATGTGTGAAGAAATGTATGTCCTGCCCTGGTATGAGTTTTGAAAGAAACATGTTATGAAACATACTGGGTGATAATAAGGGAATATATTGGTTAAAATATATTGGTTGGATAGGAATTTGCGGAGGGCAGCGATCCAGGAATCCCGAGTTGGTGTTGGCTAGACCTCACTCTCGCAGCAAGAAGAAGAAGAAGAAGAAGAAGATTGGTTAAAAAAAGGTTTATGTTTTAACCCCGAAATGTAAAGATTTTTGTTTTGTGTAGTTAAACCATGTCATTTATTTTCCATTGACAAGGTTTGTTCACAGAGCTGTGGGGAAAAGGCATGTTATCAATAGTTCCAGGAAGTGAGGTACCAGGAACATCTATAAAAGTACAGGAAGTGACATGGGGTTCCAACTTCCAGTTATCAAAAAGAGTGTTTGGTGGTGGTTTGTCAAAGAGAATCCTTTAAGGTCAATGACAATACTAAACCATAATCAGAAATTGAGTAGTGGGGCTGAAAATCCTTGAGATCTGAAAAAGAAAGGTTTGGTCAAAGATCATTTCTGAGGGTTTAGCTCTGAGTCAATTCAGAGCTTTTGGACAAAGAGGAACCTGCATGCTGTGGCCTCCTGGTTGGGTGAGGAATATACTTTTTCCCCCCTTTTTGAGCAATGCATAGCCTTTTTATGACTTCATGGATTACTTGTTTTTTTGGAAAATAGAAGATCCACAATATTTTTTTCTTTTCCCCCCCTTTTTAAGGTTGTGAGTTGTGACACGGTACATGCTACTAGCTCTAGAATGCTGTGATCTTACACAGATTTCATGTATTTCCAGTATTTATCTATGCCCCCCGCTTGCGGTTAGCAGACTGACTAGCCCTCCAAGCAGAACCCAATGCTACTGAAGTTTCTGACATTTGTTAGACCCAGTGCATTGGGTCCTGTTCCAGCAGTATCCTGCCACCTGGTACGCGGACATACATAAAACATAAACAACATGGATAACGCCTGTCTGCGCTCTTTGACAAAAAAAAATCGTGTGAGGGTTTCTGAATATGTGAAGTATAAGTACCCATACATGCCGCTGCGAATATCTCCTGTGGCGCGGAAGCCGTTAAGTATTTTTAATCTTTGTTTGACCGATTTGGTCGCTTTGATTCTTCTCTTCCTTCCTTGTTTATTGACACCTCATTGTACCGCCTATCTGGCTAGCTAGTGGCGCTATAGCTATGACAGAGCAGATCAGAGGCAGGAACGTAGCCGGCACAAGCCAACCGCACACCGGGAGGCGGTACAATAAACGGTAAACAAACAAGAAGAAATAAAGCGACCAAATCGGTCAAACAAAGATTAAAAATACTTAACGCAAACCAGATTCGATCTTAGAGAGCATGTTTATGTCCGCGTTCCAGAATTCCCATACGGAAATATAGTCATAAACAGGGACCCTACATAAAACTCATCAAAATTTCAGAAAAGCTTTATGTAGGGTTCCGAGAGGGGCTACAGACTGACATGTGCGGCATAAATGTAGCACAAATGGGTCACACAATTGGCAACCCACCATGGTATCTGTAGCACTCTTATGGCTCAGTTCATTCCTATACTCCATAGAAGCCAGTCCGTTTCACACAGCTATTTATTGTCAAGTCCAAAGTCAGCTTTGGCGTCGCACAGGGCTAGCTGTGCTTCATGAGCCCCTAGCTCTTTTCGGGTCGTAATCATAGACTGTAAAAAATATGGACAAAGCGTTCGCCGGGTCTAACATGGACGTAAAATGAAGCCTGTTATTCCTGCACTGTAAGTCGCCATCTTTCTAGATCCGTTTGGTACCAGCTGGCCATTGGCTGGCTCCGTTTTGGACCAGCTGGCCATTGGCTGCCCAGACAACGAGGCGGGACTTCCCCCCTTCTTCTCCGTTGTTTTTTATTTTGACTCGAGTGGGAGGGGAATCCCGATCATAGACTGTAACGGTAGCCACGCCCCTCAGAACATACGCGATGGTTTTTTTTCTTTATGGTCATTTTTTTAATTAATGGGACCATAATTTTCCAAAAAGAATATTATGACATTAGAAATGAGACTTTAAATTAGTGACTGGAAGAAGAAAGTATTCATGACCATGTTTATTAAGGTAATACAGTCTAGGTGAAGTTGGGCCAAAATACATGGGCCTCTATGGAGCTATGGGGCTTTTTGGGTCCAGTCCAGCGCCACAACAGGCCATTATATGAACTACCGATTTCAAATGAGGCTTCACGAAATATCTGGCTGACTGCCCCCCTGGTCGTAATACATGCTTGGCCACATATTTTACAGGTGCGTCAAATTTTTTTGCACGAAAAAAAGCACAACCTTTGAAGGAAACCGCCTACAGACAATACAATTTGGATTCAAGGAATTAATTAAAGTGGTTATTATTAATTTAAGCACATTGACTCTATTACAGGACAAAACCACAACAAAACATACCCGCAAAATGTTCAGATTACCTATTTCTGTTTTTACTAAAGGGTGGATTTTTCTGACCAAACTGCATAGTAGGCCTATGTATATTTTAAGATTCTGCCAGGTACCAGGCTGAAATAATGTCCCATGGGGTTCCATTTTTAACCATATCTGACATTTTCCTAACTTTGCTTCTACAGGGAAAAACATGCACATGTACGTTACCACTTTTTACTCTTTGATTGCTCTTTCTTGCACTCTTTGTTCTATCCCTTTGTTTGCTGCGCTTGCTGTGTTTTTGTTGTTTTGAATGTTACGCTATCTATGTGTAGCCGGCTGGAATTGAGCCTTTGGGGCCACCGTAGACTGGCTGCCCTGCCACTTCCTTGTCAATCAGTGTTGACTATTTAAAGGCCCTGCAGTCTAACAAACACAGGTTTCTTGGTGTTGGCTGTGGGTCCTGAGATCATGTCTTAATTGTGTTTTATCTGTCCCTGCCTTGGTGAGTAACATGATGGATAGATGTTATTTAGATTGTACTAAATAAGTGTTTTATAAATAAGTATTTTAATTATTTGTTACTATACTACCCTACCCAGTGTGAGTTCATGTGCCTGGAAGCGATGAGCTCATGTGCTAGAGGGGCCGATGCGAATGAACACGGACTCAAATAGGTATATACATGATCATATCAAATTGTTGTTGCAATGATTTATTTGTTTAACTTCATAGTGTACTAAATGTTTTGTTTTCACTTCCTTATAGATGTCACCACTGCTGTTTTTTTTTATGTTTGTTTAGACTGATTTTAGTGTTTGGTTTTATTTAATTGAGCCATTTCCTCTTGTTGTTTTCCTGCATGCTGTGTGGTTCAGTGCGTGTGTTTAGTTTTGTTCTTAGTTTTTTAAGATATTGTTCGCATTTTACTGCATTATATATATGAAATTGGACATTGGTCTAATAAATATTTGTTATTCCATACTGTTCTTAAAAGTTAATAAATTCCTGTGTTTTGGAACTTTGTCTCAAGTCCTTATAAATAACTTGCATTTGTTGGGGAACCCAGTTTACTGGTCTATTCACGTAATTCCTTGAACTATCTCAAGGTGGTGTAGTCATAACTATAAAAGTAAATCCTTTGCTACACTTGGTTACATATGCTGCTGCATTGTCTGAAGGAAGACAAACAAAAATAAGGTTTACTCTTAAGTAGGCCTACCTGCACAAGATGTAACAAAGTACATCGTTGATCCTTGAAATATCCTACCCAAACCACCAAATGGAAATGAATAGCTAATCTTTGAAAGAGACAAAATAACACATTTTTTCCACTTAATGTTGACTTTATGTATTAATTAAAATGTGTACTATTAAGATTAAAACATATCTTGTATCTCTTCGGGGCAAAAATTAATACCTGTCCCCAGAGGCTGCAGCTCTCAAGACCTGTAAAACTACATTTTAGAATCTGTGAATCAGTCTCTGTCACCTAGGGGAACTTCAGTATGGGGAACTTCATACTTCATACTTCATACTTCAGTATGTCAGTATGTGACCCACATACTGACATACTGACGGTTGGGAACCGGTTCAGTTCAGAACTAGTATTTAGTCCATGAACCATCCATCCATCTTCAACCGCTTAAACGTAGTCTGGTCGCGGGGGCAACGGCTCCACCAGAGTGTTCCAGACTTCCCTCTCCAGAGCGTGGATATCTCGCCCCAAAGCATGGATATCTAACCCCATGTTTATTTCATGTTTCATGTTATTTCTCATATTAGAACATTTAGAACCAGTTTGTTGTTGTTGTTGTTGTTGGTCAAATGATGCATGGATAATGAATGGCTCACCCCCCCTCCATTGTTCTGGAAATTCCATTCTGGAAAGCTGTATAATTACCATAATGCATTACCATGCATGCATCAACCTCCATTCCTCCATTGTCCACTGAAATTAGTTGTTATACTATTCTGCTATGTCTGTCTAAAAGTACAGTACTTGTTAGAGTTAAAGGAATATATCCCACCCTTTTCACATTGGCCTGTTACAGCGCCACCAACATTTTTGAAAATGACTCAAATCACGAATGCAGCATGTACATTCTAAAGTACTCAGATGATACAACTTTAGTTTCTCTTCTAGATAGTTCCAGTGATCCTGGACTGCACCAACACAGAGTAAATAAGGGTGTTGAATGGAGTGATAACAACGCTCTCATCATTAACACAAAAAAGACAGAAGAGATTATTTTTGGTGCACCACTAGAGACACACAGATCCCCCATCACTATGCTCTCAACTCTGAGGCTTAATCTGGATTTTGGCCAGGACTAGACTGAGCTGTGGACATTGCTCTCTGCCCATATGTTTCTATGTATGTAACTATTTTATTTTTTTGTCCTGTGTTATGTCAAGTAGTAGTATTGAAGAAGCGTTGTATAGCCTATATATTTGTATTATTGAGATTCAAACATATCTTGTATCTCTTCAGGGCAAGAATAGCAAAAATCAAAGACATTCCACAAATACTTGTTTTAGATGGTTCTTAATAATATCCAGAGAGGCCGCATTACTAACCCTGTCCAACCCTATATGCACTAACCCTAACCTTATACTGCACTCGGAAGCGTGCGTTGGAATGCCCCTGTCCCCAGAGGCTGCAGCTCCCAAGACCTGTAAAATAACATTTCAGAGTCGGTGACCTAATTTAGTTTGTTTATTACCTTTTTTTTGGCCTGCGGGGAACTTCAGTATGTCAGTGTTTCAAGTTTTTGTTGTATTTATCTAATGTGCAAAATCACATAAATGTATACACTTCACACAATATTACAACGCAAAAAAGCGAATGTTACTTCTGCCGAATTAGTTACATTTTCGCTAGAAACGTAAAGGATACAGAGACACCTCCCCGACAATATCGCAGAGACAGTTTGTTTCTTTTAGGACCACTATTATTATGAGACGATTTTAAGATGACTCTATGTTATTCTCCATAGAGAAAAACCTCCGCGAATCCCTTGGAACCAGTGGTGAGCGAGTGATGCCAGGACTTCAGCACTTTGTCTCAGTTTAATTATGACAAAGTTGTCATAATATTCGCGGATTGTCGCCAAGTTCACTGCTCAAGCAGAAGTCGTGGAGTTGGAATGTAGCCTACACTATACCTTCAATTAAGAAGGCTATGTTTGTATGTTTTAGATTACATCAAATTAATCTATTGTGTGTGTGTACTGCATGATGCAGTTGGATGATTATTTATTGCCACTTATATTTATTTATATTTATTTTATATCTATGATGATATACGCCCAGCTTCCACTGCTGCTGACTGCATGCTGCTGCTGTTACCATGGAGCCCATATTTTATTTGGAAAGCTGAGGTACACCACACACAGAACCATAACTTTTTTTCTTTAACTTTTATTGAAACCCGTATTTTACATGCATCGTGTTTGCACTATACATATCCGTTTATGGCTTGAAATGATTGAGGCCTTGGCTCTCAAAGTGTTTTAATTTGCGGCTCTGAGGGAACTTTCTCAATTCTGCTCTCAGGGTAATCTTAAATGCTATACATAGAACTGTGTTAATTTTAATGCTATACATACACCAATGTTAAATTGCTGCTCTGAGGGCAGCTTTTGAATTCCGCTCTAAGGGCAGCTTAAGGTGTTGTACAGCTTTCCTGATCTCCTCTCTGCTGGGTATGTCGCAGCTGATGGGCAGGTTGATCTGTGCTGGTTGTATATCTGGGGGGTTTGCTGGTGGGGGGTCTATTCAGCAGTTCCTCAAAGTTCTGCCCATCTATGTAGTTGGCCATCCTTTGTTTGATGCTGTTTGCATCTTTATCTCTGACTGGTCTTTGCCTGCTATTATTTGCCTGACATTTTTCTGGTGGTGTCGTACACCTGCTTCATGTTTCCGTTTCTTGCTGCTTGTGTGAGTCTTGGTCAGTAGGAATAGTTGCAAAAAGTGTATGAAGAAAACCCATAATGGCGGAAATTGTAATCTGGTACAAGTGGCCTATAGGAGAGTATGACTTCAAGGAATCCAACGAAAAACATATTTGTATTGTACGAACCACGTTTCAAGAGTTATTGGCCAAAACGTTAAGTGGGCTGTTGTTGTGCTACGATGAGGTTGATGTGAGGTGGAGTTTCTTCCTTGTAGAGCTCTTCATGGGTCCAAAAAAACGGACCCAAACTGAAATTGACCCATGAAATTTGGTCAGATTCCGAGCCGTTCTTTTTATGGACCCGGACCCTAATTGGACCTGTGAAACTTATTTTTATTATGCGATTAGTTCCGAGATTTTACAGACCCGACTCAGACATCCCTTAAAAAAATGAAACAAATACAAATACAGAGGTATTGATTTAAAATGCGTAACAAAACGTTTTCTTCGTAAATAAATGTGGACTTTATGAAATAATATCAGACCTATTGAAAGCTTTGCTTACACCTCATTGAGGACAATCCAAATTGCACACCTGTGTTTTCAAATCAGAGGGGCAAGATGGCTCGCCTTGCAGTATGGTACACATTTTTTGCGCTGTAGTAATGTGATCCTAAACCAGTATAATCATCTCACAAGTTACACAGCCATTCATGTTGCTGCTGCACTAACCTGATCCTGGTCAGCCTGAAACATCACACTTAATTGCGTTTCTCTCCTGATCAGTGCAGGGTTCCGCACAGTTACACACAGCACACGTTATCTTGGATCCACTCGGGTATTACACATAATGATAGACCGAGCAGAGTTGGAGGGTTGTGAGGTATTAGAACCAATACCGATACTGATAAAACATGGATCCAGAACCGTACAGGTCCGTCAGGTACTTTTGGAATCTGAGGGACCGTGAAGAGCTCCACTTTCTTGGCCTAGTCTATGTTCGAAGTTTCACAGCAATCGAGAGCTTATTTAGGGAGTTGCGTAACAACCCAAGGAATTCAAGGGGAAACTAGATAAAGTGCCAATCGGCACAGGTCTCCACCAGGATTCTTCCTCAGCCTAGTGGGAATATGCGTGCACAGTTTCATCGCAATCGGACGCTGCGTTGAGGAGTTGTGGCAATTTGCTACTCCTGAAAACTGTAGGAGCCAATCGTGGCCAATCAGGATGGAATATGAGAAATCAAACAAAGCTGTCTTGATCACATGACTATGGAGATCATGTGTAGCGATTTGCGTGAAATGTGGATAAAATCTGAAGGAGTAATAATAGAAAATGTGTTTTACATATGTGGGCCTCCTGGTGGCGCTATAAAGAGCAGATGTGAAAAATTCCAGACAAAGGTTTTTCCTTGGCCTCTAGGGAGTTGGCATACAAAGTTATCCACAGATCCGTGCAGTTAGAGGTAAAAACACTTTTGGGCCAGTTATAGCGCCACCTTGAGGCTGAGTTGAAATTGTTCATGTGACATTTCGTCCTCGGCCTAGTGGGAATGTGGGTGCACAATTTCACGGAAATCACGCAATGTGTTCATGATTTGCAGCATTTTGTTTGAAACTGAGCACTCCTGTGAACTTTGGAAGCCAATCTTAGCCAATCAGGATGGAGTCTGAGAAATCTGAAAGACCGGTTTCGTTGAATGGCTCTAGAGAGACTGTGTACCAATTTGCGTGACGTTTGGACAAAATCTGTAGGTGTACTGTGCAAAAACTTGTTTTGCATAAAGCGGCCTCCTGGTGGCGCTATAACAGGCCGTTCTGGAAAGTTTGGGGCAGAGGTTCATCGTTGGCATCCAGGGAGTGTGTGTGCAAAATTTGGCATCGACCGGGTTAACGGTGGCCGAGATTAGCTCCTCACGGACGGACACACGGACGGACACACGGACGGACGGACGGACACACGGACGGAGTGCAAAACATACTCTCCCCCTAGGCCTTCGGCCTGGTGGAGACAATAACTGTGACTGTATGAGGTTCAAGAGTTATTGGGCAACACGTGAATATGCCTGTTATAGTGCCACCAGGAGGTGATAAAAAAAATGTGGCATTTCTTCCTTGGCCTAGTGGGAATGTGTGGGTAAAAGTTTCACGGAAATTATTTGAGGCCTTTTGTTCAAAACGGCCTCTCCTGCAAACCTTGGAAGTCTTGATGACATGACTATGGATTATGTATACCGATTTGCTAAATCTGTAGGAGTAACAAAGTCGGCCTCCTCGATCGTGATGTGAAAGATTTTTGGACAGAGGTTCTGCACTGGCATCCAGACAGTGTGCGTGCACAGCTTCACGACAATAGATACTCATACAGACAGATCGGCCCGAAAAACATGTCCCACAGGTAAAGTAAATGCAAAACATTGAAATACTAATGGCATACTGTACTTTCATACAAACACACACTAAAGGGACCGTACCCAAGTTCCCTCAGCCCTATGTTCCCTCAGCCCTATGTTCCCTCAGCGGGGGGGGGGCTGTAAGGCATCAATTATACTATAATGCTACCCATACAGTAGTTCACCCTGCAGCAACAGAACACATTACAGATACCAAGTTACAGCAATGACACTACGGTGCCGTGTCATTAGTCAGAAGGTTCATTGTTCCGAAATTACTATCCCTATCTCTAACCCTAACCTAAACCTAACGGCAAGCACGGGAGCAAACCTAACCGCAAGCACGGGAGCAGTGCATGTTCGGACCAGGGGGGCAGTCAGCCAGATATTTCGTGAAGCCTCATTTGAAATCGGTAGTTCATATGTGGCGCCTGTTGTGGCGCTGGACTGGACCCAAAAAGCCCCATAGCTCCATAGAGGCCCATGTATTTTGGCCCAACTTCACCTAGACTGTATTACCTTAATAAACATGGTCATGAATACTTTCTTCTTCCAGTCACTAGTTTAAAGTCTCATTTCTAATGTCATAATATTCTTTTTGGAAAATTATGGTCCCATTAATTAAAAAAATGACCATAAAGAAAAAAAACCATTGCGTATGTTCTGAGGGGCGTGGCTACCGTTACAGTCTATGATCGGGATTCCCCTCCCACTCGAGTCAAAATAAAAACCAACGGAGAAGAAGGGGGGAAGTCCCGCCTCGTTGTCTGGGCAGCCAATGGCCAGCTGGTCCAAAACGGAGCCAGCCAATGGCCAGCTGGTACCAAACGGATCTAGAAAGATGGCGACTTACAGTGCAGGAATAACAGGCTTCATTTTACGTCCATGTTAGACCCGGCGAACGCTTTGTCCATATTTTTTACAGTCTATGGTTCGGACTAATGGGACTTCGGATCTATGGGCAGTTTCCGACACTACTGCATGGGGTCTAGTCTATCTACTTTGTTATAGCAAATGCTCCACAACAACACAGTGAAACAGTGAACAGTGAATCATTCCTTAAACAGTAGGCTACTTAATTATCTGTTTTGAATCTCAGGTATGTTTCCATTGCATAGTTGTCTCATCAACCTAGAGTGCACACCTTAATGAACTGACACCAACTATTTAAGCTACGTTGACAAACACAAAACTAGTTTAGCTTGTAGAACATCCTGTCTCATGTCCCCAAGTAACACTGTCCTCTGAAAGGCCATCTGCAATAACCTAATATTAAGTATACTGCGCACCCATTCACCTTTGCAGCCAAGTGTCCCTTTCTCGGACTGCAACTGTAGCCTACTTACTGTATAAGACCCATTTATTGAAATCCCAAACATGGAATATACTTGGACCATGCATTATGCCACATATAATGCCTGTCTCAGGACTGCCACCTGCCAGTATATAGTGGATAACTTCCCAGTCTTTCTGGCTAAGTTGGGTAACTATAGCTAAACCCTGAAATCCCAATTTTGGGCATGTCATTATAGGCTAAGAAGAAAGGACAATTGCTGATCTACAAGGTCACAACATGCCGTAATGTTTTTCCCCAAAAATACGTTTTGATAAATGACTTATTTTAACATGTGTAGCGCAGTGGAATAGAGTAGACACTATGACACGTCAAGAGTCAATTAGTACTATAGGCTATACATTTGTGTTCTGGTAATATCATTGATCACTTGTTTTGCATGTCCGTGGCAAAAATAAAATATTAATGGAAATGTCCATCACATTCACAAGCTGGCAAAGTGATTTCCCCGGGTGCAGATAGCTGCTGTATTATCATGGTTATTGGTGGTGGCGGCAATATTAATAATTTTAGTCTGGATATATCAAATCTTGTGTTCTTTATGGACAAAATAACACCCAAAAGGGTTCATAATTTCAGTCTGCTTGAGGTGTAATGCAGCTTTAAACAAAATAGCAGACATTGGCACTGGTACATATCTGAACTCATCTTCTCACAGTGCGTGTCAACCACATAGCCGACACTTCTCAGCTTCAATTATGTTTTTCATACCAATCATTGCATAGAAGCATCATGGTTTTGTTATGCGTACACACCCATGGCACTGTGCCAAGAGAACTCACAAATCAAACGCACGTACAGTACACGCAGTCAAGTTGTCTACAGTCTACCGATGTTAACCATCTCAAACCCACACCCTAACCTCCCACGGGGAAGCACACCTAAACCTAACCTAAGAGTCTGTTTAATTATTTAATAATTTAGTTTTATGAAGGTTTTATACTGTGAATTAATTGCACTAGCAAAGTGTAACATGCAGTGAGGACGGAACGTTTGTTCTACCCCATTGGTTCTCTGGGGTCCTAATATAAGGAGTGTTCTACCCCATTGGTTCTCTGGGGTCCTAATATAAGGAGTCTTCTACCCCATTGGTTCTCTGGGGTCCTCATATAAGGAGTGTTCTACCCCATTGGTTCTCTGGGGTCCTAATATAAGGAGTGCCGTAACAGAGGCTTGTCATGTCAGCTGTCAGTCAACTCAATGAAGGTGTGTTTTGGGCTGTAAAACAATCTGCCCATTTTGACCTATTTAGTTTTTCTTGCAAATATTTGATGCTGCTGCTTTAGATTCTACCAGCATATAAACACAGCAGAGGCCCTTCCAGGGACCCCTGGGTGCCACAGGCACACAGTTTCATTAGACTATGAATGGGCCTTTTGCGCCATGACACAGTACATGCCCTTATATGCTCCAAAGGCTAACTGAGCTGACAGTCCTGGTCCACCTAAATGCTCCGGGGTATGCCCTATGCCCTATAGGTATACCAGGGTCAACTCACATAAGTTACCCGAACCTAAAAGTCTATGTACGTGACCTGCCTCGTCTAGAGGCGAGACGCAGGACTACGTGAGTCATAGCAAGCTCTGCCACGTCCAGGTTATAGAATCTTGCAAAACGTTGACGGAGATGACCAACTTGCAACCGTACACACGATATGGTTCAAGAGTTATAAGCCAAAACGTAAAGTGGGCTGTTATAGCGCCACCATGAGGCCGACCGATATAATTATAAGTTAATTAATTTGAGTAATTATTATGAACCTATTATTATGACGAGACAAGCTGTCAGCCAATTTCACTGGGAAAGAAATGCTGTCTGTATTACACTATACACTATTATACTTATTACACACACTATTACACTATTATACTTATTACACTATTACATTTATTATACTTGCATTTATCGGATTGAGGGAACATAGGGCTGAGGGAACATAGGGTCTGTTTTGGAATGGGAGAACATAGGGCTGAGGGTACATAGGCATGACCCCACACTAAAGACCAGGGACGTAGTCGAGCCAGTTGAGCTACACGCACGTGCACCCACAAGTAGGTGACGTCAGAAGGCCTCTGTCCGTTCGCATAGAAAAGCATTAGCAAAGTTCGGTGTGACTGCACCCTTAACAGCTTTTAAGTGGTTCTTAAAAATTTCCCCAGAGGCTGCATTTCAGAATCTGTAAAAGATGACAGAGACTGAAAGCCTCTGTCACCTTTTAGTTTTGTCAGCATGTCAGTGGGATCAAGTTCAAGTGGTATTTATGTAGAAATCACAAGAATGTCCACTTTACAACATAAAATCTCTAATACAATTCTTCATCCAAAACAGTCATGCAGACGGCCAGACGCCGACATTATGCTTGATCATAATAAAAACAAAATATGTGTTTTATCAGTTTGCTTTTAAAAACATTCATGGATTCAACGTCTTACAGAAGTATAGGGGCACGGTGGGAGAAGGCCCTACTCCACCAGCTGACATTTTATACATTTTTAAGGTCCGTGTCATTAGTAAACAGATGACAGCTTCCGTACTCCGGATTTCAGAGGTGTAGTGCCAGACTCAATATAGCATTCAGGTGGTGTAGTTCCAGAATATATACTAGTGTAGATTCAAACATATCTTGACTCGAGCATGGGGAAAAAACAAAACCCTTCAAATCAAAGACATAAAATGCACAAATTGTTTAAACGGCCTTTAGGTGCTTCTCAAACCAAAAAGGCGGGAACCCCTTTTGGTGTTTTAAACATTATGTTGTAATTTAGCTATTGAAAAATAGCACATCTACAAGCTCATAGCCACCGAGTGACGTGCTACAAGCTTAATGTAAGTCTGCTATTTTAGAAAAATCGTGAAAATATTTATTTCAGAAAACTGGGGATTTGTTTTACAATTTTTTAGGTCAGGCCACAGAGGGTGCAGAGGGTGCAGCTCTCAAGACCTGTGGAACGTCATTTCAAAGTCTGTGAAAGTGACAGATACTGAAAGGCTCTGGTCAGCGGTCCTTAAATTCGAGACACTTTGCAAATCTATGATTTGTTTAGACATTTGAATAAAATATAAATCTTAGTGAAAATAGCAGCGCTACAAGCTCACTAAACATGAGAGAAGCAAAAGTGTTAAAATGAAGAATGGAATAAAAAACAATGCCAAGGTTATTCATAGACGGTTACATATGAAAGTTGAAAGTGAGATCTGTGTAGAGGGTAGTTTAGATTTAGGACCAATGACAAATTGTAGGACATTCAATCTGTGACAACAGCTCTGAGAGGAATTATTGGGAGCGAGTGGTATGAATATTTGGGTATTGTCAGCGTAGCAGTGACATTGGATGAAATACCTGCAACATATGTGGCGAAGCATGTATAACGAGAAGAACAGGGTCTATGACGCACAGAGCCCTGTGGGATGCCAAAGCTGACTTTGGACTTGCCTGACTGGGTTCTTTGGAGTATAGGTATCAACTGAGCCATAAGAATGCAGTGCGGTGTAGCAGAATGGTATGATCCACAGTATCAAATGCTGGCTAAGGTCCAGGGAATGCTGTCGCACAAAAAACATATTTTCCGCCCCCATGTTATATATGACGACACGGAGCTCCGCCCCCAATTGCTCTCACTGTATATATATTCTTGCCATTTGTGTCACATATGAAACGGGACCCAAGAAGCTCTTGAAGAACTGAATACAGAAGAACATACATTTTGATTCCAGGTAAGAATATATATACATATATATTTTCTATTTACTTGTTAGCAGTCAAGTAGTATACAAAGCTTATAGAGTACCAGAAGCTCTTATGTGTCGGTGCATATACCTGAACCACATCAGTGGTGATCAGTGATTAACATGTTATTTGCACTCTGACCATGCTTTGCTTTTCCAGTTACCATGGCGGCACATCTTATGGCACACCAGGCTGCTGTGCCAATTGGTTGGTTCATTATTATTATTATTATTTTCATCATTTGCTCTAACCAGTGGTGTCAATTAGGGTCTCCCAGGATGACAATTTCTTCCCCTGGTGTTCATATTTAACCTCAAATTCAGTTGTTTCAACATGACATTCCTCTTTTGGGCATGTCATTATATGCAAACATTTTCTCTTTCTCAACCCCAACAAATTGTAAAAATGTGGGGTCTGAAATTATGCCTCTGGCTCTAACTTTCATTCTTCTTTCTTCCCACTATTAAGCATGTACGTTTCGAGTGGAAGTGTACCAGATCTTTCCCGCACCAAATCGCCGCATCAAGCGACCACATGGTTGAGTTGAAGAAGACGCCACACACTGCGAGGGGTGCTGTCGGTTGCTGCACCTACGTGCTCCAAAATCCCCGCAACAAATCAGTCACCAAGCAGATGGCCACAATGGCGGACACTTGCACGCCTGTCATGATTATGGAAATTTATAACGCCTGATTTCAGGGTTGTTATAGTTAAAGAAAGTGCACGTGATAATTTTGGGTTAAAATTAAAAGGTTTTGTGTTATATTACGTCTTTCTGTCGGCCTTCCTTTTTGATGCCTGTAATGTTTTTGCAGCCATGAATCGAGGGCTCCAGTATATTGATCTCCAGTATATTGTAATGTTTTTGATCCTCATTGTTCGAGGCTTTGTACACACACTAAAACTGTACTGTTTAGTATTCTTAAAGATTAAATATAATCACAGCAGGTACACTTAAAATAATAAAAGCATGTAATCAGTCACTTGTGTTTGTGTGGATTTGTGTATCAAATCATTATAATTTCTTGCACAGTTTTAGTTTACAGTCAGTATAGGACATTCAAATGGGATGTTACTGTCCAGGGTACCACTGGAATAAATATGGAGTGGAAATGTTTACCAAGCATCCACACAACTAAGAGAAAGGTATTGGTAACTTTTCTTAGTATTGGCTTTCATGGAAATCGGACTATTGATGATGATGATGGTGGGGATGGGGTATTTTGTACAAAAATCGGCCTGCTGGTGGTGCTATAACAGGCCATTTTGAAAAGTGTGGAATGTCTTCCTCTGCCTAGAATCGCATGCTGCATTCGAGCATTTGAGGCATTTTGTTCAAAACGAGTCAAATCTTAACCAATCAGGAATTAGCCAATCGGGAATTTTGAAAAAAATAATTGTATCACTGTCTGGTGATGGCAGTGGTAGATCTCACCAGGCTTCATGTGAAACAAGTCATTAACGCATATATATTGTGCCTGACAGGGTCATCCACCCCTGAACTATACATGTACAGTAGAACATCAGTTTTTAATAGCATTGGATACAAAAGTAATCCAATGTCACAAAAATGCACAATGAATTGTCCTAAAATATAAATGATTCAACTATCAATAATGACAAAAACAAGCAAATTCATTATATATGCGCCTACGGTAGTTATGTTGGTCACTTCAATTAGCTCATGACATGAGTGACTTTACTATTTTCTTTAAAGTTAAAAGTTCAGTATTTGTTTCTCTCCAGGAGTCCAACAGTGTATAGATCATAATCATCAGAAATAATCATATCACAATGAGAATGAGGATCAATTACTGTGTATCCATTCCTATAATGATGTCACATGTGTTGTGACCTTGCAGATCTGCTTTTTGTATGTGTTTAAACATTTGAGTATAGGCCTAGATACTTTTACTCTGGTAAGTACATTTAGATGCAAATACATTTATAATTAGACTCAAGTAAAACATTCAATAGAGGACTTTTACTTTTAACAGGGTAGGCTATATATTTTGTATTGTGTTGCTTTACTTTTGCTTGAGTAAAAGTAAAGTTTCTTTGTGACACCTTGGCTTGCATGTCCAAGGATAATGCGGGATGCAGCTGCTGAAGTAGGCTACATTGTGTACTTTTCATAGTGTATGACTTTTATATCTTTATAATTATATCTTTGTATTTCATAAACTTCAGAACTTGATTGATTCTGCATGGTGTCATCTTGTCCTCCGTGCTCACCGATAGTGGCAGGGCAACAAATTATTTAAAATGCATGGATAAAACCGAACCTGCCTCCCAAAGTTATTATTGTCTGCATACATAATGAAACTGCCATCATTTCTATAAGACACTACTGATGTTTTAAACAAGTTATCTGGCGTCACAACTTGTCACTCTGAATTCTTGATCACACACTATCTCTCAATACGAATATGGAGATGGCTTGACATGCTTTTTAACACTACATTTCCTTTCTGACAGAGACACTTTGCCTCCACTGACTGGATTATTCACAACAATGTGTTCATGTTTACACTTTACAGGGAGATGAGATTTATAAACAACTGATTGGTATACAGTATGTCCATGGTGCTCATGTTTTCCCCTAATTTTGCATGCCTTTATTTGGGCTATTGGGAGAAGACGTTTGTTCTATAAACTCCAGTTAATTCTTGAGTTCCGTAGTTACTAAACGGACAATATTAAATTGACCATTGAGTTCTCACAATAAAGCATCAATTTCCTGGATCTAACGATGTTTAAATATGAGTTGGGCAAACTCCACACTACCTTGTATAGGAAGATAACCTCAAGAAACACTCTTCGGAGAGTGGATTCATTCCACCTGCCTCATCTGATTTAAAACATTCCCTTTGACCAGCCACATTTGATTGTGATTTTAACCAAAAAGCTGCTGACATGACTATCAGATTTAAGAGAGGGGCTACCGGGTAATGTCCATACTGTAGTTGATCCAGGCGAAAACGTCGGTGACAGTGTTGTTTTTGGCAGCAAATTTAGATTTTAATTTCAGTCATTAGTCTCTTCAATAGTTTTAGTTTTAGTCACATTTTTGTCACCTAGAATGTTTTAGTGTTAAGTCTAGTTTTAGTCGACTAAATATCATAAGATTTTAGTCGACTAAATCTACAGTTGATTTAGTCGACTAAAATATATTTTGGCGGGCCTTGATGCCGTCGTAATGACTGTTTTTACACTTAAAAAGTAGCCGATCTACAGGCTCACAACGCGTCGCGCTGCGAGAAGCGAGGTCGCGCTGAAACAACAGAGCTTCTTAATACGGCACAGTTGAGAAGCAGGAGTTAAACTATTAATCTGGTGTCAGTGAGGTCAGATGTAGAGTTGCTGGCCGGCTCTATATATTCAGATCTAGTATGTGAAACCATGTATGGCTATCCAGGGTTTGATGAGGTCAGTGTCGTGATCTTCATATATGGAGATCCAGGTGATGATAGTCAGCTCCACATTATGGTGATCCACGTATTGCACCAACTTGGTTCATTTGCAAGTCTGAGTCGCGTCGCGGCAACCACAGTGGTTGGACTGACAACCATATATGGAGATAAAGGGTCTCCATGATGTCACGTGATGTCACAAGGTGTGACCATATGTGGGGGCATGGGTGATGCAACGAATAACGAACAGGAAATGCAGGTTTTCATAGCAAATGCGACCTATATGGTCGCAATTACACTATTATTATACTTATTACACTATTACTTGTTGTGATGGCATATAAGCCTCCACCAGAGCCAATCACAGATTTACAGTGCGTTGTGAGTGTTAAAGGGGTCCCCCTGCATACATGGCACAGATTATTTTCAAATGGGCATCTGCGGCCAAATGTGGCATCATGCCACATATAAATCTGTTTTTATGATATGAAAATGTTTGAGAACCACTGTTGTTCAACAGTTGCAATCAATCAATCAATCTATCCTTGAGCATGCATATTGTGTTCCGATAAAGCAGCAGCGACCATGGCCTCATTCAAGATTATATGTCACATGTTTGTTATAGTGTCTGTTGAGCAGTTATAAGTCCATAGCTCCTCATTCTCTTCACATCCTGCTCCAGAAGAAGCAACCAGCCAACAGGACCAACACAAGTTTGAACGGTGAGTCCATTTCCTTTTTTTTTTTTATGTTTGTTTCAGCAAACTTTGGTTGGTTGTACTTTAGCATCATTTGATGGTAAAACATGAATATATACAGGCAATAACCACCAACACTTTTATCATCTCATTTCTGTAGCAGTTCAATCATTCATTTTAAAGTTATTAATGTTTTCTTCGTATTCATTATGAATTGCTTCTAGATGCGGATCTTCGTGTCCATACTGGCTCTTCTGGTCCAGTGCCACAGTGTCACAGCAGGTATGTGTTCAATAGATTTAACCCAATCTGAACGGGAACCCCTTTTGGTGTTTTAAGCATTATGTTACACTTTAGCTATTGAAAAATAGCAGATCTACAGGCTCGTAGTGCAGCACCGAGTGCCACGCTACGAGCGTGTAGATCCGCAAATCTTTGAATATATATTCTTTCAGAGCGAATGGTTTTGACTCATATTCTTTGCTTCTGGGGGGGTTCCTGGAACAACATATTTTCAAATGGGGGTTGGCAACCAATTACATATAAGTTCTGGGGTCCTTGACATGAAATATTGAGAACCACTGATATAGAAACATGAGGTTTTTAAGAAAATTGTCAGGATTTAGAAGACATTTTTAAAATTTTGACGTCAGGCCTAAAATATTCGATTTTATTTGAACTCTCAACCACTTCAACCCCATCTATACTTTGGCTACTGAAAGATATATAGGCGATCTACAATCTCACAATTCAATTCAATTGAAATACAAATTTCACCAATAGGTAATGACCCATAAATCTGTTTTTGAATGTACATTTCTAGCTCTGCTTCTGCACAGTAAACAAATAATAATAATAAAGCACACAAATGATCCGTTTCACCAAATGTATATTTTGCTGTGGAATTTTCATATCTAACAAAAAAAATATTATTCTCTGTATGAAAACGCAGCACCCCCGGGTCCCCCTCCCTCGGATCTCCCTCCCCTGGATAACCCTGTCGTGGGTGGTAACCCTCTCCTGGATGACCCTCTCCTGGATGACCCTCTCCTGGATGACCCTCTCCTGGATGACCCTCGCCTGGATGACCCTCGCCTGGATGACCCTCGCCTGGATGACCCTCCCCTGGATGGGCTCCATTCCCTGGATAACCATCTCGTGGGTGGTAACCCTCCCCTGGGTAACCCTCCCCTGGATGACCCTCACCTGGATGGGCTCCCTTCCCTGGATAACCCTCCCCAGCTGCGAGCGGGTCCCCCTTCCCATTATAACCCTCGCCCGGGTGGGTCCCAGCTGCGAGCGGGTCCCCCTCCCCATGATAACCCTCCCCCGGGTGCAGGGATCCCTTTTATCTCCCATTATTCTCTGTATGAAATTGCAGGAACTCCGACCCTGCAGGGTTCCCTTCCCCTGGATTCCCATCGCCCGGGTCCCCATCCCCCGAGACGACCCAATGAACGGCTTCCGATTTACCGTGGACAAAATGCAGCAGGTACGTTCAAAGACATTCAATAGATTGAATGGGTCAAATACCACATTCTATTTGATTTTGAACTCTTAACCACTTATACGCCCTGCTGTCTATACTTTGGCTACTGAAAGATAGGCGATCTACAATCTCACAATTAAATGACATTGAAATACATTTTTCACCAATAGGAATGCCAGGTAATGACCCATACATCTGTATTTAAATGTATAATACCTTTGCATTTCTAGCTCTGCCTCTGCACAGTAAAAAAAAAAAAGAAAGCACAGAAATGATCCGTTTCACCAAATGTATCTTTTGCTGCGGAATTTTCATATCTAACAAAAAATACCAGTCTTTGTTTTTTTTTCCATTTTGGTAAACTTCTCCCATTTTTCTCTGTATGAAAACGCAGCAGCCCTGGGTCTGATCCTTCCACCGAATCTCCCTCCCCAGGATAACCATCCCCTGAGTTCCCATCAGCTTTGGGATTTGCGTGAACGAATTGCAGCAGGTACGTTCAGAGACATTCAATAGATTGTGATGGGTCAAATACCACATTCTATTTGATTTTGAACTCTTAACCAGCTATAAGCCCTACCTGTCTATACTTTGAACTTTGGCTACTGAAAGATAGCCGATCTCATAATTCAATCATTTTTGTTTTAATTTGAAAGAAAAATCTTAAAAGATTTTTAAATAAATATATACGCCAGGTTCCCATGAATCTTTATTTGAATCTATAATACCATTAGCTCTGCTTCTGCACAGTAAAAAATTAAATAAAAGCACACAAATTATCCATTTCACCAAATGTATCTTTACTTTACTTTACTTTATATGTTTATTTAGAAGGGACAGAGCATATTAATGAAAAGATTTTTTTTTTTAAAGTAGCGTACACGGGATTTAGCAGAGATGCTATTTTCCATCCGTGGTCCCTTTAGGACATTGAACAATGAACACTAAACAAAACTGACATTACAAGACACGGACAGCATACAAAAACACAGTAAAAGGAGAAAATAAGAAAAGATTAAAACTATTGCTATAGGGCCAGCTCTATTGTGGACTGACAGTCATACTTTGCTGTGGAATTTTCACATCGAACCAAAGAAAAGCCAGTCTTTGTTTCTTTGGTAAAGTTCTTCTCCCATTATTCTCTGTTTGAAAACGCAGCACCCCCAGGTCTGAGACCTCTGATGCATGGACGCCCCGTTATGGATTTTGGAATGGAGGTCATGGATTCGGCTGCTGAGGCTGCTACTGACTCCAGTGACATTCTGCATTGGCGGATGATACTGCAATTAGTTAAACAACAAATACAACAGCAACAGGTAATGAAAACCATGGGGTATAAGTAGAACCCATAGTGAATGGATGTATTATTTGTAACAAAAGCCTTTTCACACAATTTGTAACGCTATAGAAGTACACATACAATCAGAAAATGTATCGTCAGTGTGAGCCCATGCTAAAACAAAACTCAAAATACCCCAAAAATCAATGACACACCGCCTTGAATTCATGGACATTTTTTGGATTTTGGATTTTGCATTCCTGAGCCAATAATTCAATGGTCAATGGGGACTAGTCTTGGCTGGTCACCAAATTATCGGCTTAGGAATGCGCCAAAAACGAACTAACTAAAACTACACATATTTTCACAGCACATTCCAACAAGGTCATTCAATATGCCTTACCCAAAACATCAAGCAAAGGAAACACAATCATAAAATGGCATAAAACAAAGAGATAATTTACCAAAGAGATAAAGCAAATGCAATTCTAGCAGTAAACAGGGGGAATGTCAAATAGTCACATATGACTAACAACTAGTACATCAAATATAGGCCTACATAATGATATACATATTTGTAACAACTGCCTACATATACAAACGGAGACCGTAGCCATGTTATCATTGAAACATGGACGGTGGTCGGACTGACAGATTAGAACAATTCAGCCTACTCAGTGTACTCAGATTCAGTCTTTATTGTCTGCTGCTCCCCATTTTCCAGTGAAGTCTTACTTTCAGTTGTTTCAGAAAGTGAGAATGACTCACGCTCAAGGTCCAAGCATATGATGCCTGAATTATACTTGGCATACACCCTCCAGGCTCCATGAACCAAATAACGGTAACTTTCTTGGTCTGGCATGAGCGGCTTGCCGAGTTCAACCCAGTGATGAGCGAACTCGTCGGACGAGCAAAGAACAGGATAGTGTGAGTCGTTCCACATTAGCTCTTGACCAATCTGGGCCGAAAAAAGGAAAAAACACTGGAATCTGTTCTTGAGAGATTAGCTCTTGAATAACAACTTATCAAATGCACACTTTGTACTGATAAGGTCACATGATTATATGCTGGTCTCTGTTGAGCCTTTATAACTCATTTAACTTTATTGTGTTGTCAGCTCCTGGACCAGAATCTTTTTAGCGTCTATCACCATGCTGCCCAAGCCTTGGCTCTGAAAGAGGCCCAAGAGCAGGCCCAGGGAGTGGCCCCCCAGGGAGTGGCTCCCCAGGGAGTGGCCCCAAGAGACCCCCAGGGAGTGGCCCCGAGAGACCCCCAGGGAGTGGCCCCGACAGGCACCCAGGGAGTGGCCCCGACAGGCACCCAGGGATCGGGAGCCCAGAGGAAGGGCCAGGAAGTGGCCCAGGAGACATAGAGAGCGGCCTAAGCAGCTGCAGGTATGTGTTTCTTAAAGTGTGTGTGTGTGTGTGTGTGTGTGTGTGTGTGTGTGTGTGTGTGTGTGTGTGTGTGTGTGTGTGTGTGTGTGTGTGTGTGTGTGTGTGTGTGTGTGTGTGTGTGTGTGTGTGTGTGTGTGTGTGTGTGTGTGTGTGGCCGATATACAAGCTCACAGCAGGGCTTGACATTAACTTTTTGAGGCACTTGTCCTTCGGACAAGTACATTTCTCATTCACTTGTCCGGGCACAAAAGTTACTTGTCCAGAGCACGAGCACACAAATAGGCCTACATTTTAAATCAACTAACTGTAGGTTGGTTTTACTTGATGAATGTATGTTTACTTTGAATATTAGGCGAATATTCTAAGTTTGCAAGTTAATAGCCCTAGATCAGAATGTCTATGATCTTACATAATATTTCATGTATATACACAGCCATATACGTTTCTATCTGACCTCGTCGGCATTTAAACTTATAGCACTGCCTGTGTAACCTGATGCTGCCAGATCCAAGAAGCTTGCTACACACATTTGTTTCACAGCTGTCTTGGGGAACATGGTTACTCAATACCGCCCCCATCTGGCAGAGTCAGGTTACTGCCTGTGCACCCACCCAATAATTAATTCCTAATACTTGGAGTCGTTTTGGGGACTAGTTTCGTATTAATTTGAAAGTTCTGGCAGAAAATGTGTATTTAGTCAATAATGTTTGTGCTTCCCAAACATCGACTGTTCCCAAAGGAAGTTTTTATATTTTCAGTCTAGCTTTTCCTCATGTAAAAGTGTCGATTTTACATAACATATGTTTTCTGCCAGAACTTTCACATGGATATGAAACTAGAGGACAATATCTGATTTAATTACTGGGTGATAAACGCAGTGCTACAAGTTTACATGCTGACGTGGTCAGTCTGCTAACTGCTCTGATAGGACTGATATATGGCTGTGTATTTGGAATACATGAAATGTATGTAAGATTACAGACAAACCAATTGTCACTTGTCCAACGGACAAGTAAGATTTTAATGCACTTGTCCGGGAAGATGTAATACTTGTCCCGGACAAGCAGACAAAAAGCCCTGTCACAGTGTGTCACTTTGTGGTGCGTTGTGAGCTTGTAGATCTGTTATTTTCAAAGGGTTTCTATACATTTGAAAACTTGAGAAATGGAACATTCTGCATAATGATGAGTAGGCTACTTTTACTTTTGGTACTTTAATGGGTAAGAGCACTTTGGTAGAGGTTTGGGTTGTGTTGCTATACCTTCCCATAATTTAACTCCAAATGTGGACAAGAAATCAAAAATAATAATGCTCCAGTTATTAGAAATTGATCATTCAAATCCTCATTGACTTACATTGTATGCTGAAACAGCTCTCAAAGTCACTCTTTTAGTACAAACACAAACAAAGTTGATTCCGACAATATAGAGCATCAACAAAACTCTTTTTACTTTTTAATATACCGGTATATAAAAATGTTAACTTCCTGTTGATTTTACTATTTGGAGATCCGGATACACGGATCCAGTCAGGGTTTTCTTCCTAATAAAATTAGCTAAATCAACAGGAAGTTAACATTTGTATATAAATAACAGTACAAGTTTTGGTGACGTTCTATATTGTCTGAATAAACTCTTTTATTTATTTTTAGGTAGGCCTACCAAAAGACTTTGAGAGCTGTTTCAGCATACAATGTAAATCAATGAGGAGCATATTTTTGAATTATCAATTTCTAATCATTGGAGCAATTATTGATTTCTTGTCCACATTTGGAGTTACATCATGGCACAACCCAAACCTCTACTGAAGTGGTCTTGCACTTTAAGTATATTTTGATGCTCAAACTGTTGTACTGTAAAAATCCCTAAACCACACCAAAGGGTGGAGACGGTTTTAGCGTTGTCCCAGCGGTGTGATATGTCACTTTGTAACTGTTTGGACCCAAGGTGTTGCATGGTGACCCTTTGGTGTGGTTTTGGCCTAACAGATTATTTCTGCAATAGGGTATTGATAATTTGACTTACAAAATGTGAGTAGGCCTATTCTTCCATGCATTGGAAACAAATGAATAATAATGAATTGGAAGTGGAACCCAAGTTGATTTTTTTGTACGGTTCTCTCTCCTGATTGGATTATATTTGTAATCCACTTGAAAATGTTTAATCTGTTTACCATTAACTGGTGAATAACTGTTATTGAAGTGTGTGTGTGTGTGTGTGTGTGTGTGTGTGTGTGTGTGTGTGTGTGTGTGTGTGTGTGTGTGTGTGTGTGTGTGTGTGTGTGTGTGTGTGTGTGTATAACAATATTGAAACTAAACTCTTTTGATTGTGTTTTTGTCCAAATATAGATTTACAAATAATGTACCCTCGCCTTGGCTGCGGAGATCGATCCCAAAGACAAATCAGACACAGGACGAAGATCGAAGAGGATGGTTACATGTATAATGATTTCAATAATGAACTTATCTAAATAAAAAAATGCTCTGTCAAGACAGCTTAATAAACGGATTCAGATTCACAACAGACGACTAATTTATTATTTTCCCATTGGCATGTGTCCGTAAATTGCCACCTTTAGAAAGTATCTTGAGACAAGTTAATATTTTGATATTATTTCTATTCATATTGGTAACCAGTGGGAACATATTATGTTACAAAAATAATAATGTAAATTCTCTGGGATAATAAGTAATAACCCTATTTCATCCCTTCCATTTTCACTTAATTATCCTGTACAAGCCTGAATGGATGATATTGGTATTCCGACCAGAAATTTTATTTTAGTTAACTTTATTAAAGCAAATACAAGACAAATTACAATAGCGTTTTTACTACATATGATATAATTCTGTCAGTTTACATAGTCTTGTTTTGTGTGGTATTTTGCTGCCACCTGGTGGTGGCTGGCTGTAATAGGTCTGCACCATGATAAGTGGTTGTGTAGTCTCTGTCCTGAAGTCTCCAGTTTTGATTGAAGTAATTTTTCCTGTCTGGTTTGATTTTAGGTTCGTGTTCTATGGGTTTGTGTAGAGAAGCCAGGAACCCAAATGGTCCCAGTTTTTTATAGGAGAGACCAGGGACGGCAACATTATAACATAGACAAATATGGTGTTGCATTTATCACAGTGTTCACAATCAATTTAAATTTAAAGCAGTTGACAGTGGTGATCGAGTTCCAGTATGATCATAAAGAGAATCACTGGTCACTTTGATTTTATCAGGTTAGTAATAGTCTTAATATACCTTCTCATCACTGACATGTTTAAAGATGGAGTGCCGTGATTTTGGTACTTTTTTCCAATTTTTAATGTGTTTAAGAGGTGGCAGTACTTCATTAGACCCCTTGGTGTGGTTATGTGCAGCCAATGATGTATTCCCTTTGTATTTAGTGTTTCTTCCTATAGACTGAGGCTGAAACCTTGACAGTCAAACTTGCCAATGAAAAAAACAGTATTATAGTGATATCAGCCCTTCCCTAACCCCTCCCCCTTTATCATACAACAACAGCTGTGGGTGTGGCTTCAGTTCAGGTGGATCACCACCCATTCAGCACCCACCAGGCAAACCAGGCATACGTAATGAACTGGTGGGCGTGCACACATAAAAATGACATTTTAACAAATACTGTACACTTTTTTTGAAAAACTTCTTCATGCCAACAGACCTGATGATCTTGTTTTATGATCATCTTTAAGATCATTCATAGCACTCATACGAACGCTTTTAATTATGGTTCTCTGCCCATAAACAAAGTAATGCATACAATATGTATCTATGAGTTCTCCACTTAAATGCATTTAGAAAATAATGTCTGATTAGCTAAATTTGACAAAAAATTACATTCCATCACATTACAGAATCATTTAATTTTATATGAATGTGACATTTCCTCAGCAGTTGCTGTTTGTGTATTTTCTATTCATTAAATATTTGACATATTGAAGCCTCCCATACACTACGACTTCCTTAATTAAAAACACTATGATGTAAACACTATGATGTCACTGATCTTGATGACTGCTGCATAGGTAGGTACAGTTGGGATGGTCAAGCTGTGAATGGCCAGCTGGTGGTTTTCAGGGAGTAATTAACCTAAAAAAAAATCGAATAGGTTTCTTCGACTATGCATGCACCTCTTGGTACCACAGCACCTCAAAGGCCCTTAAAACAAGGCTCCAGACTTCCCAAAAGAAACTGGTCAGGCTACTGCTTGGCCTCACTCCCCGAACCCACCTCACCCCTGCCCATTTTGACAGGCTGGAATGGCTTAGGGTTGACGACAGTACAGCATCTTGCAATGGGTCTGGTCCACAAGATTCGTTACACCACCAAGATACCCATGTACCTGTCTAAATACTTCCTTAATGTCAGCGAAGTCCACACCCACAAAAAACACCAGAGGGAGTTTAACAAACCATGTGCAATCCAGATTCGGCACAAACAAGGGACTAAATTCATTTCGCTCCTATTTCGCTACCAACAGTCATTAGGACATGTCAATCCCTTGACTCCTTCAAAATCGCTCTCAAAAGGCCACCTACGGACGGCTGCAATTCTAAACTGGACCCCCGTTTTCCCCTATATGTTTGTTCCCATTTTATTCCCTTTTATGATGATTTCCTGTTTTTGGTTATATAGAAGTGTATATTTGTACGTCTCTAAATGTTCTGATGAAATGAAAATGGTGGACCCTATTGTAAACAAGTGTAATGCTTTATGGTGTCGTCCACAGTTAACCGTTTTTGTATTGGGTTGTGCTTGAAATTCTGCTCCTATTCTGCAAACTGTTAATAATACATCAATCAATCAATCAATCAATCAATCAATCAATCCTTATTTTCAGTGTTGTGAATATGTATTTGCCATAGATATTTGCCATAGAGTGTACCAGTGAAGTCAGACTTTTCAAACTGTACTACTGAGATATAAAACCCTGCCTATACCAAGACTTAAGCTTTATAGTTTTCTTTGGTAATGTATTGTGAACACAGAGGAAAAGGGAACAGGGGGTAAAGGGAAGCAAGAAAAGAGAGTTAAGTAACAGCAAAATGTAAAAAAACACACAGAGGAAATATAGGAACAGTACAGCTCCATGTTCATAACAGTTCTGTACTATAGTGATGTGTGCTGCACATCACTAGTAGTGATGTGCAGCACACTAGTAGACAAGGCCGGGGCTCCATTTTTGCCAACGCTAAACCCCTTATCCCTAAACTTCTTTTCCTTTTTTACTATTTTGCAAAACATCTTTGAATAGTCAAAATGGCCAGTCTACAAGCTCACAATGTGTCAATTGGCTAGTTGAACTATTCAAAAATGTTTTTCAAAATAGTAAAAAAAAAAGGCAAAGAAGTTTAGGGATAAGGGGTTTAGCGGTGACGAAAATGGAGCCCTAGTAGTCTAGTCTGGCTGGGTGGGTCCCTTTAATGCCCATATAATATAATATAACGATATTGCTGTATCTGTCCATCTGTCTACGTCCATTTTTCTGCCCCGTGTCAGGCCTGCCAAGTAGCCTATGGAGTCCAGGCCTAGCCTGGCTAATAAGCCAGACCGAAAAAGCCTGCCGGCGATAGTGTGATTTGAGTCTGGCTTATTAGCCAGGCTAGTCCAGGCCTTCAGTACAAATATATAACATGGTGACATCAGCGCACTCCAAATATGGGGAATCGCTATTTTATCAATATTATTATTAGAAATCTGTTGATCCGACTGACTTCCCACTTTGTATCACATGCCCTCTGGTCCAATATGCAGACAGTTGGGTCGGTGGTTCTAGACAAACGGATCTCCCTAATATGCCTGTATATAGGCATACCATCGGTATCGTATCGGTCGGATCTGTCGCTCTGGACAATTGATCCAACCGACTTGATGCCGGGCATGACTCCCTCGTGTCACGTCGACCAATTTTATTTTGAAGTCGGTCGGTCAGATGGTTCTCGAGGTATGTGAACTGCAGACACCATGTATGCACAGACACATGGACAAAGATTTCACACATTTAAGGTAGGATAAATAAATGAATTCATGAATAAACCGTGCTCTTTCTGCTATCGCAACCTATAATCAAAGGTCATTCCAATAAAGATTGGAATGACTTACGTCGGCATTGTTAAGGCAACGGTTTATGTTAGTGTGATGTCAGGCTCTGGCCCGATGTTTCATGTTCAACAAACTGTATAAGATGTTGAAGATTTCTTTAGTGACCCACACAGTTATAGAGTGACAGATGAACACTTTTATTGGATGCATGGCTGCTCCCAGACCTGTAGTCATTAGTGGCCCGTCAGGGGCCGGGAAAAGCATGCTCCTTAAAAAACTCATGAAGGAATACAAAGATGTTTTTGGATTCAGCGTGTCCCACACAACAAGAAGTCCTCGCCCTGGTGAAGAGAATGGCAAAGATTACCATTTTGTCACAAGGGACACCATGAAGTCCGCAATCGACAACGGGGAGTTCCTTGAGCACGCCGAGTTTTCGGGAAATATGTACGGGACCAGCAAAGCTGCCGTGCAAGACATCCAAGCCAAGAACCGCATCTGCATACTGGACATCGACATGCAGGGTGTGAAAAACATCAAAGGGACAGACCTCAACCCCATCTATGTGTCCATCCAGCCTCCGTCCATAAGCGTCCTGGAAACGCGGTTAAGGGACAGAAGAACGGAGTCAGAGGAGAGTCTCCAGCAGCGTTTACACGCAGCTCAGAAGGACTTGGAGATCAGTAAAGAACCGGGTTTATTTGATGTCATCATTGTCAATGATAACTTGGAGGGTGCCTATGGGCAGTTAAAAGATGCTCTTTGTGAGGAAATTACCAACGCCAAGAAAGTCGACAGTTCGTGCCCCGAACTCTTTGCAGATAGTCCTTTCAAAACTCATATCCGGGTTTGAGTGATCCATCAGAGCGATGGTACCTGTAACATCTAAAACTATATAGAAGTAGTCTACAAAATGGAAACAATAATGTATGCCTTTACTGTATATATATACAGTAGCTACTTTAAATTTGTTGTTTTTTTGTTTTAGAAAGATAGTTATTAGCCTAGTTATTTTTTTTACCTGCATGTTTCTCTCGAGTCCAGGGCCAATGCCAATACCACCTCATAGCGCGCCACCGAGTGGCGCTCTATGAGCTTGTAGGTCTGCTATTTTTGAAAAATCGAAGAACGACTGACATAGAAACATAGCTTTTTCAGAAAACTGTCAGGATGTTGAAGACATTTTTACAATCTGATCTCAGGTCAGAATGGGTTAAACCACCGAACCAATCAACACCACATGTCTTACGTACGCCTGCCAGCAGGCTCATTTAGTACCTTTCACAGAGATTTGTTTTTTCACGTCTAAACAATTCTGAAATATTTAACTTCCATTTTAGACTGGAAGTCAATGAAGGCTCAGATCAGCCTGAAGGAAATCATGCCCAAACTGAGATGACTGGCATCATCAATATGACGTTAGCGATATGTAATAAATGCAATATTCCTTGTTGGGGCGGCAGGAGAGTGACCGCTTCGGCCCTTGGGAACCGGAAGGTTACCACTTACCAGTGCGATCCCGGGCTCCCCCAGAGTTGGTGTCGAAGTGTCCTTGAGCAAGACACTTTGGTTTACTGCCATGGTTTACTGCCATAGGTGAATGTAATGCACAATCATTGTAAATCGCCTTGGATAAAGGCGCTATATAAATGCGGCATTTATTTTGTCAGCAGGTGCTATGTTCTATGAAATCAGTAACCATGGTACTACTAACCTAATGTCAAACCATTGCTTAGCTGAGATGTTTTGACAATGTTATGTATATGGACTTCTTAATGAAAGGTTAGGTCCAAAAATAGCCTTTTTATTTCTGAAAATAAATGCACAAGCCAGTTAGAGGAATTTGTATGAATGCATAATGTTATTGTTTGATTATGTTATTATAGAACAGCCATAGAACAGCCTAACAGATTTATTATCACAAACATTTGATTGAACTTGGACCCCTAAATGTACAGTATGTATTTCACCTCCTCGAGGGCCCCTGAGGGTCCAATGCTGTAGATGACAAACGCCAAACCAAAACCCTCTAATACCTTCCTTTTCAAAATCATGTTTTCACTCTACTGGGTGGTGGCCACCTTGGATTGCTGTGTCAAAATTATGTCATAACATCAGACTGACTGATCTGTGTTAGATTCATACACGATTCTAGGTGCTCTGGTTTTAGAAATAAAATGGTCAAGGTGGTACCAGGGGCCATCATGGATTTGCGCATCTCTTATGAAGGTCAAATCAATCATTACAACACGGAATAGATGTTTTTGACCCTAACTACTACAACACAGTGTGGGGGCCCAGTGCTTCTACACACTTCATGCCACAGCACGCTGCAATACTGTATATAAGTTGCTTTTGGCTGCTTACAGAGTCTATGGAACTGCATGGATACCTGTGCAAATCGGTGTTGTTAATCATACAGGACAACTGTGTGTGTGTGTCGTCAGAGACCAAAGCTCTGGTCTGTCTATATAAAGTGAAGGTATTATATCAACTCTCACACACATGAGCTTAAACAGAGCCATTTGTGTTTCTATGTGAAAGAGAAGAAGGAAAGAAATATAGAAAAGAGAGAAGAGAGTCTTCTACTCCCTTGATCGCAACGTAAATGCCTATGTTCGGAAGGATCTCTCAAGCCCTGTTGCGGTCTTCGGTGACCAGGACGCAGCGCCAACTCTCTGCCGCGGCCTCCCATGGCGAGGACCCAGCAGCAAAGACATGGAAGATGCTATCCTTTTTGGTCGCACTGCCCGGTGTTGCAGTTTGCCAGTTGAACATGTACCTGAGATGGCAGGAGCATCATAGCCACCACGAGCAGCCAGAGTTCATACCGTACGCCCACCTCTATATCCGCAGCAAGCCTTTTCCATGGGGAGATGGCAAAAAAACTCTGTTCCACAACCCACATGTAAATGCCCTTCCTGATGGCTATGAAGATCTTGACGACTAAAGACTCTCACTCAGGGCCAGGTTTTTATGGATGTGGCTTCAAGGACGTTGGCCCCTGAAAGGCCTGAATTTATGGTGTGGCTGACTGTTTCCTAGGCTAGTTTCACAAACCACATTTCTTGTGCATTTAGACCGTTGTGAGACAGGTTAGTTTTATCCTACCCTGATGTTGTGTTGATGCAATAGTAATCCCGCTCGGTACGAGAAGAACCCCCAGCCGGGGGTTGCTGATCCATACAGTAGCTTATTAGTCTGTTTAAGTACGTACACCTAGTCCACACCTATTTCAGACCACAGCCATCTGCTGGCTGATGTGTGGTGTTCAGTCAGTGCTGCCAATGTCTGCTTATTCTAATCGACTTTGGGCTTGTTTTTCTGTAAAATTGCTTGTAAATTCTCTGCAGGCCCTTATCTATCTAAAATATATATATATTTCACATTTTCTTTTCAAGATCTTTTTGAAAGTAGCAGATCTATACAAGCTCGCAATGTGACGCGTTCTAAGCTTGTAGATCGTCTCATTTCCAAATATCCAAAGCAATTTGGTTTAAAGTTCTCCATGTGGCCTATAGTTGCTTTAGGATTGTTTTCATAAGCCGGTTTCTTATTTCTCTCAAAGAATCTCGAAACACGGCTGGTGTTTAATTGTGACATCATAACCTATATATTTTATAAATGCCTTCCAGCCAAACAATACAGAAACATACAGACCATCTTTGAACACCAGAGACAAATGGCTGGTTCCAGGCCCGTGGTGATTAGTGGCCCATCGGGGGCAGGGAAGAGCACTGCACTCTGAAGGAATACAAAGGTGTTTTCGGCTTCAGTGTGTCACATACGACTCGAAACCCTCGACCTGGTGAAGAGAATGGCAAAGATTACCATTACATTTCAAGAGAGATCATGCAGGCTGGAATCGACAACGGGGAGTTCCTTGAGAATGTTGAGTTTTCAGGAAATATGTACAGGACCAGCATCAAAGCTGCTGTGCAAGACATCCAAGCCAAGAACCTGATCGACATGCAGGGTGTGAAGCTTAAAAAGGACAGACCTCAACCGAAAAGTGCTTACGGGAATTCAGGTCTTGTCCCCACACGTCTCAAGATTTGCCATTGACAATGAACGGAGAAATTAGGTCAAAATTAATGTCCGCTAAATAAAATTAAACATCAAAACATTAAACGCCACTGACATTGAAGGGAAAATTTACGTCATATGTAAACGAGCAAATCAGCTAACCAACAACAGGCATTCTGATTGGCCAGTATGAGAGGATGCATGACGATGTATGATGATAAGAGTGCCCCTCACTTCACACGGGTGTGATTTTTTATTTAACACAAATCTCTTCTGAGGGGTTCCATGGCACAAAACATGTTATGGGTGGGTGGGGGGATGCCAGACTAGAGAGACACACATGAAAGCATTATAACCATCTAAGTTGCTTACGGCTATTATTCAACTATTCAAGTCCATCACTCAGGTGGTCTCTTACAGTAGGCTATACTAGTCTTGTTTAGTGGTTGACTTTTCCCATCACAGTATTTTTTGTAAACTTGTGGGTCATGAAAGATCTTTGTCCATGTAGGATGTTATCTCTTCTTCCAGTCCCATAGGTCACTGGTTCCCAAACTTTTTCATGTCAAGGACCCCCAAATTGACACTAATAGCCCACGGACCCCCATTTAAAAAGATATGCCAGGGACCCCCATAAGAGAAGATTTGTATGGCTCTAGAGGTGATTCTCAACCTGTTTAATGCATGTCAAACTAGGGGTCCTTGAAATTAGTCTACGGACCCCTATTTAATAGCATTTCTATCTCTGGGACCCCCAATTTATATTGTAAAATCAATGCTAATTTAACTCTGAGAGTGTACAAATGGAAATGGAGTGTACAAATGGTTTCATTTGTACAAGTGTACTGTACAAATGGTTCCATTTGTACACTCTCTGAGCTACAGACCAATAAGGGTCCATTTGGTTCCAAATGATCATTTAGCTGGGTCCCCCCTAAACTCCCTCAAGGACCCCTCGGGGTCCCCGGATCCCTACTTTGCGAACCACTGCTCTAGGTGACTTTGGAGAACAGGTTCCTGCTACATGCAGTTTGCCTTTAGCCTTATGTTATGTGCATAAAACATACAGCTTGTTAATAGACAGATTCCAGGTTCATGTGTTAACCTGACATCCTATAGTTTGTATAGTTTCAATGTACAGATATATATTTTTATATTCTACTGTACTAGTCAGTGATGATAGGTTATTGCCTATGATCCTATTTCTATGCATTTGATAATTTATTACCTTTAGTATACCTTGCTTACTAAATTGCTGCTCAGCCTGCTCTGGATTAAGAGCGTCTGCTAAATTCATAGTTATGCTAAATGCCTAAATTGTAACAAGTCACAGGGCAGAGGATAGAACTTTTACATTAAGTTGAAGATATCTTGAAATACAATTTCTACTAGTAATGTTATTATGGGTAATATCCTGGCCTCAGCCAATAAAAGCCAATTCACGTGAAAAACATAATAATGATAATGATAATGATAATGATGATGATGATGATAATAATAATAATCATAAAAAGTCCAAGAGCAGCAAATTTAAGTTAAAATAAAATTCCTCCGAGGTGGAAAGCCTGGTGAGTGGTGATGCGAGGTTAAAAATACCACATGTCACCGGTCCGTCCATGAAAACGGTTGTTAAGCCGGTGTATTAAATGTTGTGTAACTTGTGTGATTGGGTTACATTACATTTTAAATGACACAATGTAGTGTGCACACCAGTGCATTATACATCGCCTTATTTGAATCTGGGCAGTTTTTATTTCTTCATAATGTAAACGAATGCATGTGGAACCAAGTTACCCAGCTTGTCGACTGTGTCACTCTGTTATTGGTCCCCCATTTGCACGCTGCTGAGAGAGGCTATTTGGAGAGAGGAAAGAGCGGTAAGATAAGATCACCTTTTATTTTTACATTTCCACGGGCAGGAAAATACAAATTAAATTTCAATCACATTATTAAACAATACACTAGTTTGAACTTAATTCACATTGGTTAGTCACTGAGAAAAGGTGTTTCTTTTGGCACAACGTACCATATGCAGTAAAACAAGTTGTTGAAATGGTCCAGCTATGTTTCATATTGCATGACCCTAATATTACATTGTTCGTAATCATAATCGGTGACATTTTGTGCAGTCGTCATCATGCATGTAACCCAGGAGCTGGAGCTCTATCCGGAGCACAGCGTGACGCAGCTGCTGTTCAAAGATGTGAAAAACGCTGCTGAACTGAGACAGAGCGCTGTGGACGGTAAACTCAACTGTGCCCTGATCACCCCCACTATGGTACGTGTCGTGTGTGTGTGTGTGTGTGTGTGTGTGTGTGTGTGTGTGTGTGTGTGTGTGTGTGACTGTGTGTGTGTGTGTGTGTGTGTGTGTGTGTGTGTGTGTGTGTGTGTGTGTGTGTGTGTGTGAGAGAGAGAGAGAGGGAGAGAGGAGAGAGGAGAGAGAGAGAGAGAGATCGTGTCAACTATCCTTTTTACAATTACATTTGAATAAATTGCTGCCATTTGTTGCGAAGTAATAATTATGCGCTCAACTGATTCAAACCAAATACCAAGATAAACTTTCCTATTATGGATGTGTAACTTGTTTTGCCAGAAATTGTTATTATTATTTTTGTATACGGTAGTTTCAGAACATTCTATAAAACATTCCTTGTATTATTATTTTTTGTTTGGAATGTTACACGTTTTCTCATGCCATTTAAAGCTCATTTGAATTAAATTCAGAGACAGGCAGACTGTCTGATAAGAGAATGAGTTCTTTAAATATTGAGACAGTGAACGCATGATTTACACACACATTGAATTCCATTCCAAGTCATTATAATTAATATTAATCATCTTTTTTACAGCTGGTGAATCCTCTCCAAGTGCTGGTAGCTGCGAACAAGGCTGTGCACTTACAGAAAACTGGCAAGATGAAGACCAGAGGTTTATATTCAGAGATTATCTTCAACCTCTCTCCCACTAATAATGTGAGTAAATGTAAACACACACACACACACACACACACACACACACACACACACACACACACACACACACACACACACACACACACACACACACACACACACTGTACTCATAAAACACATTCCCTAATCCCTGCCAGTGACGTGTCACGTCCATTTTTTTGAAAGGCTCACACTGCCAATGTCCAAACTGTGTTTTCAGTGTTTTCTTACCGCTCTTATGATCAACCTTGCAAATCCCTGTGTGTGAAGGTATTTACAGTTTCATATAATCTTTACGGTCTCACCTGACATGTGCGCTGCTGGGTGGCGCCTGTGATTATTGTTTACGGAAGCAGTAGAGAGAATGGCAGCATCAAATAAGCTAGTGTGTGTGTGTGTGTGTGTGTGTGTGTGTGTGTGTGTGTGTGTGTGTGTGTGTGTGTGTGCGCATGCGCGCACGCTGTGAACTGTGTGGTTTACGTCAAGTCACAAAATCGACTCCGCCTGTGTTCCCATACCTCGTCTGTGTTACACCTCGCCGTACAGTGGAGCGCGTGCAGAAAATAGCCGATCTACAAGCTTACAGCACGTCATCGCACATTGCTTATGGATGCGTTCATTTGTTTGTTCATGACTCGTTTCTGTCACACCATAACAAGATACGTAATGGGTGTAATGGGTAAAATAAAATCACTGAGACAGGTGAAGTTGGCAAACATGACTATAGACCGATTCCGTAGCGGGTCTCATGGTCACAGCCTACGTATTTCCTGTAGGCGGACTCGACGTAGCTGCGGGGGTAAAACCCTCACCAGGCGCACCTTTTCCACTACAGTGAACGGCAGAGTGACTGATGTTAGTTTGCCTCAAACTTTACTCCTTTACCTGCTTTTTTACTAACACTAACATTACAAAGATGCCCAGAACATCGAGATGAACCTGTGTAGTTTATGGCTGCTCCAACAGTAGTGGCAACATATAAAATAAAATAAAACGGAATGTCTAATATCCACCACGGTGGCGGAGACAAGAGCCATTGAGTAATGGTTGAGACGAAGCAGTGAAAGATACATAACGCCAGTCTTACCCAATACCAAATATTTCTGTTTTATTAACACAAGGCTGCTGTACTTTATACCTCATACTTTAAATGCTTAGTATGAGGTATAAAATACAGCAGCCTTGTGTTCATAAAACAGAAAGATTGGGTATTGGGTAAGACTGAAATTATGTATATTTCAGGACCCTTCACTGCTTTGTCTCAACCATTACTCAATGGCTCTGGTCTCCGCCACCACGGTGGATATTTTGACATTCCGTTTTTTTTTTTTTTTTTATGTTGCCACTACTGTTGGAGCAGCCATAAACTACACAGGTTCATCTCGATGTTCTGGGCATCTTTGTAATGTTAGTGTTAGTAAAAAAGCAGGTAAAGGAGTAAAGTTTGAGGCAAACTAACATCAGTCACTCTGCCGTTCACTGTAGTGGAAAAGGTGCGCCTGGTGAGGGTTTTACCCCCGCAGCTACGTCGAGTCCGCCTACAGGAAATACGTAGGCTGCGACCATGAGACCCGCTACGGAATCGGTCTATACATTACAATAGCGAAAGGGGCCATCTTGTGGCGATAGACTGCAATAGCATTCTCTGATTAACTAAATGTAATAATGCAAACTCATGGCCATGTTAAAATTAATTACACGGTAAAACCATAAACCGGGGTTTAAAACGTTGCACAACGCCCAACCTTACCTGGTAGAGCCTTTTTTTCTCTGCCTCGTAGTTCCTTGTATCGTTCCAATTTCACCCTGACCACCAGTCATTCTTGAATGGGTTCTAATTATGGATCACACGGTTTTTCGGACAGATATTTTTTTTCCACAAACACAACGAACATTACCAACCATCTGGTATGCAATCGTAGTGAAGATGAATATTCTCTGTGACTACTTAAAGGTGAGTTAAAACACATGGACAGCAATTTCTGGCAGTGTTCATTTTGTTGGCAGTGTTCAACACTGGTCTGGACTATTTTGGTTAAATATTCTTGGCAGCATTATAGGTCAGTGATATGATGCTGTGTTTTCATATTTGATAATGGACTTTTTTTTATTACACTATTCAATTCAATAATGTCCCTCTGTGTTTTATGAATGTCCAGTTACTGAAATCATATTTGTGAATAACACAGGTATAGAGAGGAAGCAACACAGAGGAAAGGATTTTGGTGAATTAAATTACTTTACGCTGATCAAAGATACAAATTAATGGGAAAATAGATAATATGTATGTGTTCAGTATCTCTATATTAACGTTTTCATATTGCTGTTTGAAATCTATCTGTGTTATTGGAGAGTGTGATATTTGTATGTAGGGCTGTCACGATGAATTGTATGACACGTCATACAAGTAATTGCAATTAAGCCATTCTGAACAGGACCCCCTTTTGGTGTTTCAAGCATTATGTTATACTTTAGCTATTGAAAAATAGCAGATCTACAAGCTCATAGCGCGACACTGAGTGCCGCGCTACAAGCTTGTAGGTCTGCTATTTTTGAAAGATTGTGAAAATGTGGCGCAAATCATTGTGTATATATATTCTTTCAGAGCGAACGTTTTTACTCAAATCGTTGCTTCTGTGGGCGGGTCCCTGGAACAACATATTTTCAGATGGGGGTCGGCGGCCAAATACAGATAATTCTGGGGGTCCTTGACATGAAATATTGAGCACCACTATATGATATACAAACAGGTATTTCAGAAAACTGTCATGATTTAGGCCTATTTAGTAAATGGGTTAACTTGTTGGTTGTGTTTTTGGCGTTGAACAAGATTTCTGTTTTGCTTGTTGGCTTCGTAAAAAAACGAAAATGTCAAATATTCACAGAAAAGACTGTCGGTCCAAATAATAATGATAAGCACACATGGCAAAGTCTCATCACAGAACGTAATGCTTTGAAACCCATTTTCTCTGCTTGCTCTTTTTTCCACTATTTTTTCCACTAACCAATATGTCAATTTGAAGATAAAATTCCCTGCTTTCACATGACAAAAACAAAAAAAATCAATTTCAATGACTTAGCCTCGGTCAGAAACGGAGAAACGGTCACATTTTTGAAAATCAATATGGGGGGGGGGGGGGATACTATATTGAAACGACTCAATTATGCAAAACATAATTGTTATTATGTAATAAGTGTGACAGACAGGCATTATTATTATTATTATGTCTGTACTTCCTCCAGATCTCAGAAGCCTTCAAGAGGTTTGGGATCAGTGACGGTGATGACTCTGTGCACGTGACTGTGGTTCACTCCAAAGATGAGTTCCATCTCGTGTCGGACATCACTAGCAGAGTAGACGGACAGCAGCTTCCCCTGGAACACATGTCAATGCTGACAGACGCTGCCAAGGTCAAAAAGGTGAAGTCTTAACACTTGTTGACTGTGTTATTAACCCATTTAAACCTGAGTACGATTCTACAAATGTCTTCTAAATCCTGACAGTATTCTGAAAAACCCTATGTTTCTATGTCGGTCGTTCTCAAACAATTTCATGTCAAGGACTCCCAAAAATATATGTAATTGGCCGCCGACCCCCATCTGAAAATATGTTGTTCCAGTTAAAAACATTCGCTCTGAAAGAATATATATTCAAAGATTTGCGCCACATTTGTACGATTTTTGTATTATTTTGGGGTATTTGGAAATGTTTGACATTTTCGGCTATAATGAAATGCCCAAAATAGGGACACTAAGTTGCGAGTGAATAAAAGGTCTCGTTTCCTGTGTTGGTTTCAGCTGTACAAAGTCAGCCCACAGGAGGAGAAGTGTGGCACTCTGTTGGATGCGTTGATCTGCAGGATGGCTACCAAAGATGTTCTATAGCTTCACAAACTCAACTCTGCTCAACACTATGCTTACTTTGTGTCTTTGTTACTGTTATTATTGCTGCAAAAAAAAAAAAAGATGTTCGAGGAACCAAAATATTTTGACTCATGTATTCATGTCACTGTACAGTATGTAAGACCTAACAATACAAAATGTTGAACTTGCCATCTTATCTTGTCATCAAATTCTTTAACATTGTCATGTACAAGGCCATTCATTAAATACATGTTTATATTTAATAATCTTTTTATTTGCATTTTCTTCTGCTAATTTAGTTTGATAAATGGATTCATTCTTTCAGTTACAAGTTACAGTAGTTCCTCAGTAAAAGCTTTGGCGGTCCTGTGGCTCTTTTGACATGTAGCATGAATCAGGATGGAGGTGAAAAGCAGACTTAATTATATTGAAGATTACTCGATGATGACAGAAAAGATGAAAGGCATATGGTCCGTTTATTGATTTAGCCATGCAGAAGCAGCCATCGATGGACTGCGGGGATCTGGTCTTCATAGCAGATCCCCTGCAGTTGACCGATCAAGAAGACCTTGACACAAGGGGGTCCACAGACACCACACACACACATTGTGTCATTTTGTGTATGAAGCCATATTATCGTTGGACAATGAATGTCTGATAATATCGACAATATCGACATACAAAATGTAATATTGGAAAATCTGTGATTTAATTTATTTTTTAAACATATGTTTATTGTTTTTTCTTTACAACATAGTATTTTCAAAGCAATTATTCACATATATTTTCCCCCCACAACCACATGGCAGCACAAATACCATGAATACAAAACAATAATAACAAAAAAACACATTACATACAGTTAAACAAACAAATGCACAATGTCCCATCACGGCTTTAATTTATCATTTTTTATTTTTTAAAGATTAGTTTTTGGGGCTTTCATGCCTATTGATATATTTCAAAGTAGACTGACAGGAAATGGGGAGAGAGATGCGGAGTGACACTTGGCAAAGGCCGTCGGGACCGAAGGCCGTCGGGACCGAGGAGTGGAACCCACGGCACGCCATCACGCTGGCTCGGCAGCCTCGTCCGGGTCATTGGCGCCATAACTTTAGTTTATTTTTTATTTATAGTACAAAATCACCCCAAGGGGTCTCTGTGCACTTTACAGCAGCAATACAGCGAAAACAAATCAAAGACACAAAACATAGCAATAAGAAAACATAGTAAAACATGGTCAAATGTGCATAGCTATAGATCCTTAACTAGGCGGAACCGTAGTGCATAGAGAAAAGATGTGTTTTTAGCCTCTATTTAAAAATGTCCATGGAGTTTGTTTCAACTTAAATTAAATTCACATCTCTTATGTTGCATAGAGAATGTTCACGTTTTGAACGCTACAATTTACGAATTGGGCATTGGCATTGGCATTGGCATTTTTCATCATCGTCCTCATAAGATGATCAGCTTTTCTTCCGAGAGTGTTGTCCACGACAGATTGAACCACGTGTTTTTTTGCGGCCTGCTTGCAAATCGCTCCTCCTTTAGCAAGGATTTGGTTTTGGGTAGATTTCAGCACTTGGTTTGTTACAACCGTCTTCCCAACTTCTTTTGTTATCTGCTTTGAGGATTGCTTAATGACTTTCTTCCCAACTTCTTTTGTTATCTGCTTTGAGGATTGCTTAATGACTTTGTTTGTCCCAATACCTGTCCCAATTCCAGCTACAGCATCCAACCCTATTTCCAGACTAATTTTTCCCACACCAACACACACATCTGTGAATTCCTTTGCTTCAACTATTGTCTCTATAATTTTAACGTATCCAACCGGGGCCTTGGTTACAGCAGACACCACTGTGTCTGTTAAGGCCCCCATGTAAACAGCTAATGCTGCTGCTCCCACAGGACCGGCTACGCTTCCCACCGCCCCAAACAAGTGTGCTTCTGGTGACGGACATGTAGGCTTCTTTTGCCTTTTCCTCCTCTCCTTGGATGAGATGAACGACACTTTTGACGTGCCCAACGACCGGGATGGTGTTCAAGCTGCTGTTGGCGGTCTGGTAGGCTTTTTGTGCACCTTTTTCATCTCCACACACATCATGAACAAGTCCTTTGACGTGTCCGACGACCGGGATGCTGTCCAAGACACCCGATGTGCAGCTGTTGGCGGCCTGGTAGGCTTCTCTTGCCTCTTCATGCTCGCCAGCGATATAAAGAACGAGACCTATGATGTGGCCAAGGACTGGGATGTTGTTGAACCAGCTCATCTCTCCACCTCTGGTCTGCTCCTGTCAACGTGTGGCCCCAACAAGCTCCAGTCCAACTCCAAGCAAAGATGATGAAGAACACCTTGGTCAAAGAAAAATGAAACAAATACATATAATAGTAATAATATATAATACATACAGTGGGGTCAAAATGTACTGATAAATAAACTGATAAACGTAAATTATCATTGTCTCTAGGGAGTGTGCGTGCAAAGTTTCACACAGACTGGTCCAGTTATCGGTAAAAACGTGCGTGTGTACACGGATAGACAAACGGACGACCACACACAAAGTCACACACACACAGTCACACACACGGACACAGACGAAAAACATAGTCTCTGTCACGCCTTCGGCCTGTTGGAAACAACAAGACCAGAACACTAGTTAACATGTACGATTGTACGTAAGTACAGAGACACTAGGCAGGTCAGGGCATGTAAAATACAATACATAATAACACATAAATAAAGCTACTACTACTGAAGGCAAACCAAATAAGGAACAAGAACGGAGGATAATTATGCAACTAAAAATCCAAAGTCCGAAGAACACAGCCCACACTACGAGGAAATCAACAAATGTCCAGGGGTAAAGAACATGCATGCCATTATAGGGAACACCATGACACAGGTCATAAGAAGTAACTTACTGTGTTGTGTGGCTGCTCCGGACTGTACATGTAGCAAGAGGAGAGATGAGGAGTCGCACTGTCCTCCACGCCTTTTAAAGCCTGGAAAATGAAAGACACTCCCCTTCTGTACAGTATGTGTGTGTGCGTGTGCATGTGTACTTTTATTACTATTCTTGTGAGCGTGTAACGTTTCCCAGTGAAACGGTTGTTTTATGCTTATGGTTAGAGGTTGGAGATACGCCTGATTTATGGTTAGATGCTGGTGTGTGGCGTCATCTGTCATGCACAGACGACAGAAGATCATATTGACTGTACTTGCTTGTAGAACCACTATGCTACACACAAAGCCTACAGGAACATCTATAAAATATTCAGCATAGTGCAATCTATTGGACAAGAGGCAGTAAGTTTAGACAAACACATGAGTACTCACAAATCACAATACCAAATGTCCCTGGCCCTTGATCTACTTACAAAGTTGGTGGATAAGATGCAGCTCGAAACAGAAAGGAAATTTAGTAAATGATTTATACGGAGTTGCGTGCCAGTGTGCATATAAGCTTGTGCGTTACAATATGTCAGGCCATTTACAAGAAATGAGCACCCCCCCCCCCCTATACACCCACACAGCAGAGGTGGAAGTAACTAAGTAGCCTACCTTGTACTTACTGTGTCATTCTGTTCAAGACTGGAGTAGATTGTGACGAAATCCTATGTATTGAATCGAGAATCATTTTGAATAGAGAATAGTTTTGAATCTGGAGAAAAATGCTTTTGAATAAATAAATAAAAACGTTTTTGGATTAAGAATAGAGTTGAATCGGAAAAATCGATTTTGAATCGAATCGTGACCCCAAGAATCAGAATCGTGGGACAACCAAAGATTCACAGCCCTACTCGGTAATGTCCATAAACTATAGGTATGACTTATGAGAGGCCTGCAGATCTCAGGAATACCCAAGCCGAGAGTTGAGACATCGACTATACACTATATGTTCAGTGTCTGTGCACTGTATCCTGAACCACTGCATTTCCAAAGATTGTGCATCTACTATGGTTTGTGTTTGTGTGCATTGCTTGTTAATTGTGAAGTGTGTGTGTGTGTGTGTGTGTGTGTGTGTGTGTGTGTGTGTGTGTGTGTGTGTGTGTGTGTGTGTGTGTGTGTGTGTGTGTGTGTGTGTGTGTGTGTGTGTGTGTGTGTGTGTGTGTGTGTGTTGAAGCTACAGTCGGTTTTATAGGTTGTATGTCAGTACAAAAGTATTCACATCAGAATGTACTATACGTTGCTCTCCCCTTGTTCCCCATATATGGGGGACTAGGTTGGTATGTTGGTGGAGGGTGTGTAGAGCCCAGGATCACATTAGATGATTGACACAGTGAAAAATGGGTTACAAAATCGTGGGATAAAAAAAAAGAAAAGTACTATACAAAAGTATTCTCATCAAAATGTACTATACAAAAGTACAAAGATAGAGGTGTGGAGGTCAGGACACGATATAATGAAACTGAAAGTGTGTTTGTCACATTTTTGTTATCTTTTATCACACTGTATAACTTAGAAATGGAACGTTGGTCAACTTTGATCTTTGCTCTGACGAAGGCCACAGAACAAAACGTTGTGTTTTTTTTACCCCGCCTTGGTAAATAAAGATAAGCAACTTTGCTCTTTTACCTTGTACTTACTGTGTCATTCTGAAACTAAAACTTGCTTTGAAATATTTCCCTTTTCATTTCACCCACAGCACAGAACCTCTCTTGTTGAGGTCTTGCACGCGCACACACACACATATACGGAGTTGCGTGCCAGTGTGCACATAAGCTTGTGCGTTACAATTATGTCAGGCCATTTACAAGAAATGAGCACCCCCCCCCCATACACCCACACAGCAGAGGTGGAAGTAACTAAGTAGCCTACATTTACTAAAGTACTGTACTCAAAGGGATATTTCACAGATTTTTGACAAACCCATTGTGTATTGCTACTTTTGCTGAAGTTTGAAATAAAACACACTTTGACTATTATTTGACAATTTGGCCAATGTTTGAACAGTTTTTATTATAGTTTGTTGATTGTTTGATCCATGGTCTTTTGTTAGGAACTGTGCCTTGCGGTGTGAGCGTTCATATTTGAACCCCAGTTGTGAGCATTCATATTTGAACCCCAGTTGTGAGCATTCATATTTGAACCCCAGTTGTGAGCATTCATATTTGAACCCCAGGTGTGAGCATTGATATTTGTTTAATTGGAATCTATTTTAAAATTCAACATGTTCAGCTTCATGCAGGTATTTATGCTTGTAATTTTTCTTTTTGCAATTTTTTACATGACCATAATCCAAGGTTAAAGTACCAACATCTATAAATGCTATTATACAGCAGCTTGGTTACAAATGTAAACTGCGTGTGTGTATATTTGGAAGCCTCAGTAGTAAAAAAAAAAATCGATCACATCGTCACTTCAGTTCAAGACTGGAGTAGATTGTGACGAAATCCTATGTATTGAATCGAGAATCATTTTGAATAGAGAATAGTTTTGAATCTGGAGAAAAATGCTTTTGAATAAATAAATAAAAACGTTTTTGGATTAAGAATAGAGTTGAATCGGGGGCACGGTGGCACAGTTGGTAGTGCTGTCGCCTCACAGCTAGAAGGTCCTGGGTTCGATTCCCGCTGGGGACGCTGTGGGCACTGGTGGCGTGTTCCCTCCTCCGCGTCATCAGTGCCCATAACCGAGGCGGGGGTTGGCGATAGGGCCTTTCTGTGTGGAGTTTGTATGTTCTCCCCGTGTCCCCTAGGGTAGATACCCTCACAAAAACATGCCGTAATCCTGGTCTCTAAAACTACCTCCCCCTGGCCAGCCTGATGGAGAGGAAAGGAACTGGTCGGAATAACGTGTCCCTTCCACGCGCTACGTCCGGCCGGGGAAATTCCCCTCTGTCAGGTGAAAAGCAGCTTGGACTCCTCATGCATAGAAGGAGGCATGAGGTCAGTCCGCTGCCCCCCCAGGTTGGCAGAGGAAGTGTAGCGCCCAGGATTACATTAAATAATTGGCACTGGTTGAAAAGAAAACTGGGTTACAAAATCGTGGGATAAGTAAAAAAAAAAAAAAAAGAATAGAGTTGAATCGGAAAAATCGATTTTGAATCGAATCGTGACCCCAAGAATCAGAATCGTGGGACAACCAAAGATTCACAGCCCTACTCGGTAATGTCCATAAACTATAGTTATGACTTAGGCCTGCAGATCTCAGGAATACCCAAGCCGATAGTTGAGACATCGACTATACACTATACTGTATGTTCAATCTACTATGGTTTGTGTTTGTGTGCATTGCTTGTTAATTGTGAAGTGTGTGTGTGTGTGTGTGTGTGTGTGTGTGTGTGTGTGTGTGTGTGTGTGTGTGTGTGTGTGTGTGTGTGTGTGTGTGTGTGTGTGTGTGTGTGTGTGTGTGTGTGTGTGTGTGTGTGTGTGTGCGTGCGTGCGTGCGTGCGTGCGTGCGTGCGCCTGCCTGCATGCGCGTGCATGCTTTATTCATATAGCCTAGTATACTGCACACTTATTCATCAGTCTGGGCCAAATGTCAGGGCCGACCCAGTCCAGCCCTGTCTGTGTGTGAAATTGTGGGTGAATGTAATGTAACAATCTATGTAAAGCACTTTGGATAAAAGCTCTATATAGATGCGCCATTTACTATAAATGCACCACACCATTACAAATAGACACAAAGTATAGTCACAGTCAATGAAGTAGGACTGAGACCAGTTTTGAACTGTTTTGTTTGACTTGGTTCCACAGATAAATATTGTATAGCAAGGTCGGTTTTTGTAGATCGATTTGTGGAATTGTTGCCTCTTATGTTATTTGACAATTTGGCCAATGTTTGATCTGTTTTATATGCATGTTTTTTGGTCTTTTTAATTTAATTAAATTTATTTTATTTCCTTTTTATGTATTCATTCGGGTGAACTCGTCTATTGTCACAGATTGTTCGCCTACTTTCCGTATAAATGTATGTGTTTATTTGAAATAACATGACGTGACGTGACGACATTCAGCTTATATTATAAAACACGTTTGGGGAAGTTGATTAATAGCAATGCCAAGGACTGATCATGCTTTATTGCAAATAAACAATTATCATAAACAATTATACTTTCCCCGTGTCTTACAACAACCAGTGTTGGGCTTTGTGGACAATGGAAAGAATACGTCTGGATCAGTCTGCCCAACAGGCCGTGGACGACTACCTGGAGTACAGAAGGATTGTGGGTGATGCCGACGGCGGCACACTGTTCACTCCTGAGGAATACGAGAGGTACAAGGAGAGGGTCATTCCTCAGCGAACCAAGAACCGGCTGTACGTGAGCTACGGCGTGCCGGGAGGAATGGACTGTAAACTTATCGGCCCCGAGACCGAGTGCTTCTGCACGCACCGATACAAGGAACACAAGACGGACTTTGAGACGGTTCCCGACGAGCGACCCCTGGCCCTGCCGTGCCGGGTCGGAGGGTGCCGCTGCGTGACCTACGAATATCTGCCCCTCATCGGGTCGCAACCCGTCCGCTGCAGGTGCAAGCACACGGCTCACGATCACAGCGAGGGCGCGGGCCACGCGTGCACCCAGTGCTCGTCGTCGTGCGCCGGGTTCCAGAGCTCGTACACCTGTGGCTGCGGCCAGCCTAGCTATGGCCACCAGACCCTGGTCGAGACCAGACGAGAACGGGAAGAGCGAGGCCGGCCGGTGGGTCGGGATGTCCCGTACGCTGCCATGGGCGGGCTGACCGGGTTCAGCTCCCTGGCGGACGGTTACCTCAGGCTGGACCCCAGCGGCGTGGGTCCCCCTCCGGCCTCCGTGCTGTATCCCGAGCGGAGTGGCCCATTCCAGCCGCACGTGTTTGAGGAGGCGTACGGAAACACGTCGGTGTCATCCGGCCAGGTGGATGAGGCGTCGTCTACGGGGATCCTTCAGCCTGTGCCGGACCTGCGGACGAGAGAGGAGAAGGACATGGCGTACTTTGAGAGACGCTACCAGGAGAGGCTGAAGGCGGAGAGGATGCAGAGGGTCTCGGCCTCAAGGGGCAGCAGGGCTTCCTCCAAACCGTCCAGAACTTTACCCGGCGGCAAGGCACGTGACACGCGGTGAACCTACTGTATCTATAGATATAAATTAATTATTTATGTATTTATTTTATAAAAAAAAGTGACACAGTGCTCTTATCATCGTACATCATCATGACGTAAAATAGACACCGTCTATTTGCTCAGGCACTATGATATAAAATTCTCCATTCATTGTCAATGGGAATGTAATGTTTGTGTACACCAAAAGCTGGATATACTAACGATTGAGCAGAGGAAGCAGTTGAAGAGAAGAAACCATACTGCTCCATATCTACCATACTGCTCATTTGATTATGAGAAGTATTATTTTTAATTGTCATATTTTGGCCTGAGGATGGCGCTACAGGATAGACCATGGGGTCACCAAAATCAGCAGAGGCCATCCAGTAAGTTGAGAGCTGCTCATTCGATTTTGATATAACTTGTCTGCACTTGAAAGCGGTTACAATGATGGGACCATCATCTGATGAGCATGATGAAGGCACAGAGCGGATTCCATATTAAGCCAGTGTTAAATGATTAAGCTCATCTGATTGAGCCATACATACATACATGTAAATTACTATAGATTAATAACTAACTGATTCTACTTATGATAGCGCTCGAGTCGGGGCCGACCACAGTTTATTTACAACTGGACACAAGAAGTGACCAGTACTGTATACAGTATAGTATAGTCTATATTATCTGTGTGAAATAAACTTCAGAACTTGTTGTGTGATACTGCCTTGTGTCGTCATGTTCTGTGCCCATGCGACTCAAGTGAAACATCAATCACCACACTTGATAAACATCACTCAACCCCACTTAGTAGAGGGAGACATTTGAGGACCACATGCATGGCTGGTCAACAGCATTCACAACGCAAACGAATCCAACAGCTTTTCAATGATTTCATAACAGCTAAATGTTACAGATTACATCTTTAACCACACTGTAGTAAATACAGCATCTTTTGTGCGCTGTATTTCATTATTTGTCCAGTATGATATACCGTCGCTGTCGGGTGGAAACCTTGTATGTCCAAAACCGTTCCTTTTTTTTAGATGGCTTCTGAAGATTACGTCATATGGCAGCCAAGTCTATGGGTTTGTTAATGTTTGTTTATAATTACATAGAACTTAAATCATTTGCCTGCCGGACTCTAATGTTTGTTTAGGGTACTTATGATGTAAATCGTTCTATGGGTTTGTTAATGATTGTTTATAATTACATAGAACTTAAATCATTTGCCAGCCAGTTTGTTTAGGGTACTTACTGTATGATGTAAATCGTTCGCCAGCCAAGTCTATGGACTTTAATGTTTGTTTAGGACAACATGTTTGTTTGTTTAGTGTACAATGTATGTCATGTGGCTGATATAAATACATCTTGTAACTCATTGTTGAGAGTTCTCCTATATTCAGCTATAGTGTAGATTCTTGTCCTAACACAAACATTAAATGCCATTGACAATGAATTCGAATAGAGAATTTACGTCATATGTGTCTGAGCAAAGCGGCTGTTTCTGTGTTAACAAACATTGGATGCCATTGACAATGAATAGAGAATTTACGTCATATAAAGTCTGTGGACGTGCAAATCGTCTGTGTTGTCCTAACACAAACATTACGTCATGATGATGTACGATCATAAGAGCGCCCCTCACTTCACACAGGTGTGATTTGTTTCATACAAGAAACAAGCCAGGATGGATAAAGGAAAGAAACACTACAACCGAAACCATTGTGGAAAAAGAAACAATACATTGAACCAGATAATTCATAGAACAAAAGGAAGGATCTTATCATCATGACGTAAAATTGGCACTATGTCTATTTTGCTCAGACACTATGACGTAAAATTCTCCATTCATTGTTAATGGGAATTTAATGTTTGTGTAGGACAAAGTTTGTGGAGACACACCAAAAGCTGGACATAGGAGCGACCCTCAAAAAGTTGAGAGGTTAAAAACAGGACCCACTCGTGACGTCATGACTCATGTGGCAGCCAATGCAGTGGCGTCATGTGGCAGCCACAGTGGTCGCCACTCACTTCACAGGAGTGTGGTTTCTTTTCCGGTGAAGGTGGAAGATGAGAATGGCTCTGGCAGTCTTCTGTTCTGTTCTGCAGTATATCGATTTAGATTTAAAAAAAATCACACCCGTGTGAAGTGAGGGGCGCTCTTGTCATACATCATCATACATCATCTACATAACTTTTCCCTTCATTGTCAATGGCATTTAATGGTTGTTTTGCCACAAATTTATGTCATATTTGGCGGACATTTGACCTAATTTCTCCTTTCATTGTCAATGTCAAATATGAGACGTGTGTGGACAAAAGCTGTAGGAGGGGCTAGCGCCCCCAAAAAATTACATTTTGGTATGAATTAAAATGAAATGCCAACGTATCCATACACCAAAAGTTAATTGGAATGTTTCTAAGTTTTATTTGAGAAAATATATTTACCAATACAATTATGTATAGACACCACAAAATTATGTGTATTATAAAAGGTTATATAAACATTTTAATCTACATTTTAAATCTAAATGAAAATGCTGTCAGTTCAATCCTTGGTATAAAATAAGTATTTAAACGGCACGTACAAAATGCACAGTATGGCACTGAGAGGAAGATTGCAGAAAATACAGCTTAAGTTGGATAGAATATAGAGGCACTGAAATATTCCTCTGAGGTGACACATATCCAGTGCTAAACAAAATATAATCAAACAAACAAAAGATATTAAGGCTACGTCTGTACTAATTATTAACCACCTTAAACCTGAGTCTTCCAAAAATATAAAAACTGATATAAATAAAAAACAAATAGCGAAAATAACAGTTCTACAAAATTACAGCGCGTGTAACAATGCTACGTGTTGTGAGCTTGATTGGCTATTTCAGCTATTTCTTTAAACATGCTTCAGACTATTTCAAACCATACATACACAAACCCCACTCTCATACAGGCAGACACACAACAACATATCTGTGTTTAACACAACGCATGGATTTCCTTTTGAAGAGATGAGAAAGGCTGGATGGTGATTAGTATTATTAATCGCAATAGGCCTGTATCATTGTCCCATTTCAATGCATTTAACAATGGTTCGTCTTCTACAGGAGGGGAGATATGAACTTCACTAATGAGAGCCTCCTGTGAGACACCGTCGCCTATATATTCCCAATATTTAACATAAATAAACAAATGTCTCATCACTAAATCCTTCTATAGTGCACCTCACGAGACTGTAATTTCTTCATCCTCTGATTGTGAGAAGTCAGACTGCTTGCTGGACTCCGACAGGGAGGACAGATCATGACGACGACGACGATGAAGATCAGGATGGGAGGAGGCCTCCTGCAGGCCGTGGTCCAGTAGAACTTGACCACTGTGGTTCTGTGTCATTAGATCGAGGTGCGGCTTCCCTCCCTCGCCCTCCTCGCCCACTGTCCCTTCATCGTGGCAGCATGCCCCGCCGACGTCGGTGAGGTCCGGGTGGGGGTTGGCTTTGGTGGGCAGCGTCTGCTGCCGACAGCCCCCCGTGGACAGCAGCTCGCGCTCCTTGGAGTTCCTCCACTTCATCCGTCTGTTCTGGAACCAGATCTTCACCTTGACAGGAAGAACGTGCCGGAAGACAAAGAGGTTTTTTATCATGTCAAAATATATTATATATAATATATATATATATATTTGGTTGTTATAATGTCACATAATAAGGGGAAATTAGCTAAATCTGCAAAACAAATATTGCTTACCACTAGCTTTCTTCACATATGTGTTCATAAAGGTAATCACATATACATTTTTTCCAACCCAACTCCCTTGGGAAACTTTGTGACAGCTGCTGAAAGATAGGGTACCATTATTAACCAATTTAAGGCAACATTTTCCACATTTTATTTTACTTTAAGTAGCATGTGACGTGTCAAACTAAGGGGTTTTCATGATTCTGAATCCATTACAAGCATTATTCTTTCACAAAAAACACTTGCCTAAAAATGCCCATAGCCGTCATCATAAATGTGATGAGGTCAGCACATTTGGGCACATTAGGGCAAGGGGCTATGGCCGAATTTAGCCCAAGGAGTATTTCTGTGCAAAACTAATGCCTGCAATGGATTCAGCATCATGAAAACCCCCTAGTTTGACATGTCACATGCTACTTAAAGCATAATGACATTTTGGGAATTTTGCCTAATATTGGTTGTTAATGGTACCCCAACTTTCAGCAGCTGGAAGGGAGTTCCCAATGGAGTTGGGTTGGAACAAATGTATATGTTATAGTAGACACATTTGTGAAGAAAGCTAGTGGTAAGCATTTTTTTCTGCAGATTTGCCACATATTTCGCAAAGTTTCTCTAAACTAACTGAGCAAACAGCCAGCACACAGTGAATTTGTCATGCAAAATAAATCTATGTGAAAAGGACATTTACTGTGTGCTGGCTGCTTTCTCAGTTTCATTATATTGTTTATTTCATCTGGATTGTTGAGGCGAGCAGCCGGGCATTGTACTGAACATTGCAGTGCTATTTCTCAGTCGTTATTATGACCAAAACATTACATACAGTACAACTTAGATGTACAGTGTGTACACATGTCTGGACCGTCAACAATCTCAAGATTTTCTTACTAAAACGAGCATGTGCGATTCTGATTTTGGCTCTCTGGATCTCTGGATCTACACTATTTTGTCAGGTGTTCATGCAAACATTTCTTATTTACTTTCGACTTTTGAATAACATGTCCATCTCTATATATACCTGGGAGTCTTTGAGTCCCAGCTTGCCAGCCAGTTTCTTCCTGTCTGGCTTGCTGATGTATTTCTGCTTCTGGAAGGTCCTCTCCAGGGCTTTACGCTGGAGGTCTGAGAAGACGGCTCTCCGCAGCATGCCCCTCCTGGGCTTCCCCCTGGGGAGCAGAGGCCACGAAAACGTCCCTGGGACCGGAACCACAGAGGACGAGGCAGAGGCTGCAAGGGACACAAAAACAACCACGCCCAACATGTTACGGTAATTGTATATCATTGTTCTCAACTAATAAACAAAAATAATGATCATAACAACAATAATTATTATTATTATTATCATTAATATTATAATCGTAAGTTCAACTTGTGCTTAAAACTGTTTAAGAGCCATAAACGTCAAGACGTCTAATTGACAATTATGGACCGGATGCCACAGACGACAAGACGTGCTCCCTTGGGAATTAAAAGAAAAATCCATATTTTGAAAATTCCTCTAATCTGGTGTACAGGTGATGACATGCACATTACATGCATAATAGAATTACAATTTCTTTCTTTTTTTATAATGGGAGAATTGGCACTCAAAGCCTAAACTGGTGACAGCCAGGTGGCGCTGAAAGAGTTAACCCATTCTGGGCGGGAACCCCTTTTGGTGTTTTAAGCATTACACTTTAGCTATTGAGAAATAGCAGATCTACAAGCTCATAGCGCGGCACTCGGTGCCGTGCTACGAGCTTGTAGCGGTCTGCTATTTTTGAAAAATCGTGAAAATGTGGCACAAACCTTTGAATATACTTTCAGAGCGAATGTTTAGCTTCTGGAGGGGTCCCTGGAACAACATATTTTGAGATGGGGGTCAGCGGCCAATTACATATATAATATTTGGGGGTCCTTGACATGAAAATGTTTGAGAACGACTGACATAGAAACATGGGGTTTTTTTCAGAAAACTGTCAGGATTTAGAAGACATTTGTAGAATCGTCCTCAGGTCATAATGGCTTAAATCTATGATTATTATTATATTATTACTAGACCGGGTGCCCGGCTGTAATGCACTGAGTCAGTAACAATGGAAGTTGGAGATCCTATGCAATACCCGCTGTACCCGTTTTAAAGTACACCCCCTTTCCACCCATCTGTCTGTGTCCCTTTTATGCATATTATGTGGACATTTCTGTATCTGTCTCTCTGTGTCCTTTATTTTCTATATATGGAGTTCTGTGTCAGACATGCCCAAATATGCATGGGGCATTGGGGTATGATGTCAGAAGTTCAGAACAGGATAGCGGCCCTGCCCAGAGCCCGGGTCAGAGGCCTTTTGTGCGGCTGTGGAACGCCCCTCGAGTCACGTGCATTACAGCCGTACACACACACACACACACACACACACACACACACACACACACACACACACACACACACAGACAGACAGACAGACAGACAGACAGACAGACAGACAGACAGACAGACAGACAGACAGACAGACAGACAGACAGACAGACAGACAGACAGACAGACAGAGACATGGTGCATTTATAGATGGATAAATCACCTCAAGGAAAATAAAGTTGAATCTTTAATCTTCACATCTGGTTAAAATCAAAAGTGAAACAATTAGCCTATAGGGCTGAGTGCCTTGCTCAAGGGCTCACTGCCATTCATCCAGAGATGTGCTTTACTATTTAAAGGATGGATGAATGAATAGAGCAAAAATGTCCCTCCAACGTCTGGCTTTCAGACATGACATCATGTGGAGGCCAAGTCTATGGACTTTTAATGGTTGTCTTATTCATGCGGCCCCAAAAATCAACATGCCCCCACAAACATCTGCATGCCTTCTGTGACATCATTTGGCAGCCATATGGACTTAAGCATATATCCTGTGATTTTTATTTGTTTGTTTATTTGATTTTTTTCCCCAGAAAAGTGAGGACGCCAAAAGCGATTGGCCGGAATGTGATGATGTATGATCATAAGAGCGCCCCTCACTTCACACGAGGGTGATTATATTATATTTCTTTTCTCTTAAAGCAGGAACTTTAATTTTAAAGTTACTGCTCTGGATTAAGAGTGTCTTCTAAATGCCTACAGTTTAAATTGTATACATTTGATTGGGAGAGACAGGGTATTCAATAAATAAAGCTAACACTTTTATTGATCCCTGTCCCTGATTGGTGGAGCTTCTAGCTCCACCAATGTATTCTTTCTTTCCTTTATTTCTATATCTGAAGCTGAATGTGAAAAGCTCAGTTTGTCCATTGGTGTAAACAGAGCTTTATGCTAATGAGAGAGGCTCTCCTCTTCCAAAACTCAGTCACACAGCCTCTAATGAAGCATGAAGGGGAATTGTATGGCTGGTAATTGTATGGAAAACCTAACTGTGTAGTAATGAAGTGAGTGGAAAAGGCCTCCGACAGGCCATTATATTATGGGTCTATTAAAGACTTGCCACTATATTATAGTCCTATCACTGCCATTGAAAACGTCTCTTGCTTTGAGACTAAACACACACACACACAGTGAGGTGGCATTCAGAGATGCCGGGCCTGTTGGATGTTTTAATCTTTAAAATTGGCAAACATTAGCGATGACAATTAAGCAATGGACATTGCTTTCACATGTGTGTCCATTTATAATAATACAAAATATTATAAACCATATAGATTAACCATTTGTGTCCTATACTTTGTTCGTGAACACATAGTGGAACATTCCTGAGCTGAGTAGATCTGCTATTTTTGCTCTTATGTATCCATCATGCATTCATTGGACTGTTTTCGCCGGTAATCACATGTCCAAAACAGGACACCAGGTTGAAAGTGGTTCATATGAATTGCTGGAACACCTATTTTGCCTGAGAAGTCAAGTCAGATGCCTGTCTCTGAATCACACAGTGATTGCAGGCTGTGCCAAATGACAAGAGAAGGGGTCCCTTGTCTATAAGCATGCATAACAGACCTGAACCATAAACATGCTGGCCTCTCTCTGTGCCCTTGTGGAAATATTCAAAGAGGTGAATGGAGCCTAATAGGGAATTAGTGCATGACTGGTAAAGACCTGTGAGTAGCAGGGGCTAAGTCAGACCCTGTGTGTGTGTGTGTGTGTGTGTGTGTGTGTGTGTGTGTGTGTGTGTGTGTGTGTGTGTGTGTGTGTGTGTGTGGGTGTGGGTGGGTGGGTGTGTGGGTGTGTGGGTGTGTGTGTGTGTGTGGGGTTGCGTGCACAAGCAAAGTAAGATAGATAGATTGAGTGTGTGTGTCTGGGGGGGGGGGTGCAGTGAAAGGAAGATAGATTGTGAGAGTATTGAGAGAGTGTGTATGTGTGTGCGCATGTGTCTGTGTGTGTGTGTGCGTGTGTGTGTGTGCGTGAGTTTCCTTCGTGTACGTGTGTGTGTGCGCACGCATGTGTCTGTGTGTGCGTGCGTGAGTTTCCTTCGTGTGTGTGTGTGTGTCTGTGTGTGTCATTTCAGCCCCTATTGGTCACGGTGCTGAAAGCTTTGTGGGTGCACGGAGGGCCTCGGTGGGAAAAAGACAGCGCGTGAAGAGGCACCGGGGTCTCGCGCTGGGAAGGAACCCACCTCACATTTAAACCGTGACAAACGGGGCCTAATACATTTAGAGCGTGACAAACCGGGCTAATTTGTAGATTATAGACAACCATGTGCTAATGTCAGCAGTCAGTAGGTCTACTAAATAGAGCTTCAAATTGGCGAAACTGATTCTGAGCTTCCCCCGAGAGCTCTCCTGGGCATTCCGTGACTGAAAGACCTGCAATGATGTGCTCAGCTATAAACCTCATCGACTATAGTCCGTAGTATATGGCGGTGCCGTTTGTCGAAAAGAAGAACTGATCTTCATGCTACCCCTTATTTTCAGCACACCGGCGTGCAATGGAGAATACTACCGTGACATATTCATTATAATTTAGTGTCTATACTTCTTTGGTTTATTTTCTATCACTACATTTGCACATATAAGGCTACATGTAGTGTATGTGAAATGTGTCCTCTATTAAATGTATATCCCTCCTAACTATATAGGAGTGCTCAATGCCCTGGGAGCAGATAGGGTTAAAATTGTCCTGCTCAGGGACACATGGGAGAAGGGACACAGCTGGTGTAGAGTGGCCGGTATAGCGACCGCCGGATCCGGATGTCAACCGTGAGGTTCCGAGTTCGATCCCGGGGTTCCCAGAGTTAGAGTTATGTTGAAAGTGTTTCTTGAGCAAGATAGCTCTAATTAGCCCTAATTGCTCCTGATGAGCAGGTTGGCACCTTGCATGGTTTGCATCTGTCTGTGTGTGTGTGTGTGTGTGTGTGTGTGTGTGTGTGTGTGTGTGTGTGTGTGTGTGTGTGTGTGTGTGTGTGTGTGTGTGTGTGTGTGTGTGTGTGTGTGTGTGTGTGTGTGTGTGTGTGTGTGCGTGCGTGCGTGCGTGCGTGCGTGCGCGCGTGCGTGTGTGTGTGCGTGCGTTAGATAAAAGCACTATATAAATGTACCATTTAGCACAGACTGCATGCAGACTCTTGGCCAGTCGGCCTGTCTAGTGTCTGTATACCCATTCAGCTGTAGCCCATGAATTGATCTTAATGGCTATAGCCAGATTCTCTATCATTTGATAAAATCCAACTGTGTTATATAAATGCATGAGTCCAATTGATGTGCTTCTCAAATTAATTTCCCCCCAAAAATGGCTCCATCTCAAGTTTAAACCACTTTAACCAAGTTTCGATATATATTTAAAATAATAAATGAGTTTAAAATGTAAAACTTTTCAAAAGGTCTATGCATGAGCTCAAAACATGCTGGCATCATGTTGTGAGGGCTTAAGGATTAAATTAAGACTAAAGAGTGTATTAGCGTGTGTCTATATGTATGTATATATATAGATATAGCATTTCTGTAGACTTAGATAGCATTTGATACAGACTTATAGCATGTTATGTAGACAGCATTATAACTGTATTGTATGTAGTCATAGCACGTCATATAGTACATATGTATATAGTATATATGTATAGTTTATATATGTATAGTTTCATTAAATAGATATTCGACTTGTTACGTTCTATAAGCTTACGCATGTTTCATGATAAATGCTTTTTGTGTGATGTATTGCATGCTTTTTTGTTCTTGCTTAACCCATTCTGACCGGGCACCCATTTTGGTGTCAGCATCATGTTATGCTTTAGCTATTTAAAAATAGCAGATCTACAAGCTCATATCGCGCCACCGAGTGGCGCGATACGAGCTTGTATGTCTGCTATTTTTGAAAAATCGAAGAGCGACTGACATTTTTAGAATCTGATCTCAGGTCAGAATGGGTTAATGTAGATCGCTCTGGAATGCCTCGAGGCCCCTACCTGTGAAGCAGGACGCCCTGATGAAAGGATGGAAGGCGCCATCAAAGAACGGCAGGTTGAAGGCCTTGGTCTGCAGGCTGCACACTGCATGGGGGAGAGGATGAGGAGGAGGAGGAGGAGGCTGGAACATGATCAACCCATCATGGTGCAAAAAGACACACATGGGCCTGTCTTAAGTCATTGGGAACAATTTCTATCTATACACCAATCTCTTTGCCAATCATAATAGCTTATTTTGTGTGTGTGTGTGTGTGTGTGTGTGTGTGTGTGTGTGTGTGTGTGTGTGTGTGTGTGTGTGTGTGTGTGTGTGTGTGTGTGTGTGTGTGTGTGTGTGTGTGTGTGCGCACGCACCTTATATACCTGATACAAATATCATAGAATCTGAATTTTTACTATAACGAAATTTGACTTGATGTATATGCATGCTTTGTTTTGTTGGCTTATTTTGTGTTATAGGACCTACTGCCACCCTATAGTCCTAAATAGCCTCTCAATAATAATAATAATAATAATCAGAGTGATAATAATGTATTATTATTATTATTATTAGTATAGGCTAGTAGTAGTATTTTATTATTAGTATTTTTATTATTATTAACAAAACAATAATAGTAGCCTATTAATAATGTTAGGCTAATAGGCTACTATAACATATATCCTAATAATAATTAATGATATGGGCGCATCTTCGTGGTGTTCTTACCATTCCTTGTGGAAGGCGCTAGAATTGCGCTGACGCCGAACTTCAGGTAGTTGGACTCTGGACAAGCGGTGCCGCTGCGCTCCGCAGCGCCGATGGGAGAGGCGCATGAGGGCAGCGGTCTGTGGGCCGAGAGGAGCCCGGGCCCGGGGGTCCTCGGCACGGGGCCGGGCGACGGGACGGTCCGCTGATGATGCTGCAGGTAGCTGACGGCGGGGCGGCTGATGCGGAGGAGGTCATCGACGAGGAAGCTCGACGGGAAAGAGCGGGACAAGGGCGACGACAGAGCCGCCGGGGGACGCAGTAGCCCCGGGTAGAGAGGAGGCGGCAGGGCGCTGCAGGGGAACATCATGGCTGAGATCCGTGAAAAAAAAAAAAAAGGTAAACGGTTCCTTCCAACTTCAACTTTTTTTCTGGGAGCTAAATCTCTCTTTCGCGGAAGAAAGCCTTTTGCAAGGTAGTAGGGGATGTTAAAAGACCACTATCAAACCTATTCACAAACATCACTTTTATTGATTTATCTCTCTCACAGATCTATAGCCTGGCTATATACATGACACATACACTGACTGATCTTTCTCACACACTGTGCCCTTTCTCACCCGTGTCGTCTGTTTTATATAGCAGCAAAGCAATGCAGACTCGAGAAATCACAAGCGTAAACTGTCACAGTCAAAGCCTCCTCACACACACACACACACACACACACACACACACACACACACACACACACACACACACACACACACACACACATCAGACGCATGTTGAAGTTCAACATTGAGCCGGCGCGATGGAGAGGATTCCCGACGCGGATTGGTCAGCGGCATATGAATGGATAGGGCTGGATTAAAGTCAGAAGCACTCAGTGAGGGACATCATCACCCAATGTAGCCATCGTACGTCGGTGTCGCACTAGTAGGCTATTATCAATTGGTCAAATTAGGCATAATAAAACGTAGCCTGGCTAATAATTTAATAAGCCAGACGCGAATCATGCCGTTGGCAAAAAGAAATGCCTGCCGGTGGATTAGATTTGAGTGTGCATGGTTTATTAGCCAGGCTAAATAAAACGAGGATATATTGGCCAATTGGCGGCTAACCTTTGATTGAAGGTCTGCTATTAGAGGATTTATAATATAACCCAAGAAAGCACTATAATATGGGTTATTTCCCTTGCGTCTATTTTGCATATAATAGGCATATAGCCTATATTCAATTCATCATTAAATAATAGATGATAATTTATTATTATAACTTACATTTCATTCAATTTAGAACCCAAATGAACCTGCACTGATTATGTTTGATGTTGTGGTTATATGATTTTTACACGGTCGGTCTCATAATAGTATTTTTTATTTAGTCCTATAGTCGTCAAGATTATAATGACATTTGTGTGTTTAGTAATAGTCTTAAATATCATATGCTAAAAGTTTAAAGGAAATTATACCATTGTGCTGTCTTGGCAAAAAGTTTAAATTTCACATTATAACACAGCATGATTTCTAAAAACATTGTTCTTAAATTGTGCTAAAGTCACACACACACACACACACACACACACACACACACACACACACACACACACACACATACACACACTTGACATGTGTATTTATTTCCACACGAGATGAGACGAGCTCAAATTCAAATGAGTCAATCCACATTTCATACTCAATTACTCATGCAGTCGTCGGCAATGAAGCTGACGTGATGAATTGATCACGTTCCGTTCGTAGGCTACTTTATCCTATATCCTTGCAATCTCGTCATCTTAGTTAAGCCTGCAGCTACTCCGTAGCCTAGCCTATACTTATGTGGTGTTGCTATAACTTGCTATATATAGCCGTGCAAAAGTAACAGACCTGCACAAGCATTAACATTGCATGCGACCAGAGATATTATGGTTCGATGGTTGAGCCTGCACATTCAGGTTTTAAAATAAATGTAAAAAGTGAATTTCATTTCACCAAATATAAGGCTATTCACATTATTATTATTATTATTATTATTATTATAGGCCTATTATTATTATTAGCTAGTAGCCTATTAGCAGCCTACTAGGCCTATGTAATTATTATTGTATAATTGCACAGTGCACTGTCTGTGCACTGTCTGTGCACTGCATATTTCAGAAGGGATAAATCTTATCTCACGTTATATCCACGACACGACACCTCACGTCATGCGCCGTTTAAACAAATATCCTCACGTCACGCGCTGCGGCTTAGGCCTAGCAAACGTGCGCTGCTCGTGGTTGTAACTTGCGTGCGCTGCGTGTGAGACTGACACAGAAAGACAATAGCCTATAGCGATATAGATCGTCAATGCCCTGTGAGGTATATATGGTTATTGATCTACATTTGAATAAAACAGTATAGGGCTGAAAATATTATCCTGGTTAAAAAAATAGAATAGGATCTTTGCAGAGAGAGAGATAGGCCTTATTTTGTCAATTGTCACAATTGGAAGTAAAGTTGTTCAGTGTATAGTCTTCTCCTAGAACTTTACTTTAGTAAAAATGTCAACAGACGTTTGCATTAATTACAATTTACATGTGAATCAAAGTGAATAATGGTCATGATTATTGAAAGGAAATGAAACATAACATACTGGGTGATAACAAGTGGATATATTGGTTAAAATATGGCTGAATATTTAACGCCAAAATGTAGGCTAGTGTACGAAAAAAAATGTTTTGTATTGTGTAGTTGAATGTCATTCATTTTCCATTGACAAGGTTTGATCACAAGGGGGAGCTGTGGGGAAAAAGCATGTTAGCAATAGTTCCAGGAAGTTAGGTACCAGCAACATGTATAAAAGTACAGGACGTTGGCGTTGGGGCCCAAGCCGCTGGGAGGCTCTCCAACGTTGAAGCGCTCGGCCCTACTGGTCAGAGGTGGGACTGCAGGCAGACCCGTGGATTTATGACGAGGAAACCCCGTGCCTCTGGAGTTTAACATTGAGCACCCGTTTGCTCTTCCACATTTTGGACACCAAATGTGGTGTCCAAATCGGAAAAATGCGGAAGTAGACCCTTCTTCCGGGTGCTTCAAAACGCCACTAAGCAACTTCCATCGAAATGAATAGAGGGGCTGTCGCTCCGGTTTGGCCTCTATCCTTTTATTACCCCCAGAGGCATTTGGGGCACACGGCCGCCCACCCTGCAATCGGTAAAATAAAATTATAAATACATACAGAGATGCAATCACAGTTGAATTGATCAAAGTTTGGCGGAGCCTGGTGGTGGCTGCTGCTAGCACACACCATAGATATATGGCACAAACCATATATATAGGCATAAACGTGCCCCACCTCCAAATAGCTCTGGTGGAGTGTATAGGCTAATAACATGAAGGAAGTCAGAACTTAAGTGGCGAGTGTGCAGTGTGCTCTCTCGAGTACCGACTGCGCTGAGCTGCGGATGCGCTGATGCTCTGTTCACAATTGCGACAGGTACGCTCACAAATCACAACTAGAACTGCACTTTGTCGAGTGCCTACTTGCGTGTTGCACACTAGTAGGCCATAAATGGCCTAGTAGTGCGCAACCAGACCGCCGACCGCTACGAACTTTCAATTCTCAGCCTCTCTGTAAAACATTGAAATTAAATACTAAAGTCGGGTTATAACTGGCTGTCAATGGTGACGTAATTACGATATGTATCAATATTGGTTGGGTAACAGGAAACGTTTGTATGTATACATGTATGGAGAATTGTAAATTGAAAGTACTATACTGTTTTCTGTGCGTATGCTTGGTAGGTATATACTGATGTTGATGGTGACGTAATTAAGATAATTATGTTTCAATGTCGGGTTATAAGTGGCTGTCGATGGTGACGTAATTAGGATATGTTTCAGTGTCGGGTGAATTAAAGGTAATGTCTGTATGTATACATGTATGTAATCTGAAACCTATCTTTATTACGTCACCATCAACCTACCAAGCATACACGTGCATTCGTACCAGCACGACAACAATACTTGCACGCTCTGCTTGCGCAAGTAACTACTGTACAGTGCCCACTGTGCCCCGCTGTTTATAAACCAAAACACAGACTGGCGGCCACGCGTGGGGGAGGGGGGGCTGTGGGCATACGCTGCATGGGTGACCTAAAGTGACACTGTTGAGCAGCCTAAAGGGCCATTCACACTTAGCTATGATATAACTGCAGCCAGTGTTATTGTTCAGCTACCTGCACCGCTCAGTTCACATAGGTGCGATTATTTTTTAAGCAATGCATTGCCTTATTTGATGACTTCATGGAGTACTTGATTTTTGGAAAATAGGAGATATATTTGGTTCGATTACTTTTGGGATAACCTTTTTGATACTTGACTCATTGGAGACATTGAAAGGAACTTTGCGTTGCTGGAGTTAAAAGATCGGAGATTGAGCATTTTGGTTGTACAAGGTTAAGTAAGGTTAAGGATAAAACATATTGCAGTTTAAGTTTTCCAGGTACAGGACCTTTGTTTCTTATAGTTCTTTTATATAACTCAGACAGAGAATTGTATGGTTCTGATTGTTATACCGTCTATCTATGCTATATTATGTGTACGGGTGAGGGTTTATGAATTCACAACTGATGCTGGTTTTGATTGATCCTTCTCGAAAGTGTCATCAGCCGAGCTCAGGAGATAAACCTTGGCATTCCTCCTCCAACACAGAGAGGGAAGGTTAAAATCAGCTTTGCTGTTGGCCCAATCACGTCTGATTGTGGGTTCCGTCTTGTAAAGGTCCCATAATGTGACTCAAATGAGTTAAAGTTCAGAAACACAAAAAGTGAAAGTCATTGTCCCGGTGGCCGCAGGTCCCCCTGGCTGTGCTACGCGTGGTGTTTCACTTCATTGTGTGGGGGGTTTTTTTAAAGCCAAAAAGGCTTTGGGTTTGGCTTCCAAACCGCGGGGGGACAACGGCCACCGCCCATTGATGGACTCAGAAGATAGAAAGACACAAATGGGAACAAAAGGGAGTCTTTGAGGAAGATTCTGTTTGGGACTGAAGAGTCTTTTTCTGCTTTTCTCAAGGGTCTGGAGAGGTGAATCCTTTAGGGCGAGCGTTAAGACCTGTGACTAATGGTGTTTGACTGCATCAACTCTGCAGTCGTCTGCCCCCTCTCTCTCTCTCTCTCTCTGATCACCATCCCTCCTTTTCTATTTTTCTATCTGTTGTTATCCCTCCCTCACCAGTCACTCCATCCAGAGGTGGTGGTCCTATACCTTCATATAAGCTACTTGGCTCTTGTAATTTTATACTACTCTGCAATTGAAGAGAGTGCTGTGTGTCCTCTATTATATCTATCCATGTAGACAGTTAAATTAACACTGAGAAATCGTACTTGAAAAATATTTTTTTTAACAAGCCTAATCGCCAACACTTTTTGTCTTGTGAAGAGCAGGGTTGTATTGACTAAAATGCAGGTGAATGATTGTCTACACGACTACACCTGCAGCTTAATAATCAAGCTTGATCATTTTCTTTGAACTTTCCCCTAAGTGTGTGGAACTTGATATAGGTTATAGTCTGTTCTGTTCACAAAATAAGAAAAAGGATAAACCTCAAGCCAAGGCCAGTATTGGTAATCGTAGTCAGTTGAACAAATGATCGATTACACCATTTCTTGCATTCATATCTTTGCAAGTTAATGCATGCTTTTGCATCAGTTTTCTGTCACAGAAGTGAAGTGGCAACATCATATACTAAGTTTGTCATTTGAGTATTTAATGGTAACATACTCCCTTCGCCAACAACAGTCAACAGAAGGAATTGATCCAGTGCAGTAGGTTGTCTGCCCCCATTTTTGCACAGTAAAATCCAGAAATGGACTCTGAGGGTCCATTTCTGAACTCTCAGGGTTAAATGAACTTCAAAGGTTGTGCTGTGTGGGAGTTGGAACACCTTAACCAAAACCTGCCCAGACAAGAAGAAGAAGAAAAGGGGGAAAAAAGCATTTTATTCCTTCAGAAAATCCCTCTATTGTATTGAAGTGGAGCAGATGGTTCTCTGTGAGGAAATATGGGCGCCAGCAGAACTAATTTCTTCTCCGGGTCCGACAGACAGACCGGCTTGCTACATGATTCTTAACCAACACAACAGCTGCCGGAGACTTAAAAACCAGTTAAGACTAATTTGAATGCTATTAGCCTCTATACGTCTTATGTATACGACCTTCCCCACCCTAACCTGTTGAATCAATACATGTCAATTCTAAATAATAAACAAGCGCATCTATGAGGCATTAACCCATTACGACCTTGAGGCCGATTCTACAAATGCCTCCTAAATCAGTGCAATTATGAAACGGTTTTAAAACACTTTCAACAAATGTTCAAAAATGTTCAAAATGTATGCAAATGTATAAGCTTGCAGTGTGGCGTGACGTGACTGTGAGCTTGTATATCTGCTTTTCTGCTATTTTTGAATAGCCAACTCTAAAATATAAAATTACACTATGCATTCCTGATTTTAATTGACAAAATAAACGTGAAAGTGGAATTGACCATGAAAAGCTATAATGTATATGGACGTGAATTAATAAAAAATAAAAAAAACACTATCAATGATAACTAAAAGTGAAAGCACGCTTTTAATAGCAGGGGAAAAACTATGCATGTTTTTAAATTATGACAACTCCAAATACTGTCATAAATAGTTTGGTTAGTTCAGAGAGATTGGATGCATGTGAAACTGTATATCACCAGAATGTTGCAGCTTGTATGAAATAAAACTTTGTGACAATATGTAAATTCAAGATTATGTAAAGAACAGAACAGATCTATGGAGATTTATATTAATAGTTTTTCTTACAGATATATATTAATTTCACGTCAAGTTGGTGCAATTTATAAAAAAATACAAAATAAAACAATAAAACCTTTGCACCCGATAATCTCTCTCTCCGTCAAAGAGCATCTGTTTTCAGGCCGTGTGGAACAGAGTGGATTAGCAGGGCCCTGGGTGTCGAGGCGCGGCGACAAGCATTAAAACCATATTAACTTTCCATTAAACATCACCTCCTTCTGCAGTGGGAGACAGCTATACAAGTGCTTTCATGAGAGGGAGAGGGAGTGTGTGTGTGTGTGTGTGTGTGTGTGTGTGTGTGTGTGTGTGTGTGTGTGTGTGTGTGTGTGTGTGTGTGTGTGTGTGTGTGTGTGCGTGCGTGCGTGCGTGCGTGCGTGCGTGCGTGCGTGCGTGCGTGCGTGCGTGCGTGCGTGCGTGCGTGCGTGCGTGCGTGCGTGCGTGCGTGCGTGCGTGCGTGCGTGCGTGCGTGCGTGCGTGCGTGCGTGCGTGCGTGCGTGCGTGCGTGCGTGCGTGCGTGCGTGCGTGCGTGCGTGCGTGCGTGCGTGCGTGCGTGCGTGCGTGCGTGCGTGCGTGCGTGCGTGCGTGTTTTTGCACCTGTTCTCAGTTCGTTTTTTCCTCAGATCTTTCTCACAGTGAGTTTAACTCCACACTGGGTCTTCTACTGCACAGTGCGGCGGTGGCTCAGGGGTAGAGTGTCTGGATGGTAACCGCAAGGTTGCCAGGTCGATCCCGGGCTCCCCCAGAGTTAGTGTCGAAGTGTCCTTGAGCAAGACACTGAACCACTAATTGCTCCTGATGTGCTGATTGGTGCCTTGCATTGTTTCTGCTGCCATCGGTGTATGAATGTGTGTGTAAATGGGTGAATGTAATACACAATCTATGTAAAGCGCCTTGGATAAAGGCGCTATATACCACATACTTTATGTTCAAAACCACATTTACTTTAGCTGCAAACAAATCATACTTCTAGAGCAGACATTTCTTTGGAAAAATACTCGCAACTATTTCACCTATCAAAGCATAATCCTTGATTAAGTTCTAACCAGCTTTTGAACCGACACATATATACCAACGGAGCAACAGACTGACTGACAGAACGGTTGCATTAAACCCATAGAGCTATAAAGGAGCTTGAGCTTGTAGATCGGCTATTTTTGCTACGACAGTAATATGCACAGCTGTGGCCCTCTGGAGTGAGCGTGGAAATATATTGGCCCTCGCCATCGTCAAAGTTGCCCACCCCTGGCCTAGACCATGCATTTTCATCAACACACGGCATGTGAGAGAGTGTGAGAGAATGTCCCCGCAACATTTTGTATCCCATGTGACACAAGTGAAGCTTCACTGACACAATTAGCCTGTGCAGCTAACAACTAAGAGCAATACGCTCCTCAATGTGGTCTTTGTAAATAACTGCCACCCTCCCTACCCCATCAAACAAACTATCTCAATTGATTCCCCTCTCTTCATTCTGCTGTGGGTTGGCTCGCTGGCTGGTTAGCATAGCCAACAGAACACTGGTGACACAGTCGCGATCATAGAATGCTCATTAGTTCTAGATTGGTCATGGGAGCTCAGAGAAACACATGAGTGTGCTTATACTCTCCGATTTCCAAATGCTTCCATTCTTTCATTCATCTGCCATTTCTATTCTAATCGTATTGGAGGCAAATAATGTTCTGTCGGCCTTCAGCGGGAGCCTTAAAGCACCTGGCAGGTTGTTTAGAGGAGAGCTTGTAAATGCCTGTGGTTAAAATAGGGCTTCGAGGCCCAAACACAAGCCAAGCGCTGCCCGGGGAAAGGGAGAAGGGGGGGTTTGATGTGGTTGTCAAGTCAGGTTTACTTGGTCTGTTGGGGAGTGTAGAGAAACTGACCCAACGCGTACACTGATACGTAGCTTCTTTCTTTCTCTCTCTCTCTCTCTCTCTCTCTCTCTCTCTCTCTCTCTCTCTCAGGCCAGTCATTCTTTTTAAGGATATTTCCTGTTTTTCTGGTGAGACAGAATTGGTTCTTTGCCCAGTGAGAAGACCAGGTGAAAGTGGAACTGGCACATTTGGGCTGTATCGGTCTTAGTACACAAAGATGTGGAAAATGTAGCCACCCCTGTGTTACTAAATGAATAGTTAAAATGTATTAGGTGTCAACCACTAGGCCATTTAAATAGGCAACCACCCTCATCTAGTGTCAGAGGGTCCTATTTTACATTTTGGAGTGGCAGTTTGGCTAGGAATTACGATAGCCTATACATGTGGAACTGTAATTTATGTCAAATCTGTTTTTATGGGCATTTCTGGGCAATGAATTTGAATCAATCAAATGTCTTCAACAACGTCCAGTAGTAGTAGAGCAGAACTTTTATTCGGTAACACACAAGTCATTCACTAATGCAGGAGTCCTGATCCTGAATAAATAATATTCTCTCCCTCCCTCTCTCTCTCACCCCCTCTCTCTCTCTCTCCCCCTCTCTCTCTCTCTCTCTCTCTCTCTCTCTCTCTCTCTCTCTCTCTCTATATATATATATATATATATATATATATATATATATTCAGCACCCTAAACAAAAGCAGCATTTCTCTCAAAAGCCTCCATTTCAAAGTTATTGGGCATGAATTATCATATCAGCGGCCAGTGTTATTCACTGCTACACAAAGTACACAGTATAAATCCTCATTGTTCGTGTAACCCTGCAGGTCTTGGTTCCATCTGTACACTCTTTTCTTAATTCAACGCTGAAGCTTTGACTGTGTAGCTGTCCATCCAGGGCCCTTTTTGGTTTTTTTGGGGGGACGGGGCAGCTCTGAGGTGTCTTTGTTTTAGCCGGGTTGATCGTAGAGGGTCCTCCTCCGGGAAGCACCTTGTCCAAAGGCATGTATTGAGCTGGGCTTGATGGGGTTGAGCGTGGGGTTGAGGGTTGAGCGCTGAGCCATGGAGACCATGGGCCATGGGGTGAGGCGTGGTTCCTCAATACAGCCCCGTCTTATTCCTAGGACCGGGGTCTGAATGCAAGGACGCCAGCAACACAGCGCCACTAGGCTATAGCAGGTATTGAGACGGGGCCACGCCACGTAATCGGATTGAGTGCCGGCCACGGTATTTATGTCACTTCTCGTCTTGTCATTCCCAATAACAAGCATGGCAACAGCGTGGGGATCTCCCATGGTGATGGGGCTTTCGCCCCATTCACGTTGAATGGGGAGAAAAGCGGCCAAGCCTCATTTAATTCACATTTAATTCTCACTCAAACCGTTTTAACGATTGATGTTATTTGCATAACAGGGGGAAAAGAGACTCTGCCTTTTCTGTGTGTGTGTGTGTGTGTGTGTTGGAGAGAGAGAGAGAGGAACAGTGTTGTATTTCAAAGTGTATAGTAGGCTTATATATGCATATGCTCAGGGACAAGCGTTCTCACACAGCTCAACAGACAGAGAGGGGGACTGAAAGACAGAGATTCCGTTGCATTATGCTGCCCGTTATTGTTTGTCTATGGGTTGTAACACCTCTTTGAATGATACGGCGTAGCGATATTGAGTGATGTATTTAAACTCGAGACCCAGGACAACTTTTCGTTTGTATCGGTCGCAGTTGCATCACCATTAAAATGAACTCTTTCTGGAAAGAGTGGATGGACGTTGGACCAATGAATGAATGAAGTTAATGTCTTCTGACTTTTGTGTTGCAAATAGTTTTCTTCACATTTGAGAAAATCACAAAGCGCACATGAGCTCACATGGCAGAGCAGTCAGGGTACAATACGGTGGGAAGCGTTGCCTGTAGCTTGCACACCTGCAGAAGTGTGAAAACCTCTGAGTGCCATGGTACACATTCACCACACAATGAATTTGAAACATAATGTCCAGTCTAAACATTAAAGAATAATACATATATAGGGATAGTATGCATAATGCATTACAGGGGCAAACAACTTATAACGGATAACAGAGACAGCATGATTCTTTTTTTTTTTGCCAAGAATCATTATTATGTAAATTATATTTATAATATGATTCATGTACTATATGTCAAAATGATACAATAATAATGCTATATGTGCAAGATAGTCTCTCTCCTCCTGACAACCACCTGTTGATTCACTGGTAATGCTAAATATGTATTATATTTGTTATACGTTTGTTACATTTATTATTATGTGTATTTTATCGACTGACAGGAAGACAGATGGATGCACGGACACGCCACAGTAGACACGGTCATGGTACTGTAAGAGTAAGAGGGAGATACAACATTAGTATATGGTAACAATATAGATATTATAAAGAAACAGTATTATACAATTAATAAATAGGCTACTGTCTATCTGTCTGTATGTCTGCCATGTACCCTAAACACCAGTAGAATGGGCATGGACAATAGAAGAATGGCCTGGCCTTCTGCACTTGGTCTGATTGAAAGTATACTTTATGCTAGCATAAAGTATACTTTATGCTAAGTATACTTTATGCTAGCATAATGCTGTATACCTTATGCTCACCCAGACAAAAAGCATGGAATACGGATGTGTATTGCAGGAAACTCCCGTTAAACTTTCCAACAAACTCCGGTAAACTCCCGAATTGTACCATCACACCTGTATATTACCGTATATAACTGTATATGCCTGCTAAACCTGATGTTTACGGGCAAATCTAGTGCCCATAATTGCCCGTTAACTCCTCTTTTCACGTATGAACCATGTATAATATACAATTGAGAAGCCGTGATACACCACTGACTTTAACCCATTCTGGGCGGGGTTCCCTATTTGTACCTTACCCCCTCAGGCCGGGAACCCATATTTGGGTTCTGTACAGTATGTACAGTATGTACAGTATTCAAAAATGTAAAAATGTTGATTCTGCTATATCAATATTTGAAGTTTTTCAGAAACCTTAGGTCAGGATTTAGAGGCGTTTTTAGAATCGGCCTTAGGCCTGAATGGGTTAAAATGCTGTGGTGCCTCGTCTACTGACTGAGCGATTCGGTCACCCTTGTGTTGAGGGTACGATGATGAGTCTCTCTCTGAGGGTGCTTCTCCACTCCGCTACCTCATCATAGAAGGGGTTGGGAGGGGTTCATGTAGTATAGCACATTATCAAAAAGATATATGAAACTGCCTCCCCCTGGCCAGGAGGGGAAAGGAACTGGTCGGAATAACGTGTTCCTTCCACGCGCTACGTCCAATGCTACAGTACGTCCCCACTGTCAGGTGTAAAGGAGCAACTTGGACACTCATGCATGAAGGAAGCATGAGTTCAAGTCCGTTGCTCGGAGGGTGTGTAGAGCCCAGGATCACATTAGATAATTGACACAGGGGTGAAACATGGGTTACAAAATCGTGCATGGGATAAAAATTATATATAAAAAATAAAATAAAATAAATGATGAGAAATAATCATCTTTGTTCTATCTTTGTTCTATATCGAATCAAAATGGAATACTTTATCAGGCTATATGGCATGATGATACTTAATAATACAATAATACACCTCTCTCTTTGGCTGTGAAATTAAGGTTATGAGGTTCAAATCTTATACCAAGAGTCTAACCAAGGACTCTTAAAAAACGTTTAATCCTTAAACTTCTGCTCCGAACATCAAAAGAGTAATAAGGTAACATCAAATCGTCGTTGGTCATAGATCACTGACCCCTTCAGAGGCATCACTTCAGAGAAAACTATAGGGGGGCAAAAAGAAAGTGTCCACTTAAGCCCCACTTAAAAATGGCCAGTCTACAAGCAGTGTGTGTGTTTAGTATAAGTGTATGGAACAATGGGGGGGGTTCCACCGTGCTTTATAGCCAAGTTCAGGTGGAGCATTTCAGGAGCAGGATGCATAAAGGAAGAAGGCACTTCAATGCAGTGTTGTTTTTTGCAAATTTCAATTTTAGTTTCAGTCGTATATAGTCTCTTGAATAGTTTTCATTTAAGTTTCGGTCACATTTTAGTCACCTGGAATGTGTTTAGTGTTAGTCTAGTTTTAGTTGACTACATGTCATGAGATTGTGTTGATTTAGTCGACTAAAATGTATTCTGGCGAGCCTTGATGCCGTCATATATGACGTTTTTTACACTTGCTGAAAATGGCCGACCTACAAGCTCACAACGCGTCACAGCGCGACGCGTTGTAGATCGGCTATTTTCAGCATGCAATCAAGTGTAAAATGACTTAAACTGGATCTCTTGTCCACTAGTCCCTTCCTAAGATTTTTGTCTAGTTTCTATTTGGTCACATGTGCATGGACGGACGGGGATGGATCGAGATGCACTCTGCGGCTGCATGCGCTGATCTAAAATCAGATTAATCTTTTATAAATAAACTTCAGAGGTGGAGAAGATATGCATAAAATAAGTGAATTGGAGGTTAAATTTGAATGCTATAGTGGGGGGTGGCTATTGCCCTCCCCTGGGACCTCAAATGACATCCGTGCCCTTTGTATCGGCGTCTGGCTGGCAAAGCCCTGAGCTCCGAATCCTGCTTTTGTAGCCGTCTTAAGCCTCGTTTATACTTTGTCATAATACCACATCCCTCGCCTAAAATATCGGATTTTCAACTGCAAAACGTGATGCAGCAACATGGTCGGAAGGCTATAGTGGCAATATGATATCGATGATATATTGATATTGTGACATAATTGGAAATCGTGTTGGTTTTAAAGGCTGCACTTTATCTGACTTTGCCAGCTGTTCTAATATTCACATGTTCTGCCTCACCTAGAGAGAGAGAGAGAGAGAGAGAGAGAGAGAGAGAGTAAGAGAGTTAACCGGAAGGCTCGCCCCAAAACACACTCGTCCTCATTTTCTTTCGCAGAACGTCCCCAGCGGTTCTTGTATTGTTGTATTTGTTTTACTGAGGTTAAGTTTAGGCATATAGCCCAGGCGGTGGCGTAACCGTCTGGGCACCCGACTGGTGATCCAGTCGCAGTGTGCCGCGGGTTCGACTCCCGAGCCCGACACGGCCTTTACTGCATGTCTTCCCCCATCTATCTCCCGTTTCCTGTCAGCCTACTGTCTGTCCCTTCAAAAACCAATAAAAGGCGTAAGCCGCAAAAAATATCTTAAAAAAAAAAAAAAAAGTTTAGGCATATAGTTTTACTGAGGTTAAGTTTAGGCATACATTTACTGAGGTTAAGTTTAGGCATAGTTTTACTGAGGTTAGGTGCAATACCTGGTGGCGACCGTTCCGAGGTTGCCGGATTTGACCCTGGGCAATTGTGTTCTGGTATCTATCAGTCAGTCAGTCAGACAGACAGACAGACAGACAGACAGACAGACAGACAGACAGACAGACAGACAGGGGAAGGGGGGAGGGGATAAGTGTGACTGGCAGTTTCCTGCTGGTTACCTTTCTTATTCTGGCTTTCAGCCCTTTACCCTTTCTTTCTGCTCCCCTCTTGCACGCACGCACACACACACACACACACACACACACACACACACACACACACACACACACTCACTCACTCACACACAAAGCCTGTCAGTCCATCACGCCTCGTGCCCTTATCGTCGCGTGAAGATCATGACACTGACCTCATCAAACTCTGGAATAGACTGGATCATCACCTAGATCTGCATATATGGAGCCAGCCAGCAACTCTATATACATCTGACATCAAACCCTTATATCTCCATTATATAGAGCTGACCTGTTGACATTCCATATGTTGATCCTTCCCCACCCGTTCTTCCACTTCGATGTCTCCCTGTTGACTGATACCTGTCCATTCAACAGCCCCGGAAATTAAGGCCCGGCCCTCATCAAACCCTGTACACTCAAGACACTGCCCCCGCTGCCACCCTTAGATCTCCATATATGGAGTTGACCTGTTCTGACATTCCATATTTTGATCTGACCTCATCAAACCCTGTACACTCAAGACACGCTCCATACTGTATATATGGCCAGTACAGAATTCATTCCATATTATGTTGATCTGAACCCCCATGCCAAAGCGCCAGCCCAGCAGTCTGCTATCACCCAGGCGGATGCGTGCATGCACCGCTTCTCGCCCTCAGGGCAAAAACATTTAACATTTAAAGTGCGTGTAAAAGTAGTACTTATGGACACTTGTACAGTAGGTCCAGTGTTGTTTTTGGCAGCACATTTTGATTTGAGTTTTAGTCACAGTCTCTTGAATAGTTTTCATTTAGTGTTAAGTCTAGTTTTAGTCGACTAAATATCATGCGATTTAGCCGACTAAAATGTGTTTTGGCGGGCCTTGATGCCATCGTAATGGCTGATTTTACTCTTGCTGAAAATAGCCGATCTACAAGCTCACAACGCGTCGTGCTGCGACGCGTAGTGAGCTTGTAGATCGGCTATTTTCACCATGCAACCAATTAGCCTGTCGCTAACTCCCACCCAAGCCCGTTCTTGGCCAATACCACGTTAGCAACGGTTACTAGGTTAGGATCCTGGTCAAGCTTTCAATGCTGGTTAAAATGGTTTTGCAGTGTCAATAAATATATTTGCTGTACAGCATGTGTGGACCTCAGAAAGAGGGTTTGTTTTCTTACCTTGTTATGAGCAAACTAGTCCATTCCATGAATTATTTCGCTCCGTTGTGCAGTTTAGTAGTAGGCCTATTAGAAATAAAAAATAGGCTCTCATTGACTTCCATTGTAATGGGGAAACAACTCTCAAAGTCACTCTTTTAGAACACTAAGCTGATTCTGACCATTTATGAGTGACATCAGGAAAGCTCATGCGGTTTTATTTTTAATTAAAATTTTCAACGTTGTCATCTGATTGGTCCAAATCTGTACACACACTCCTGAAGTAGCCTCGGTCCCAGGCTTACCATCCAGACCGTTGGATGTAAACAAACACTATATACACAATTTTGGACGTGTTTGAGGGAGATGCTTTAGGAGAAATGTCTGGGAGTCGGGACTGCAGCATGGCGACTTGTTTACAAACGAGGAACACCAGAACCGCTTCACTGTATATCTCCAACCAATATAGTTATTTTATAAATCTATCAAAAGACGAAAAATAAAATGGCATGAGTTTTCCTGATGTCATAAACTGTCAGAATAATCAGCTTTTGTTGTGTTCGCTTATGTGCTAACTGACTTTTGAGATTTTGAAAGCTGTTTCACGTTACAATGGAAGTCAATGAGAGCCTATTTTTATATATACTATTAAACTTAGCGACAGGCTAATTGTAAAATGACTCATGCTGGATCTCTTGTCCACTAGTCTCTTCCTAACATTTTAGTCTAGTTTTTATTTGTTGACGAAATTGTCACCATATTTAGTCTCAGCTTTAGTCATCATAGCTTAGTTTTCATTTAGTTTCCATTTAGTTTTCACCAGTGAAAAAAGGTAGTCAGCAAACATTTTTCGCCTTAGTTTTAGTCGACGTAAACAACACTAGTCTATAGGCGACTGTGGCTCAGGAGGTAGAGCAGGTCGTCCAATGATCCATGGGTCGGCGGTTCGAATCCCGGCTCCTCCTGTCTACATGTCGAAGTGTCCTTGGGCAAGACACTGAACCCCAAATTGCTCCCGCTGGTTGGTACCTTGCATGGCTTCCGCCGCAATCGGTGTATGAATGGGTGAATGTAAAAAATTTTTTTTAGGTCTACTCGATACAGGTCCTTGGGTCCTCATGTGGTGGTTGTTGCATTCCATTGTCTAACCATCGCAGCAGTTCACAAATCGCACATTGTTGTATTTTTCCCTATATATATGGGAGGTTTTATTTTTGACGATTTGGTCATGTTTTCAAACTGTTTAATCTGTGGGAAGTATGTGTCTCTGATGTCTTGGTATAGTACGGCAGGTGGTTGGAAAGTGTAGCTCTGTTTCCACCACATTTTGTGTGTGTGCACACAGGATACGTGTGCGACGTGCGTGCGTGAGTGCGAGAGAGAGAGACAGAGACAGAGGGAGAGAGAGGTTTGATGTGGTTTCCTGGTGGAGTGCATTGTGTCGGGGCAGGAAACACAGCTAATCCAGTCAGGTCTTACTCAGTCAGGGACCTGCTGCACCATATGCCATGGAACGTAATCTCAGTGCTTTATGAACCCTGGGATCACCATGGATATAATATCTCTTTTCTTCACCGTCACTCATTCAGGCCGACTGCCGCTATAGAGTGTCGCAGTCCCGCCCCCTTTCATGACGACGCCAGGCCCAGGAAATGATTCACAATGCATTTTTCCTCATAGACATTTCAAAAAGTATTTATTTAAAGACGGTTACGCCACGGACAAAGCCAACTGGAGTCGTGAAAATTCATGACAACATACACAATATTTTGGACCAAACAAATAATTACAAAGAAGAAAAACGACAAAAAAAGCTTTTTCTTCTTTCTAATTATTTGTCCGGCCCAAAAAATTGTGTTTGTTGTCATGAGTTGTCACGACTCGAGTAAACGTCTTTAAATAAATACTTTTTGAAATGTCTATGAGGAAAATGAACTGAGAATCATTTCCTGGGCCCTGGTAGGGGGCGGGACTGCGACGCTCTATATATAAATAACACATCTCTGAAATGAGGGTCTTCTGACCATGCACCAGGGGTCGTCGCCATGGTGGCTTGTGGTGGACATTTTTCTCAATGTTCCAATTTTTGCCATGGACATACACCATGAGTAGACGGGACGGTAATATTAAGCCTGATGTCGAAATTAAAAAAATTAATCTTCTAAAATCCTGACTGAAATACCTCATGTTTCTGTATCAGTGGTGCTTAATATTTCATGTCAAGGACCCCAAAAATGATATGTAATTGGCCCCATCTGAAAATATGTTGTTGATCTACAAGCTGTAGATCTGCTATTTTTCAATAGCTAAAGTATTACATACTGCTTAAAACTCCAAAAGGGGTTCCCGCCCAATCACAAAGAGAGCCCTGAATGACCATAACGGGTCTGTAACTCCGAGAGTGTACAAATGGACCCAATTGGACCCGTCCTTTTGGATATATTTCTACACTCTCAGGGCTGTATTTTGTGTGTCTTAAGTACTAGGTCTTATTCCCTAACTTGAGTAAACTAAAGACCTGGAGGCGTGATCAATGCCATTTGGCTATTCTGAGTGGCCAAAGAGCATTGATCACGCCTCCAGGTCTTTAGTCTTTTGTTAAGCCAGCATTAATAGGAAGAGCTTCACCGAACACGTGCGGAAATAGGACGGTGTTTTATGACACAATACTTTGCCTGAAAGTTTGTCTTTTTGGTGTATTCTTCGTAGTACTTGAAAGCACTTCAAAGTGGTCCAACGTTTTACTAATCTACTCTTTTATGCCTTATTTCAACAGCACACAAGCTCCTCTGAAAGGGAGATATTCAAATGGATCCAATAACTAATTCAAAACTCCACACAGTGAAACAAAATAGCCTTTATGTCACAAACCGACTGACAGATTCTACATGCAAACACTATTGATATCACAAAGGCAGAGCACGGTGTCGATTACCATGCTTGATGCATGCAAATGATCGGCAATGAATTCAAAATGCCACAAAATGAGAAAGTGTTCTCCATTTCCTTTTCTGAAAACTGTAACACCCCCTTGGCTCTATCGCATTGCACGCTTGCACACACACACGAGCACACTCGCGCAGACACACAGATTATCATCACACACCCAGCGTGAACACTATTCAATCCACTTCCTATTTCACCTTTGTTTGCTAATTTCACATGGAAGTCACCATGCTGCACACACACACACACACGCACACGCACACACACACCAAAATAAAGGAATATAAAGGCGCAGCCAGGAGCATATCCCATTTCTTCCATATCAGGGCTCCTTTGAAAGCGCTCGCTCTGCGGTGAATGAGAGGTCTCACTGGAGCCATTCACCTCAATGATCTGCTCTGATCTGCTCTCAATCTACCATATCTGTTACACATGGCTAGGCCTAACAGGGAGGAAGAGAGTGAGGGAGGATAGAAGGAAGAGAGAGGGAGGGAGGATAGAAGGAGAAGAGAGAGGGAGGGAGGGAGGGAGGATAGAAGGAAGAGAGAGGGAGGGAGGATAGAAGGAAGAGAGAGAGGGAGGGAGGGAGGATAGAAGGAAGAGAGAGGGAGGGAGGATAGAAGGAAGAGAGAGAGGGAGGGAGGGAGGATAGAAGGAAGAGAGAGGGAGGGAGGATAGAAGGAAGAGAGAGAGGGAGGGAGGGAGGATAGAAGGAAGAGAGAGGGAGGGAGGGAGGGAGGGAGGATGGAAGGAAGAGAGAGGGAGGGAGGGAGGATGGAAGGAAGAGAGAGGGAGGGAGGGAGGGAGGATAGAAGGAAGAGAGAGGGAGGGAGGGAGGATAGAAGGAAAAGAGAGAGAGGGAGGGAGGGAGGATAGAAGGAAGAGAGAGAGGGAGGGAGGATAGAAGGAAAAGAGAGAGAGGGAGGGAGGGAGGATAGAAGGAAGAGAGGGAGGGAGGGAGGGAGGATAGAAGGAAGAGAGGGAGGGAGGGAGGGAGGGAGGGAGGGAGGGAGGGAGGGAGGGAGGGAGGGAGGGAGGGAGGGAGGGAGGATAGAAGGAAGAGAGGGAGGGAGGGAGGGAGGGAGGGAGGGAGGATAGAAGGAAGAGAGAGGGAGGGAGGGAGGATAGAAGGAAGAGAGAGAGGGAGGGAGGATAGAAGGAAAAGAGAGAGAGGGAGGGAGGGAGGATAGAAGGAAGAGAGGGAGGGAGGGAGGGAGGATAGAAGGAAGAGAGGGAGGGAGGGAGGGAGGGAGGGAGGGAGGGAGGGAGGGAGGGAGGGAGGGAGGGAGGGAGGATAGAAGGAAGAGAGGGAGGGAGGGAGGGAGGGAGGGAGGATAGAAGGAAGAGAGGGAGGGAGGGAGGGAGGATATAAGGAAGAGAGAGAGAGAGGGAGGGAGGGAGGATGGAAGGAAGAGAGAGAGGGAGGGAGGGAGGATGGAAGGAAGAGAGAGAGGGAGGGAGGGAGGATGGAAGGAAGAGAGAGGGAGGGAGGGAGGATAGAAGGAAGAGAGAGATGGGGGGGGTAGATAGATGGATAAAGAGAAAAGGAAGATGGATGGAAAGAAAACTTGTATGGGATACATAAATAAATGAGAGAGAGAGAGAGAGAGAGATGAGAACAGGGGTCACATAGATACATGGATTGACGGACGGACGGACCCATCTTAAACTCTATTGGGACGGACGGACAGACCGATATAATTATTCTCCCTCTCACTTACTCATACACACACACCCTGCACGGTTGCGCGCGCACACACACGCACACACACACACACACACACACACACACACACACATGGGAAGTCACCAGTCACCATGGTTTGACACAGGGAATGGTCTTTAGTTATGCCTTTTCACAACCAGACAGTAAATGGTATGGATTTGCCATGGTCATTATCACCATGAAAACACACACATGCACGCATGCACGCACGCACACACACACACACACACACACACACACACACACACACACACACACACACACACACACACACACACACACACACACACACACACACACACACACACACACACACACACACACACACACACACACACACACACACACACACACACACACACACACACACACACACGCACGCGCACACACACACACAAAGAACAAGCCTTGACAAGGGTTTTTCGGGAAGCCTGTCTTCAGAAATGAAAGGTAATACTCTTTTTGTAATACTTTTACACAGCCATGTAGGTGGAATCTTCAAACCTAGCTCAGCCTAACGGACGTTGCACATGAGTTATAGAATATTCAAATGATAATGTGTCAAGGTGTGTGCCTGCCTGGGGTTTTATAACAAGGTCACATTATTATTATTATTATTGTATTGTCACATTATATCCAGGCGTGGAATGCCCTGACCCCCTCCCTCAGAAAATGCAGATCACTTACATCTTTTAAAACAGGCCTCCACCTTTCAGCAGGCCCAAGGCAGAGGAAATGATCCTTCCCCGTGGTGACCCCCCCCCCCCTTCCTTTTTTCCCCACTCTGTAGTGCACATACAGTGTTTTTTCCCCCCTTGAAATGATTGAGAGTATGAGCAGTGAGCGGTGCCTCCGCTCCGTTACACAGCTATGTGTGTCCCTGCGTGGCCCTGTGTCTTTCCGAGCATGGACAGCTGAAACACCTCAGGTTGTCCATCGTATCCGATGACGACAATCCATTTATCCATCTCTATGTCTTGTGAGTGCTAATGTGTCTATGTAGGCCAATCCGCGATCCACACGATCTGCCACAAACAGGGCTGCAGGGAAGAGCACTGACTGGGGGTGTGGGTGTGGTTCTGGCTCTGGTTCTTTGACGTTTCTTGGTCCGCGGTCCGCCGATCACCTTCTGTCCTCCTCAAGCTTGCGCAACTCCTTGTTGGAGGAGCTGCCGCCAGATGGTGCGTTGAGCTGCAGTCACCTCCAGCTGAGTCGGGTTCAGGCCGCATTTCCTCATGGCAGACTTTAGTTTAGGTCTTTGTAGCGCTTTTTGGGGCCTCCTGCCAAGCGACGACCAAGATGGAGCTGGCCATAGAGCACCTTGCGCGGTAGGCGTTCTTCTGGTATTCTTATGATGTGGCCTAGCAGAGGTCTTGCAGAGGATATACCCAGGATGCATTGATGTGGAAGGCCTCCAGCATCCTGAGGTGACGGCTGTACAGGGTCCACGCTTCACAGGTGTAGAGCAGGGTTGCCATAACAACAGCCAGGTAAACTGCTACCTTAGTATGGAGCTTAAGGTCCTTGTTCTGGAACACCCTTCTCCTGAGTCTGCCAAAAGAGGATGATGCCTGTTTGATCCGGTTTTGAATCTCTCTGTCGATGCTGCAGTCATCAGAGAGAAAGTATTTGAAAGAGTCCACTGTTGCAAGTGGCATATTGGATATGGTGAAGGTTGGGGGGTGAGATGGATGCCCACTGGCATATTACCTCAGTCACCACGTTAACAGAGAGGCCCAGTGCTGTAAGCACTTGCAGCGGCTGCAAGGGTATAGCTTGCAGTGCCTCCGGTGTGTGTGTGGGCCACAACTGCACAGTCATCTGCGTATTGCAGTTTGACGACTTGCTCTGATGTTACTTTTGTGACTGCTTGGAGCCTTCGGATGTTTCCATCAAGTCGGAAGTCCACAGTGACCCCACTGTCCCTCTGGATCCTCTCATGGAGCAAGAGTGGCACACACAGGAGGAAGGCGTTGAAAAGGACTGGAGCAAGGACACATCCCTGGCGAACACCAGTGAGCACCTTGAATGGTTCCGATTCCTGGCAAACCAATAGTCACACGTGACATCATCCCTTCATGGAACTGCCTAAGGATGTTGACGAACTTCTGTGGGCAGCCAAACTTCAGGAGGATATTCCAGAGAAGCTCCCTATATTGACCGTGTCAAAAGCCTTCGATAGGTCGATAAAAGCAACACACACGCACGCATCACATGTGCAATCCCTTTTGGAATAAGTGTTTGACTGTACCCTGGTTGCTGTCTATTCAATCAATCAAAAGCAAACAAAAATGCAATATTGCTTAAATAAAATAAATTATTAAATACAATAAAATAAATAAAATCCCAAGGCACACCAGTGTGCACCGACAGTGGTTCTAAAACCTTTTCATGTCAAGGACCTCCAAATTATAGGTATTTGGCAAAATTGTAGGCCTATATGCCATGCAGGGAGGGACTCCACATACTTGTTTTTACTTATTTTGCTGTGGACCAAGTGGAACCTCCTCAAAGGACCCCACTTTGAGAACTGTACAGGCCCACTGGTCTGCACAGTGCCACAGTCATATATTTTTTAATTCCCACGTCTGACATGGGAAGCAATATATTTAGTATAGGCCTACTACATTATGCTTCGCCTAACACAGCAGGACACATTTACACCACTGTAGAGACTAAAGGCTCATACATAGTCTGGATTTTCGGTGGTTAGGTGACCACCGAACTACAACATGACGTCACGCGCTGCAGTGAAGAGCAAACCACCGCCACCGCTCCAGCCCTTCGCTCTGTTTTTACTTACCACCGCTCAACGTTATTTCAGCTCCGGTGGTCAGCTCACCACCGGAGCGGTGGTCACCTTACCACCGAAAATCCAGACTATGAATAGGCCTTAAGTCAAAGTGGAAGCTTGGAGGGGGGCTGGACTTCTGCTTTACCCCAGGATTGTTTTCAGCGTTCCCTTGAAAATTGTGGGAGTCAAAGTCTTGCTGGAGAGACTACCTGGTAGTGTGTGTGTATGTGTGTGTGTGTGTGCGTGTGCACGGCACGCGTGCGTGAGTGTGTGTGTGTGTGTGTGTGTGTGTGCTTACGCATGTTTCATGATAAATGCTTTTATGTGATGTATTCCCATGCTTTTGTTCTTGCTTAATGTAAATCGCTCTGGATTAAGAGCGTCTGCTAAATGCCTAAATTGTAAATTGTGTATGAGTGTGTGTGTGTGTGTGTGTGTGTGTGTGTGTGTGTGTGTGTGTGGGCAGCGTTACATCCTTAATCCCTGTAATAGAGTGAACCTCATGAATAACCCTTCTGCTCTCTGTGGTCTATCCCACTTCAGCGCCGTATCTCTGATGGGGCTGCCGTGCCATGCCGTGTCGTCCCCCCGCCAATTATTCACTCCAGGAACTACAAGACCCAGCATCTCTTTCTACCGCCATCCATCCATCCATCCATCCATCCATCCATCCATCCATCCCTCCATCCATCCATCCATCCATCCATCCATCCATCCATCCATCCATCCCTCCCTCCATCCATCCATCCATCCATCCATCCATCCATCCCTCCCTCCCTCCCTCCCTCCCTCCCTCCATCCATCCATCCACATCGCTTTGTGTTGGGATAATTGTTTCTTTTTCAGAATGGTGACATAAGAGGACAGGATGTGAGACAACTCGGATGAAGAAGCGATGGTTTGAATACTGATATAATTCTCCCCTCTTTCCTCCCCAGAGAGAGAGAGAGAGAGAGAGAGAGAATGAGCAATGGGAAAATTGGATACTAACTAGTTATACAATCTAACTATAACCTCATTATCATTTAAGCGTTGGCATAACTCATAACTATAACAGATTCATGATGAGCACAACTAACCCTAAATTGCTTTTCTGCATGCTCAGTAATCACTCCACATTTTTTCCCTTAACCTGTCGCACGCACGCACGCATGCACGCACGCATGCACGGACGCACGCACGCACGCACGCGCACACACACACACACACACACACACACACACACACACACACACACACACACACACACAGACAGACACACAGACACACACTTGTTAGCCTCTTTCATGCAATTTCTCCTCCCCTCAGAAAGGACATAGGAACCTTGTTAAATACAAGACTCATGGGCTGGCTATTACGGTATTACCGGCTTCAAGTATTAACACCATGGAAAGGAACTTTGAATTCCTACAGTAATGTCTCTCTCTCATTCCTTTCTCTGTCACTCTTTATCTCATGTTCAATAACGATGTAGAGCGACAGAGTGCCACAGTATAGTCCCTTATATACCTCCCCAGTCTCCAAAGCATCTAATAGCTCTTTTTGTGAGTGCAGTCGGACCACAACACCTCCTCAAGGAGAGATACGGCCATTCCTTCTGGCACACTGGAGAAAGGAGAGTCAAAAGTGGGTGAGGAGACGGGGTATAGTCAGGGGGACAAAGGAAAGAATTGGCTCAAGTGACGGACAAGTGGAGAGAGAAGTAGAGGGAGAAGTGAGAAGTAGAAAGAGGAGTGATTGTGACCCCTTTTTTGGTTTTAATTAAAATACTCCAGCATTTCAAAAGAATCATTGCATCTCCCGATCTCTTGTCCTCCTCCTCTCTCTCTCTCTCTCTCTCTCTCTCTCTCTCTCTCTCTCTCTCCCTGCAGAGCTGAGTGTGTTGGAAGCTTCGCGTGGGCGAGTGAAAGCAGAAAGGGCGAGAGAGGGGTGGGGAGAGAAGGAGAGGAGAGCTGAAAGCAAATGAGAGGCTGTTTGCGGATGAAGTCATTACTGTCCCTCATTAAACAATTAACTCATTCATGTCTAATGAATGGATTAATTAACTTCTGGCTATAAGGGAGAGCACGGGAAGCCTGGCCTGCGGCGGTCACACGACAACGTACCAATCAGGCTCAAGTGGTTAGTGGCAGTGCATGGTGGAAAAAGTACTCAAATGTTTTACTTAAGTAAGAGTAACAATACTGCAATTTAGAACTACTCCGTTACAAGTAAAAGTACGGAATTGAAAATGTACTTGAGTAAAAGTACAAAAGTATTGGCATCAAAATGTACTTAAAGTACTAAAAGTAAAAGTACTCATATTGCAGAATGTCCCATTTCACAAGTTGAAAATGTGTACAAAATCTATTGAAAACAGCCGATCTACAAGCTCACAACGCGACGCATTGTGAGCTTGTAGATCGGCTGTTTTCAAATGGCCGAAATGTAGGGTTGAAGTGGTTAATGTATGTTTTCTAATCAAAATTAAAATCGCCAAAATAACTAGTAACTAAAGTTTTCAAATAATTGTAGTAACTTTGAAGTAAAAGTTCACATTTTGGCTCTAGTGGAGTAAAAGTATTGGAAATTGGAAATACTCAAGTAAAGTACAAATACCTCAAAATTGTACTTAGGTACAGTACTTAAGTAAAGGTACTTAGTTACTTTCCACCACTGGTTAGTGGTCCAGGGAGTGGGCTGCACACCTTTAAAAAACGTCAACATTTTGTTTAAAGGTGAATTCTGGAGCAGCACTTTTCTTACCGTGAAATGACGTTATTATAATTATCCAAAAACCAGTGGTTTTAAAAATTAAATTAATTAAATTAAATGAATCCAGAACGCAACGCACCATATAGCTCAGAGCAGCTGGGTCATACATAGGCTTGTTCGCCTTTTTTTTACAGAAGCTCCTTTGGGACAAAACCATAGACTGTAAAAAATATGGACAAAGCGTTCCCCGGGTCTAACATGAACGTAAAATGAAGCCTGTAATAATATGCTAATTCCTGATGTAAGTCGCCATCTTTGGTACCAGCTGGCCATTGGCTGGCTCCGTTTTGTATACCAGCTGGTCATTGGCTGCCCAGACAACGAGGCGGGACTTCCCCCCTTCTTCTCCGTTGGTTTTTATTTTGACTCGAGTGGGAGGGGAATCCCGATCATAGACTGTAATGGTAGCCACGCCCCTCAGAACATACGCGATGGTTTTTTTTCTTTATGGTAATTTTTTTAATTAATGGGACCATAATTTTCCAAAAAGAATATTATGACATTAGAAATGAGACTTTAAACTAGTGACTGGAAGAAGAAAGTATTCATGACCATGTTTATTAAGGTAATACAGTCTAGGTGAAGTTGGGCCAAAATACATGGGCCTCTATGGAGCTATGGGGCTTTTTGGGTCCGGTCCAGCGCCACAACAGGCCATTATATGAACTACCGATTTCAAATGAGGCTTCACGAAATATCTGGCTGACTGCCCCCCTGGACAAAACACTGTGCGTCGTATCTGGTCATTATGAAAGACAGATGTGTATAGAAACATATAAATGCATCTAAATAAGCGATTCATAGCGTATTGGCCCTTGGTCGTGGAACAGTCCAGACTAAAACTGGCTTTGAAAGTTCCCTTGAGAAAGTTTCAAAAGGATCATCTTAGATGTACAATCCAACACCTTGGATATGTACTAGCCTATGTTCATGCCTAGATATATTTATTATTTCGGTTTATATTTTGTACATTGTGTATTTGCAAAGAAAATTGCACTTTGGTGATTTGTTGTATTTATTGCATAGGTATTTTGAGGTACTTTTTTTTAAGATCCAGTGTGCGGTCAGATTATAAGGTATGAGAAAAATGGTTATCCTTTGGTTATCTTTCAACTTTACATTGAAAGGAAAGAATGGACAACATTTTATACTGACATTTTGGATCAATCACGCTCATGTGTCATCTGCATTGATTTTGGAAATCACCGCAGAATTGAGTTGCAAGTTTACTTGCCTAACTTTATTTCCACAATAATATGCTGCCTTAATTGTAAATAATTATATTATATTTACAATTAGGGTTCTATATCTGATACCTGGGCCCCACTCACACACAAATATATGGGGGAAAGAAAATAACTCTTATTTTTTTGTATTTCATTTCACTTTTCATGTCACGGTCTGTTTCCCATGTTTCACTTCTCGTATGAGTCCCAAACTGTGTCGGCGGCGTTCGCGTTCCCAGAACATTGTTTGAGAAGGACGCTATTCTGTGATTCTTTAATTTCCAGAGCCCTTTTGAGAGTTGGAGAGACGAACCGAGAGCTTTTCTATAGCCTAAAAGAGGCAGTGAGGCATGGTGGTGGGCAAGCAATACTACCTGTGAGGACACACACACACACACACACACACACACACACACACACTATAAAAAGGCTGTCAAGTGCAGCTGAGAAAGAATGTGAATAGAGTGATAACAAAGGCCTCCAGGGCCCCAGGGTGACCCCTAGGAGTGTATCTTTCAGCTTGGGGTTGTTTTATCATTCACACACGCACGCACACACACACGCACGCACGCACGCACGCACGCACGCGTACGTGCTTCCTGTCTTGCTCTGAACAGATTCATAGGAGTGGGAAGACGTGAGGGAGGACGGATGAAAGGAGAGAGGAGAGGAGAGAGCTGGCCATGCAGGGATGGAGGAGGAGGAGGTGAAAGAAAGGAGACCAAGGAGCAATAGAGATGTATGGGAGAACAGAGGGCGAGAGATACACACTCAGTAAGGTATAATCCTTCTGTCTGAGCGCACATACGCACGCACATGAACGCACGCACACGCACGCGAACACATGCGCACGCACGCACGCACACAGGGCAGCACCACTTGGACTTGGTGGATTTGGTAATAATATCATGTATAGGCCTATATCATTAATTATCTCTTCTGTAAATTATTTAAATATGTTGATAATGTCATGAGATAATCATCATATAGCTAGGGGTACACTGTTACACTGTTGATTAAGAGAAATGTATCATTATGTCACAACCGAATCGTTAAATTATAACATTCGCATAAAGCAGGCCATGTGCCACCACGCAGTGGGATTGAGATTGACTGCCATGCGAACTGATAATGACTAACGAGTACTGTACGAATTGCAGCTGTGGCGCATGCAGAGATGTTCACGGCATTGCATGAACACCTAAAGCCTCCGTCATACGAAGTTGCATGCCGGTCCGGTGTCATGTTCTGTAAATAACAGATCTACAAGCTTACAATGCGTCAGGTATGTGATGCGTTATGAGCTTGTAGATCTGCAATTTACAGCATACAGGCAACACCAGTGTGTATAGCATTTATCAGGCTCAAATGCATGGAAAATGTAGGTACTTAGTGCCAATGAATGCGACATAGGAGTTACTATATAATCGTTGCTGTCAAAAACTCAATTTTTAAGGTTTTTCATTTTTTTCTCGATTTGAACACCCTTTTCACCCTTTACATCTGTGTGTTGTTTCGAAAATATTGAACCAATGGAAAGTAGTAAAAAGTGCTTTGGACAAAACCTCTTAACTCCATTGGACCCTCAAACTGTCTGCTAAAGCAACTAACTCCACCACCTCTCCCCCTCACATGGAAGTAATTGACAATATATAAAGTTACAACACCAACTTTGATGAGGCTGTATTGCTTTGTTTTAAAAATATACGGTTTTCTTAATTTCCTAAGAACCTTTTTAATTTCAAGGACTCACATGAGTTTGATATGCATTAGGCCACGGACCCCCCATTTGATACAATTTTTTAAAATCTCTGCCAGGTCGAATGGCTGAAGGCTGGAGATTATGAGCTTAAAGATCTGCTATTTTCACTAGTTTGGGCCCCGGCCGGGTACAGCAAATGACTCCTTCGCGTCTTGAACTAAAATGTTTGGGAATACCACTGGATTTAGATAACAGCATTAAGCACCTCTTTTGGATTTTGACCTTAAGAGTTTAGAATTGTGTCCTCTCTGATTCAAGATCACAAACTTGTTATTCATTAAAGCAGATTTCTTACTGGGGAGATCAGAGATGCACGCCCGCAAGCACACACACACACACACACACACACACACACACACACACACACACACACACACACACACACACACACACACACACACACACACACACACACACACACACACACACACACACACACACACACACACACACACACACACACACTAAAAACACAGTAGGGGTGGTTTAAGAAAGCATGACTTATCAGAACATATGGTGGCTAGTTTTAGTTTGCATGTATGCGTGCATGGGTTCCAGGGCATGTGTGTGCGAGTGCATTTTGTGTAGTAAAGAAACCACACAGAGCATGCATGCACGCACACACACACACACTGCACACACACACACACACACACACACACACACACACACACACACACAGTGTCACACACAGTGTCACACACACAGTTTTTCAGCTCATTAAGCAGTGGGTTGCGTGTCTGATAGGGTCATTAGTGGTTATTCAGCTGGTGAGAGAGGGAGGACCAAGGGGGGGAGGTGAGGGGGGAGGTGGATGGACTATATGGAGGGAAAGATCAAGACAGTGGACAGTGTTGCCATGATTTTGCGAGAGAAACCTGGTCTAAGAAAACAAGTAAAAAAAAGTCCAAAACCAAAATAGTTTGTTTACATTGACATTGAATGTCTTACGGCTGCAGTAATCAATTAACTATGGAGACAAACAAAACCCCAAAACGAATGAATCTTACGTCCAAGGCTGCATGAGTCAAGTAGGCTACGAGTATGCACATATAAAACGAAAATCGTACTCAGGACCAGCAGTGTACATTAAAATAACTATATAAATAAAAGAATAGAATACTTTTTCCAGTGTGATTCAGATTTGGTAATATTGACTTCTTCTGTTTTCCTGCACCTGAACCCGGTTGAGTTGGTCGATGCATGCACACACACACACACACACACACACACACACACACCAGTAAGCTTCTTTCTTCATGAAGCTTGACATTTGCCACTATGTTGTCCAAGCTCCATGGGAGGCCGAAGACGTCCATATGGTGCTGGTCACAGTGGACAACAGTGTCCACAGGACCGGCCAATCAAACAACGCATGCACAATGGCATGGAATCACCACGGTCCACTCACCCACACACCCTCCGCACACATGCACGCGCACACACGCACACACACTCACACACACACACACACACACACACACACACACACACACACACACACACACACACACACACACACACACACACACAAGCTTGCATACAAACTGACCGGACTATAACATTATATGCCCTAGGAAACTTGACAGAGTATTTTTGACTGACTGAAGTATTTTATTAACAGTTTGCAGAATTACAGTACATTTCAAGCATTTGCACAACTAACAGAAACTGTTAATTTATCAGAAAGAGACAGACAGACAGACAGACAGACAGACAGACAGACAGACAGACAGACAGACAGACAGACACAGACGGACAGACGGACAGACAGATAAACGCAGACTTTTAATTAAACAAATACCTGAAATCAAGAGGGAGAACAATTACAACATTTCTTTTTTTAAATGCCCGCCCTAAAAGCAATAATTCTATTTACTAAGAGCCTGATTGAAGAAGTAATACATACTGTATGTTGAATGTTCCGAATAATGATAATGGACTGGGGTGATAGTTTAATCCAGATAACAGTGACCACTTTCACATCTACTGATTAAGAATTGAATTCCAGACGTGACATGGCAGACAGACGTGACATCCACGTCTGTCAACAGGATCATGATGGGATGCTCAGACAGATTACATGCTGATCATTCATGCAGGTCAAATGAAATGGCTGAGTCATAAACCACTCAAGTTGTAACAAGCAATACAGATTGTATTGTATATGTAACTAACCGGTCCACTTTTAGAGACACTTTCCCATATTCCAGAACAACAAAAACACTCTCTCGCACGCACGCACGCAAGCACGCTGTGGCAAACCAGGGGAAACAGCCAGGCCTATTCCCCACAGAAGGAGGCTGGGGGAGGTGATAGAGGGACTATATTACCCTGTAGGCCTACAGGTATTGCAGCCAATGGGAGCCTGGACATGGACACACCTGCAGCCAGTGAGGCAATCAACAGAAGCTTTTAAATAGCCGACGCCCAAGCTGCCTGGTGACTGGTGAGTCAGTTTGGACTAATGAGGAAGCAGGAATCACTCTGTTTATGAGGAGGCTGGTATGATGGATATTTCACAGGTGAGTACAAGATTTAACTCAAACCCTTGGACCCACTTGGATGTGCTGTGCGTGCATTGTGGCTCACCTGGTCTCTTTCTCTCCCCCTCCCTCCTAGGCCGACTGAACTCACAAACCACAAGGGAGAGCAGCACTCTCCCTCACCTGAATACATTAGTCACTAGCTCTCTCTCTCTGCTCTGCCCACAGGACTGTGCATAGAAGCCCAATTAAACCCCAGACAGGAGGAACCCTAGCTCTGGTCCATAGCTCTAATGCGTTGCGTTTAGAGCTATGTTACTCTCGACTTCCGCTGCTCGCATGAATGCATCTTTTTTAATCGTCTTTAGCGTAAATAAAAATAAACGTTTTTGCTACTCACCAAAACAAAGGCGGGTTGTGTCATTAGAAAGCCTACTTTCCTTAGTGGGAGCACTCTGAGCCCCCCACCACACCTATAAACGGTACTTTTTGGCCAGAAAGGGATTTTTCTGAGGCAATTCTCTGGGCAATATCGGTAGAGGGCGCATTGGAGTAACTAAACGTTTTTTTCCCGGTGGAAACAAAATCCCATTTTGGCCAAAAAGTACCGTTTATATGTGTGGTGGGGGGCTCAGAGTGCTCCCACTAAGGAAAGTAGGCTTTCTAACGACACAACCCGCTTTTGTTTTGGTGAGTAGCATAAACATTCTTTTTATTTACGCTAACGACGAGAGGCTGGTCTGCATTCATGCGAGCGGCGGAAATCAAGAGTAACATATAGCTCTAAATCCAACGCATTAGACTATGGACCAGAGCTAGGAGGAACCCTAAGTTGAAGTTTTGTCCTGTTTTCCCCTTTACCTAATTAGTTAATAAAAGACAATTTAAGTTACATGCTGACTCTGACTCTGAGCCTCTTATTTTATTGTGAATCTTGCCTATTCTCCCCTGGGTTGCCACAACGCACGCACGCGCGCACACATACACACACACGTGATGATCCACCTCTCCAAGAGGCCCCTTGACATCCCAGAGAAAAGACATTGTTATAAAATGAACTACCCTGAGTGAATGATCTCTCTCTCGCTCTCTCTGCAGACACACACAAACAACCCAAGTTCTCCCTTCTTGCATATGGACATGCCAAAAGCGCTCTCAGACATGTCACATACAAACAATAGACTAAAATAAATAAATAAAGTGAGACCTGTAAGGGTCCATATCATGTCATTTAGCTGCAGGGGATCCCCTGGAGGTCTCTGGATCGCAGTGCTAATAGGCAGTATAAGACAGGATAAACGCAACTTATAGACGGAGAAAGTGGCAGCGAGGGTGAAGTGAAGGACAGAGACACAGAGAGTGGAGAGAGAATTAAAGGACAAAGGCTGTCTCATTAAGCGGTGATTTATCATGAGAGGAAAGACCCGTTTAATCCCTGACCCCTGACGGCCCTACACACCCACGATCCCCCATCCCCAAGGGCCAGTTGTCGGCTTCCTAGGGGGTCTCTGAAATTCTCATAAATCCATGGCAATGCTTGGCACTGCATGACTGACCATGAATTCTGAGCATGTTTATTAATAAAATAACTGCTGGGCGAGTGCTGGCGCTTCCATCAACATATGGAATGAATTCTGTACTTTATATGGATCATGTCTTGAGTGTACAGGGTTTGATGAGGTCAGATCAACATAAGGAATGTCAGAACAAGTCAGCTCCAAATATGGTGATCTAAGGGTGGCATTTGGTGCAGTGTCTTGAGTGTACAGGGTTTGATGAGGTCTGGCCATATATGGAGCATGTCTTGAGTGCACATAGGGTTTGATGAGGTCAGATCAACATATGGAATGTCAGAACAGGTCAGCTCTTATATGGAGATCTAAGGGTGGCAGCGGGGGCAGTGTCTTGAGTGTAGTACAGGGTTTGATGAGGGCTCATGGGACTGGGCCTTAAGTTTCTGGCCTGTTGAGAACTCTAGTTTTCGCCGGCTGCACTAATAACTTTGGGGCAGGCCCGTCTAGAGTTTGAATGGACAGGTATCGGTCAAAAGGGAGACATCGAAGAGGAAGGACGGGTGTGGATGGATCAACAAATGGAATTTCAGAACAGGTCAGCTCCATATATGAAGATGGAGGCATGATGTCACGATGCGTGACCATATATGGAGGTGTGACGTGACACACGAAAATGCATAGTAAAAAGTCATAGTAAATATGTACGTGCATACAGTAATTTAAACGTATCAATGAAACTATAGCAGACATAGGCCTACCACACCACGGGTGCTGGGTAAGACAACAATAGAGCTAAACCATGGGTGCTGCTGGTTCTTGAGTACTACCGTAGCAGACAACCCGCAGCACTCCAGGTTCAAACAAAATCCTTATAGGTGCAAGGCTCGAAAATATAAAAATGCCAGCACTCATTATATGTCCTTTTACATGACTTTATTTACCTCTGAGACTGAAAACGTACGCGTTTCGGCCTGTCTGGCCTTCCTCAGCGTTTGTGAGAGGTAAATAAAGTAATGTAAAAGGACATATAATGTGTGCTGGCATTTGCTGCTGGTTCTTACCTAGTCCCATCTCAAATGTCTTATTTATTTATAAGATCATGATACTATTTAAGAGCAGACGGCTTCAAATTATGTGTGGTGTCTTTCCTTAAATCACCATGCATTAGGCCTATATTTCCCACCCGGTCCCTCAGTGAAAATATATATGTCTGAAAGTAATAAAAGAATTGTCTACTATAACATTCACTGAAATATGATTACTAACTAACTATTAATAGCACAGCAAACGTGCAACTTACAGTCATAAACTAGTCAACTGTGCTAGTTAGTAAACTAAGTAGGCTAAGCCACGCCACTAGCAATCGGATTAGACCGTTAATTATGTGGAATATAAAAGTCTCTTTTCATATCTTGAATGCGCAAAGTTCAACTATTAACTCTTTTTACTCTCAAATTGTTTACTCATTAAGCAACAGTAGCCTATTCATATAGCCTTTGATAACCACTTTGAGCTCAGGGGTACATTGAATTGAAAAGTTGGAATTCCATATATCAGGTAATGTAGCCTAACAAACAAAATAACAAACACAAACATTGTAAAAAAACATTCTTGTTTAGAAGTTCAGAACAAAATGTGTTCCATCTGCCATTCTGCCCATATACCCACCGTGTGAGACAGAGTTTTGGGGAAATGCACTCCTTGTACTCATTTAACAGCTTGATAATTGTTAAGACGCCTGTATCTGTTCAGGGTTTGTCATTATTGTTCAAGTAGCCTAGTCAGTAAGTAATGGAAGATTATTTTGTGTCGATACAAAAGTGTCCCAAGCGTATATCTACTTACCCCTACTTGCTTTTCTCCATTTCCAAGTACTGGCATAATCTTTTGCAATAACGCTTAAAGTCTCTCTGTAGTCTGTATGAATGCTGGAATTATGTTTATCTTTTCAAATGCTCTGAGGTGCATAATTATTCACTCCAACAGACCCAAAACAATACAAGTCCGCTTCAAATCAATGCCTCATAATGATGCCATTCATTTGAGGCTGAATTTAAACCATTCCCCAATCCTTTTGGAAGCTTTCGGCACATTTGATTTGGAGATTAGAGAAAGCAGGGAATTGGAGAAAAGAAAATTAGAAAAGCGGCTTTGCTGGGTGTTTATAGATTTCAATTAATACGTCCATTGATAGAAGGCTGCAGGGCTGTGTGGTCAGGTTGGAGGACATGGGTCCTCAAGTGCTACTTCAAATTCACACACAAATGTTTAGCAGGATTGGGGCTCTGATATGGGGTTCCTTTTTAGCATCTCAGAGCCTGAGATGGCTGTTCAAAAACAGCTTTTCCATGAACCCATGCACATTTCTAATACGTCTTTCTCTTTGGTACAAACTCACATATAACGTATTCTCTTTTGTAGTTGGTAAATGGTGCGTCATATATAGCCTTTATCCAAAGCGCTTTACAATGATTTAGAACTTAGTAGATGGTATATTATGCTAAACTGCCAGGTTGTGTTGTGCCTACGGTAAGGGTAGCTTAATTGTGGCATCATTATAATTATAATAAAATAGAACCGTCAAGTAAAAAGCCTTTAGGCCTACTTGTTGAAGCTACTACATTTTGAGAATTGGTTAAAAACATAGGTTGACAACTAGAAGAAGAAGAAGAAGAAGGGGGTGCATACTTAGTTTATAGTCATTGGTTAAGGTTAGGTTTAGGTGTGCTGCCCCGTGGGAGATAGGGTGAGGGTTTGAGATAGGTTATAGACTTGTATATAGTTGTAGGACTAATGACTGGTCTAACCAATGACTAGTCTAAAGGAGAAGAAGAAAGAGGGGCGGAGGAAGTGGTGGTGGAAACCTGGCTATGAATGAACGAAATCCATGTAAAAATGTGTTTACGTTTCAGTAGATTAGTAGAATGTCCTAAAATGATTACTCGGTGACCTCTATCGTGGCTTTGTATTATTACTGCTGCCTAACCTATAACTCCAACAGCAAAATGGCAAATACATAAATACAAATATTGCTACATTATTTTCGTGGGGTGGTGGGGTGTCCAAGCAATGAAAGCAGCATTTCATAAAGCCTTCAATATTACATGGTCACAGGCTCACCCACAGCATCTGGTCACTCCAATTATCAGTGCAGGAGGTAGACGTTTTAGATAGAACTATTTTAATATTTTATTATATTATTTATAGACTATAGCTCCTATTTTAATTGTCTCCACCAGGCCGAAGGCATGGGGGGAGAGTATGTTTTGCACTCCATCCGTCCGTCCGTGTGTGTGTCCGTCCGTGTGTGTGTGTGTGTGTGTGTGTGTGTGTGTGTGTCCGTCCGTGTGTCCGTGAGCAGCTAATCTCGGCCACCGTTAACCCAGTCGATGCCAAATTTTGCACACACACTCCCTGGATGCCAACGATGAACCTCTGCCCCAAACTTTCCAGAACGGCCTGTTATAGCGCCACCAGGAGGCCGCTTTGTGCAAAACAAGTTTTTGCACAGTACACCTACAGATTTTGTCCAAACATCACGCAAATTGGTACACAGTCTCTCTAGAGCCATTCAACGAAACCAGTCTTTCAGATTTCTCAGACTCCATCCTGATTGGTTAAGATTGGCTTCCAAAGTTCACAGGAGTGCTCAGTTTCAAACAAAATGCTGCAAATCATGAACACATCGCGTGATTTCCGTGAAATTGTGCACCCACATTCCCACTAGGCCGAGGACAAAATGCCACATGAACAATTTCAACTCAGCCTCAAGGTGGCGCTATAACTGGCCGAAAAGTGTTTTTACCTCTAACTGCACGGATCTGTGGATAACTTTCTATGCCAACTCCCTAGAGGCCAAGGAAAAACCTTTGCCTGGAATTCTTCACATCTGCTCATCCTGGTGGAGACCTGTGCCCAGAAGGGCACTTTTTCTAGTGTTTGTATTATAATTGGTTGAATGTTCGCCCCCCTGGTATATAGAGATGCTAGTGTTTGTGTTATAATTCATGTCTACTGACTATGAAAACAAAGTTCATCTGTGGAGCCAAAAGTATAGAAAGTATACTCATTTTGTAGATTAGAAAGTCCCATTTTACAAGTTTTCAAATGTATTCAATGTGTACAAATCTTTTGAAAATAGCAGATCTACAAGCTCACAATGCATTTGTAGGTCCGGTATTTTAAAAAGGCCAAGTGGTCAATGTATGTTTTGTAATAATAATAAAAAATCTGCAAAGTAAACTAACTAAATTTGTCAAATAATTGTCGTGGAGTAAAGGTACTATATTTGTCTCTGAGATGTACGTAGTGAAAACTATTGCAAACCCTCCAGTATAAAAGTCCAATTTCCCTCAAAAGTGTACTTTAATGTACTTTACGCCACTGAGCACATTAATGAACCTTGAATCAAATGAACCATGTAAATACAACAAATTGAGCAGAGCACTGCAGGGAGTTGAACCCCATTCCGGTAAACCAGAAGTACCACAACCAGTGCCTTGGTTTTTGTTTTGTTTTACGAGGTCCATTCGTTGAAATGTAAATTTTGCATTTTAACAGTAAAGTAATTTCACAATTTACATTGTAGGCAATGATTAATTACGGTATGGCACCAGGCCAAAGCCATGGGGAGAGAGTATGTTTTGCACTCTGAGTGTGTGTGTGTGTGTGTGTCTGTGTGTGTGTCCGTCAGTTTGTTAACAGCTAATCTCCGGCACCATTAACCCGGTCGATGCCAAATTTTGCACACACACTCCCTGGATGCCAACGATGAACCTCTGTCCCAAATTTTCCAGGACGGCCTGTATAGCACCACACATTTTTTTATGCCCTCCGAGACTATGGACTTTAGCCTTTCGCTTTTCACCTTTTTTCAAATCCTAAACAATGATGAAGAATTGCGCACTATAGCATGCCACTTAATGACCTTGACCAATATCAATGACCTTGAGCAGTATAAATGAACTTCAATAAGACTAGTAAATGACCTTGACCAGTATAAATGACGTTGAGCAGTATAAATGAACTTCAATAAGACTAGTAAATGACCTTGACCAGTATAAATGACCTTGAGCAGTATAAATTAACTTCAATAAGACTAGTAAATGACCTTGACCAGTATAAATGACCTTGAGCAGTATAAATTAACTTCAATAAGACTAGTAAATGACCTTGACCAGTATAAATGACCTTGACAAGTACAAAATGACCTTGACCAGTATAAATGACCTTCACCAGTATAAAAGACCGTGACCAGTATATGACTGTGACCAGTATAAATTACCTTCATGAGACTAGTAAATGACCTTGACCAGTATAAATGACCTTCATAAGACTAGTAAATGATCTTCACCAGTATAAATGAACTTGACCAGTATGCGGTCCGTGACCATGGACTATAGCCTTTCACTTTTCCTTGATTTTCACCCTTTAAAAAAAAATCCTCAACAATGATGAAGAATCGCGCACTATAGCGCGCCACTCAATGACCTGAGACCACAACAGGTATAAGAAAGACGTTCTGATCTTCATCAGGTCATGTGTACACAAAACATACACTTTTATACTAAGGGAGTGCCCCCATTAACCAATCAAAACACCACATTTTGGTGCCCCTCCCATCACTGCAGGTGTGACACGTCAACCCTGAGTGAGTAGGTGGGGACCCAGACATATTGATGTAAATATAGTCTGTTCAGAAATGTTAGTGCCTCTCATAGAGCTTGTAGGTGATGCAGAGGAGGGAAATGGGTCGGTAGCTCTTCAGGGATAATGGGTCTTTGCCAGGTTTAGGGATTGCAACCACTTTGGCCTTTTTACAGACAGAAGGGATGGTTTTCTGTGCTATGCATGTGTTCAGCATCCCCACAAGCCAGGTCTTTGCGTTAGGTCCCAGGTGCTGTATAATTTCTGCCAGTATGTCATCAATCCCTGCTGCTTTTCCGGGTTTCAACCTTCCCATTGCAGTTTCGAGTTCTTCTAGGTCGAAGGGTTTGGTTTGAGGGCTGGCTGATTGTGGTTGGTCTGATACCACTGTGCGATGGTATTCTATGTGGGTCGGTGGCGGTGTTGGTTACGACTGTTGGCCACCAGTTGTGACCAACACCGCCACCGACCCACAGGAGAATACCATCGCACAGTGGTATCAGACCAACCACAATCAGCCAGCCCTCAAACCAAACCCTTCGACCTAGAAGAACTTGAAACTGCAATGGGGAAGTTGAAACCCGGAAAAGCAGCAGGGATTGATGACATACTGGCAGAAATTATACAGCACCTGGGACCTAACGGAAAGACCTGGCTTGTGGGGATGCTGAAGACATGCATAGCATAGACAACCATCCCTTCTGTCTGGAAAAAGGCCAAAGTGGTTGCAATCCCTAAACCTGGCAAAGACCCATTATCCCCAAAGAGCTACCGACCCATTTCCCTCCTCTGCATCACAAGCTCTATGAGAGGCTGCTACTCCAACGCCTCGTTGCCACTCAGATGCCAAGCTGACTAAAGACCAAGCTGGTTTCCATCCCGGCCGCTCCTGTGCTGGACAGAGCTCAACCTCACCCAACACATTGAGGATGGGTTTGAGGGAAAACAAATAACTGGAGCAGCATTCAGAGATCTCTCTGCTGCCTACGACACTGTCCAACACCGCACAATGGTCAGGAAAAGCCTCCTCAAAAACAGACGCTTCTATGTCCAGTTAAATGACCAGAGGAGTAAATGGAAAGCCCAAAAGAACGGCCTCCCACAAGGTAGCGTGCTCGCCACCCTCCTTTTCAATATCTACACAAACGACCAGCCACTACCCAATGCCTAATGCCAGCATTTCATCTACGCCGACGACCTCAGTCTGCATTACAACCCAACAAGCAGACTTCCAGAAGATTGAGTCTGTCCTTGAAAGTGCCCTCAAAGAAATGTCAAGCTACTACAATACAACCACCTGAAACCCAACCCATCAAAAACCCAACTATACATTCGACATTCGAGGGTCGCCAGTCCTCTCGAACGGAACAGTTTAACGTCATGCCCAGGACGAAAAGATATAGAGAACACCAACATGACAAATAACAGCAGGAAGGCATGGGCCACAATCCACCGTCTTGGCAAAGACCACACCACCCATAATTCACAACAGTCAAAGCAAACTCTGTTGCATCACAACTGGTGTAGGCATTGGATGGAGCCCGCACACCACAGGTATAAGAAAGACGTTCTGTATTGAAATACTGACAACGTTTCGATCTATTTGATCTTCATCAGGTCATGTGTACACAAAACATACACTTTTATACTAAGGGAGTGCCCCCATTAACCAATCAAAACACCACATTTTGGTGCCCCTCCCATCACTGCAGGTGTGACGCGTCAACCCTGAGCGAGTAGGTGGGGACCCAGACATATTGATGTAAATATAGTCTAACATAACATCAGTAGCATTACAAAGTTATTGTGACAGTAATAATTGCTATAGTGTGTGTTCAGTAAAAGTGTTAAGTGTTCAGTAACAGGAATATTCCTGTCTCTCCAGCTCTTTAATAAATAGAAAAGGGTTTAATCAGGAGTTGTAGTAGCCACAGGATAATCTAAGCGGTGGATATTGCTCTTGTCTTCATGTCTTTATGTATGTCAATTGTCTTGTTGTTTGTGTTATGTCAAATGCGTGTATATGTGTTCTGCATACTTGGCTGCTGTGTTGCAAGATAAATTTCAGTGTGAACTGACAATAAAGTACCATATCATATATATCATATCGTCACCTTATTAAACTAATGGCCTAAGTAATGGACCAATGAACCATGTAAATACAACACATTGAGCAGGGCACTGCAGGGAGTTGAACCCCGTTCCGGTAAACCAGAAGTCCGACACCAGTGCCTTAGTTTTTGTGTTGTTGTTCATTTACAGGTCCAGGTGTGCATACGCATGTGCGCCTGTGCGTGTGTAGGTAGGTGCATGTGTGTGTGCACGCTTCAATGACCACTGTTGGACCCCATGGGGATCAAGGACCTCTGGGAGCCACCCATAATTCACAACGGTCACAGCAAACTCTATTGCATCACAACTGGTGTAGTTATTGGATGGAGCCTGCACACCACCAAAAAAAAGAAAAACAACATACTATAGTATGCCCTCCGTGACCATGGACTTTAGCCTTTCGCTTTTCTGCAATTTAACCTTTTTTCAAATCCTCAACAATGATGAAGAATCGCACACTATAGCGTGCCACTTAATGACCTTGACCAATATCAATGACCTTGAGCAGTATAAATTACCTTCAATAAGACTAGTAAATGACCTTGACCAGTATAAATGACCTTGACAAGTACAAATGACCTTGACCAGTATAAATGACCTTCACCAGTAGAAATGACCGTGACCAGTATATGACTGTGACCAGTATAAATTACCTTCATGAGACTAGTAATTGACCTTGACCAGTATAAATGACCTTTAGAAGACTAGTAAATGATCTTCACCAGTATAAATGACCTTGACCAGTATGCGGTCCGTGACCATGGACTATAGCCTTTTGCTTTTCCTTGATTTTCACCTTTAAAAAATCCTCAACAATGATGAAGAATCGCACACTATAGCGCGCCGCTCAATGACCTGAGACCATGGACCAATGAATGAAATACAACACATTGAGCAGGGCACTGCAGGGAGTTGAACCCTGTTCCGGTAAACCAGAAGTCCGACACCAGTGCCTTAGTTTTTGTGTTGTTGTTCATTTAAAGGTCCAGGTGTGCATACGCATGTGCCCCTGTGTGTGTAGGTGCATGTGTGCATGTGTGTGCACGCTTCAATGACCACTGTTGGACCCAATGGCGATCAAGGACCTCAGGGAGCCACCCATAATTCACAACGGTCACAGCGAACTCTGTTGCATCACAACTGGTGGCCAACAGTCGTAACCAACACCGCCACGACCCACAGGAGAATACCATCGCACAGTGGTATCAGACCAACCACAATCAGCCAGCCCTCAAACCAAACCCTTCGACCTAGAAGAACTCAAAACTGCAATGGGAAAGTTGAAACCCGGAAAAGCAGCAGGGATTGATGACATACTGGCAGAAATTATACAGCACCTGGAACCTAACGCAAAGACCTGGCTCGTGGGGATGCTGAACACATGCATGGCACAGAAAACCATCCCTTCTGTCTGGAGAAAAGCCAAAGTGGTTGCAATCCCCAAACCTGGCAAAGACCCATCATCCTCAAAGAGCTACCGACCCATTTCCCTCCTCTGCATCACCTACAAGAGAGGCTGCTACTCCCAACGCCTCATACCACTCATAGACACCAAGCTGACTAAAGACCAAGCTGGTTTCCGTCCCGTCCTGTGCTGGACAGAGCTCAACCTCACCCAACACATTGAGGATGGGTTTGAGGGAAAACAAATAACTGGAGCAGCAACTGGAGGGCGAAGCAAGCACGCAGGCAGCTTGTGCCTGCCTGCGTGCCTGCCTGCCTTCCTCATGTGGAAGCTGCATAGTTGAGTTTGTGTGTGTGTTTCTTTTTCTGTCTTTCTTTCTTAGGACGAAGATCAAGGTAGACGCCGTTGGAAGGCTCAACACAAGCCGATGCCCCTAGAGATCCATCCCAAAGCTTCCCTCAGGGAGTCCAGCAAGCCAGCTAGCCAGCAAGCCCGCCCAGTCAGCCAACGCAGCCAGCCAGCTCCGCCAGTCAGCCAGTGTAGAAAGTCAGGCTGCCAAGCCAGCGCACATCAGCCCTTGCAGTCAACCATTGTAGCCATACCAGCCTTGCTCAGTCAGCTCAGCCAGGCCTCTCTCGAGGCCTGGCTCTCTGTCTGCCTGGCCCGGTCTGCCCCGCCCTGCCTTGCAGCAACAGAACCAGCCTTGCTGGCAAGCCAGCCAGCTCAGAATACGAGCTCAGCAAGCCAGCGCAGCTGGCAAGCACGCAGTTAGTCTAAACCAGTTTCAGACTGGCAGGCCAAGGCAGACAGACAGGAAGACCGAGGCGCCTAGGCAGGCAGACAGGCCAGGAAGGCAACAAAGTGCAGGCAGGGGGACTGTCCGGCCTAAGGCTGCGCTGCAAGGGTTGGAGCCTGGCCAGCTCCTGCTGGTCTAGACTGAGTGGCTGTGGCTGCACAGTAAGGCTGCGGTAACCTAGTCTGGGCTTGCTGCTGCACTGGCTTGCTCAGCTCGCATTCTGAGCTGGCTGGCTTTCCAGAAAGGCTGGTTCTGTTGCTGCAAGGCAGGGCAGGGCAGACCGGGCCAGGCAGACAGAGAGCCAGGCCTCAAGAGAGGCCTGGCTGAGCTGACTGAGCAAGGCTGGTATGGCTGCAATGGCTGACTGCAAGGGCTGATATGCTCTGGCTTGGCAGCCTGACTTTCTACACTGGCTGACTGGCGGAGCTGACTGGCTGCGTTGGCTGACTGGGCAGGCTTGCTGGCTAGCTGGCTTGCTGTGCTCCCTGAGGGAAGCTTTGGGATGGATCTCTAGGGGCATCGGCTAGTGTTGAGCCTTCCTATGGCGTCTACCTTGATCTCCGTCCTAAGAAAGAAAGACAGAAAAAGAAAGACACACAAACCCAACTATGCAGCTTCCACCTGAGGAACCGAGACGCGAGAAAAGAACTGAGCGTCACTTGGGATGGTCACAAACTCTCCAACCATACCCACCCCATGTATCTTGGAGTTACACTGGACAGGACACTCTTCAAAAAAAAACACCTGGAGAACACAAAAGCCACGGTCAACACCCACAATAACATCCTGTGAAAACTAGTGAACTTTCAAGTGGGGCGCAGACCCACAAACAATCCGTGCAACTGCCATGGCCCTGTCTTTCTCTACAGCAGAGTATGCCTGCTCAAGCTGGAGCCGATCACGTCACACCAAATTGGTCGACACAGCCCTAAATGACACCTGTCGCATCATCACGGGATGGGTCAAGACAACACCTGTCCCGTCCGTGCCTTTATGCGCTAGCCGGCACCTCCCCCCGCACATCAGACGACTGTGTAACGCTCAAGATGAATGGAAAACACAGGAGATAGACAGTGAAGTCTGGAATGAAATGATAGAGAACACCTCACACACACAGTTTCCTTTCGTGGCCGTTTACATTCGAGGGTCGCCGGTCCTCTCGAACGGAACAGTTTAACGTCATGCCCAGGACGAAAAGATATAGAGAACACCATAATGACAAATAACAGCAGGAAGGCATGGGCCACAATCCACCGTCTTGGCAAAGACCACACCACCCATAATTCACAACGGTCACAGCAAACTCTGTTGCATCACAACTGGTGTAGGTATTGGATGGAGCCCGCACACCACAGGTATAAGAAAGACGTGATGCAGAGGAGGGAAATGGGTCGGTAGCTCTTCGGGGATAATGGGTCTTTGCCAGGTTTAGGGATTGCAACTACTCCAGCCTTTTTCCAAACAGAAGGGATGGTTTTCTGTGCTATGCATGTGTTCAGCATCCCCACAAGCCAGGTCCTTGCGATAGGTCCCAGGTGCTGTATCATTTCTGCCAGTATGCCATCAATCCCTGCTGCTTTTCCGGGTTTCAACTTTCCCATTGCAGTTTCACGTTCTTCTAAGTCGAAGGGTTTGGTTTGAGGGCTGGCTGATTGTGGTTGGTCTGATACCACTGTGCGATGGTATTCTATGTGGGTCGGTGGCGGTGTTGGTTACAACTGTTGGCCACCAGTTGTGACCAAGACCGCCACCGACCCACAGGAGAATACCATCGCACAGTGGTATCAGACCAACCACAATCAGCCAGCCCTCAAACCAAACCCTTCGACCTAGAAGAACTTGAAACTGCAATGGGAAAGTTGAAACCCGGAAAAGCAGCAGGGATTGATGACCTACTGGCAGAAATGTTACAGCACCTGGGACCCAACGCAAAGACCTGGCTTGTGGGGATGCTGAACACATGCATAGCACAGAAAACCATCCCTTCTGTCTGGGAAAAGGCCAAAGTGGTTGCAATCCCTAAACCTGGCAAAGACCCATTATCCACAAAGAGCTACCGACCCATTTCCCTCTGCATCACCTACAAGGCTATATGAGAAGCTGCTACTCCAACGCCTTGTTGCCACTCATAGATACCAAGCTGACTAAAGACCAAGCTGGTTTCCGTCCCAGCCGCTCCTGTGCTGGACAGAGCTCAACCTCACCCAACACATTGAGGATGGGTTTGAGGGGAAACAAATAACTGGAGCAGCATTCAGAGATCTCTCTGCTGCCTACGACACTGTCCAACACCGCACAATGGTCAGGAAAAGCCTCCTCAACAACAGGCGCTTCTATGTCCAGTTAAATGACCAGAGGAGTAAATAGAAAGCCCAAAAGAACGGCCTCCAACAAGGTAGCGTGCTCGCCCCCCTCCTTTTCAATATCTACACAAACGACCAGCCACTACCCAATGCCTAATGCCAGCGTTTCATCTACGCCGACAACCTCTGCATTACGACCCAACAAGCAGACTTCCAGAAGATTGAGTCTGTCCTTGAAAGTGCCCTCCAAGAAATGTCAAGCTACTACAATACAACCACCTGAAACCCAACCTATAGAGAACACCTCACACACACATAATTTCCTTTCGTGGCCGTTTACATTCGAGGGTCGCTGGTCCTCTCGAACGGAACAGTTTAACGTCATGCCCAGGACGAAAAGATATAGAGAACACCAACATGTCAAATAACAGCAGGAAGGCATGGGCCACAATCCACCGTCTTGGCAAAAACCACACCACCCATAATTCACAACGGTCACAGCAAACTCTGTTGCATCACAACTGGTGTAGGTATTGGATGGAGCCCGCACACCACAGGTATAAGAAAGACGTTCTTTGTTGAAATACTGACAGCGTTTCGATCCATTTGATCTTCATCAGGTCATGTGTACACAAAACATACACTTTTATACTAAGGGAGTGCCCCCATTAAACAATCAAAATACCACATTTTGGTGCCCCTCCCATCACTGCAGGTGTGACACGTCAACCCTGAGTGAGTAGGTGGGGACCCAGACATATTGATGTAAATATAGTCTGTTCAGAAATTGTAGTGCCTCTCATAGAGCTTGTAGGTGATGCAGAGGAGGGAAATGGGTCGGTAGCTCTTCGGGGATAATGGGTCTTTGCCAGGTTTAGGGATTGCAACTACTCCAGCCTTTTTCCAAACAGAAGGGATGGTTTTCTTTGCTATGCATGTGTTCAGCATCCCCACAAGCCAGGTCCTTGCGATAGGTCCCAGGTGCTGTATAATTTCTGCCAGTAGGCCATCAATCCCTGCTGCTTTTCCGGGTTTCCACTTTCCCATTGCAGTTTCACGTTCTTCTAAGTCGAAGGGTTTGGTTTGAGGGCTGGCTGATTGTGGTTGGTCTGATACCACTGTGCGATGGTATTCTATGTGGGTCGGTGGCGGTGTTGGTTACAACTGTTGGCCACCAGTTGTGACCAAGACCGCCACCGACCCACAGGAGAATACCATCGCACAGTGGTATCAGACCAACCACAATCAGCCAGCGCTCAAACCAAACCCTTCGACCTAGAAGAACTTGAAACTGCAATGGGAAAGTTGAAACCCGGAAAAGCAGCAGGGATTGATGACCTACTGGCAGAAATGTTACAGAACCTGGGACCCAACGCAAAGACCTGGCTTGTGGGGATGCTGAACACATGCATAGCACAGAAAACCATCCCTTCTGTCTGGGAAAAGGCCAAAGTGGTTGCAATCCTTAAACCTGGCAAAGACCCATTATCCACAAAGAGCTACCGACCCATTTCCCTCTGCATCACCTACAAGGCTATATGAGAAGCTGCTACTCCAACGCCTCGTTGCCACTCATAGATACCAAGCTGACTAAAGACCAAGCTGGTTTCCGTCCCAGCCGCTCCTGTGCTGGACAGAGCTCAACCTCACCCAACACATTGAGGATGGGTTTGAGGGGAAACAAATAACTGGAGCAGCATTCAGAGATCTCTCTGCTGCCTACGACACTGTCCAACACCGCACAATGGTCAGGAAAAGCCTCCTCAACAACAGGCGCTTCTATGTCCAGTTAAATGACCAGAGGAGTAAATGGAAAGCCCAAAAGAACGGCCTCCCACAAGGTAGCGTGCTCGCCCCCCTCCTTTTCAATATCTACACAAACGACCAGCCACTACCCAATGCCTAATGCCAGCGTTTCATCTACGCCGACAACATTACGACCCAACAAGCAGACTTCCAGAAGATTGAGTCTGTCCTTGAAAGTGCCCTCCAAGAAATGTCAAGCTACTACAATACAACCACCTGAAACCCAACCCATCAAAAACCCAACTATGCAGCTTCCACCTGAGGAACCGAGACACAAAAAAAGAACTGAGCATCACAAACTCTCAAACCATACCCACCCCATGTAACTTGGAGTTACACTGGACAGTTTAACGTCATGCCCAGGACGAAAAGTAATAGAGAACACCAACATGACAAACCCTACACTTAAACCCTCTATATTTAATAAAAAACTATTCTGGACAGGAATCCTGTATTGCAGGGGTGCCCAAAAGGTACATTGTGATCTACCAGTAGATCACAAAGGCTGTGCAGGTAGACCATATGGCATGCCCCTGTATATAATCTATCACTTGAATTAAGGTGACTTGACACCAGCTCAAATGTTGCACACAAACATCAGTAGCAAAAGTACAAAGTTATTGTGACAGTAATAATTGCTATAGTGTGTGTTCAGTAACAGGAATATTCCTGTCTCTCCAGCTCTTTAATAAATATAAAAGGGTTTAATCAGGAGTTGTAGTAGCCACAGGATAATCTAAGCGGTGGATATTGCTCTTGTCTTCATGTCTTTATGTATGTCAATTGTGTTGTTTGTGTTATGTCAAATGCGTGTATATGTGTTCTGCATACTTGGCTGCTGTGTTGCAAGATAAATTTCTGAACTGACAATAAAGTACCATATCATATATATCATATCGTCACCTTATTAAACTAATGGCCTAAGTAATCTTTTGGCCTAAATCACCACCTGGTGATGCTGGCCACCTCTGGTAAAATCGCCCAAGCCCTAATGTAAAAGGCCTTCCGTTACACCCTATTCAAACAATGGCCTATGTCAAGAGGGAGACTTAGGCCATATTATTTTGCCTAAGTCATAATAAAATGTGACTTAGGCCATTTTAACACACCTTTCAAAATGGGAGTGAATGGGACTGAATGGGAGGTACTGTTACCATGGGACTGATAGAATGGGAGTGAATGGGACTGAATGAGAGTGCATGGGAGTGAATGGGAGGTATTGTTACTATGGGACTGATACTATGGGAGTGAATGGGACTGAATGGGACTGAATGGGAGGTACTGTTAATATGGGACGATACGATGGGAGTGAATGAGACTGAATTGGGAGTGAATGGGGTGTACTGTTACTATGTGACTGAATGGGAGTGAATAAAAGTGAATGGGGAGTGAATGGGACTGAATCGGAGTGAATGGGAGTGAATGAGAGGTACTGTTACGATGGGACTGTCACTCCCATTCAGAGTGAAAGGGAGTGAATGGGAGGTACTGTTACTATATGGGACTGTCACTCCCACTCACTCCCATTCAGAGTGAATGGGACTGAATGGGAGTGAATGGGAGGTACTGTTACTATGGGACTGTCACTCCCATAGTATCAGTCCCATAGTAACAGTACCTCCCATTCAGTCCCATTAACTCCCAATCACTCCCATAGTAACAGTACCTCCCTTTCAGTCCCATTCACTCGAAATTCACTCCCATTAACTCCCCTTCAGTGTCAAATGTCTTTGTGCTCTGATATTATTTTAAACACTCTGAGGCTGACCCTAAACCATGGTCTATTAAAAATAATTGGAATAAAACATTTTGCCTAAGTCACTTACTGCAGAAGTAATTTGGCCTAAATAACGTTTATAATTGCCTACGTTAAAATGGCATGTTCAGATATTGGCCTAAGTCATTTTATCCTTACATGTTACATGATTGACATACACCTTTATTTGTATGTCAAGTCATATTTTTTGGAATTGAAATAATTTTAGAAATATAATATAGGCCTATTCTACATTTGGCACAGTTTTTTGTGTTTCCTGAAAACCTTGAAGGCAATTAGTTTAATAAGGTGACGATATTAAAAAAAAAAAAATCTGGTAGGTGACACATTTTCAGCCAATCAGGAGAAAGTAGCTATTTATGAGCTTATAATGTTCCAGTTCTAATTTTGTCTGTTACATTACAATTCCACTTGTTTAATCTGTATCCTGACTGCGTTCCTGATTGGATAAAATTGCAGTTTCAGAAAATGCTTTTTCTGTTTAACAAAAAGCTGGAGAGACCGGGAGACCTCTGTTACTGAACAAACACTATAGCAATGATTACTGTCACAATATAAAGCTATTTAACACAATATAGCAATGATTACTGTCACAATATCTATTTAACACTGTTACTGAACACTCTATAGCAATGATTACTGTCACAATACAGAGCAATTTATTTTAGGTAACCAAATGGACCCCAATAGTAGATCTTTACACTCTCAATAGTTCAATTGTTGTTAAGCATCTGCTTAATTTCCAAAAAACTACACAATTAGAGAATGTAGAAGATTGCTACTTTTGATCCTTTGATTATGTAGGCTCGAGGATCGTTTGCTTTTGCCTGAAGGCTGGCGTGCTTTGATGACGCAGTGTTGTGATGCGCCAGTGTTGGCTGTGATCAGTTGTTGTGGGGATTTATAATAAACGGAGCGACCGGTGGCGTTCCAATGATAAACTCCTTGTCATCTATCCTTATAAAGAGAGTCTAAAGCCTGCATATTCTTCTAGCTGCGGCCGGCGATACAATTATATAATGCTGATTGTAGCATAGCCATAGTGGTTAGTGACTGAGCTTTGTTAACATGAGTGCCCGAAATCGTTTCCCTCCAATTTCAAAGAATGTTTGTTGCTTCCCGACAATTTTCACAATGTTTGTCCTTTTACATACCAAACAATACTCTATTCACCTCTAGTCGATTATTTATTCAGCATTTGAGCCACTGACCACCATTGTGAGAGTCTATTAATGTGAAATGGTAGTCCGTGGCTCAAACATGTTCACTTTTGAAGTTACTTGTTGTGTTTATATATGTGAATACTACTCTTCAAAGACTTGTTCCGGTAGTCGAGTGGGTACTGTCGACGTTAATGTAACGTTAGGGCCCGGGTTCGACTCCCCGTCCAGGACTGAGAGTGTGTTTTCTTCTTACAAAAGTTTTTGCATCTAGTAGAGGTCCATTCAGTATCTGAGCCACTGACCACCATTGTGTCTATTTATGTAACATGGTGGTCCGTGGACCTCGACTAGATGGAAAAGCAATTGTGTTTGTTTGGTAGAAAAATACTCTCGGTCCTCGACGGGGAAGTGAACTCAGGCCCGGTGTTTATAGACCGTCGACGTTAACCATTAAGCTACTGAAACACTGTTGTACAATTTTGTAGAAACATCATATATAAACACCATAACAAGTAATTTCATAGGTGATAGACGTTTGAACACAAAAACAACAACAGCGTTAAGTAGTAAATAACATACCTGCTCCGATGGTGACGTGGCACTTCCAAACAAACACTGACCAAACTCGGCTCCACGCGTCTCTTCCGTATTTAAGGGTGCCGGCCGTCACTTCCTTCCGGCGTGAGGCCACGCCCGCGAGAGAAAATATATGACGTGGAACTTCCTGGAGTAGAATCCGGAAGTGGCTGACGTCACAACTTAAATACACAATACAGAGCCCGATCTCTAACTTGGCAGTGTCCTTGGTGGTGTACTGGACTAGTCATCTGACTTAGTCTTAGCCTCTTAATTTTGCCGGTTCGAACCCCATTGGTAATTTTCCTACAACACGGACTGCTTGTTTTTGTGAGGTTATGGTTAGGGCTAGTTTATGCATTAGACTGTGGACCCCCATTTAGTGGCATTTCTATCTCTGGGACCCCCAGCCAGTAGCCTAACGGGGGTCCCTGCACACCAGCAACTGACAGGTAGGTAGGCCTACTGGGGGGTCCCCGGACACCTGCAGCAACTGACAGGTATAGGTACTGCATGGGTTCCCCGGACCCCCCAGTCTGTGACTCACTGTGCTATTGTAGGCTATAGGCCTATTGTTATTGTCTCCACCAGGCCGAAGGCATGGGGGGAGAGTATGTTTTGCACTCCGTCCGTCCGTCCGTGTGTCCGTCAGTGTGTCCGTCCGTGTGTGTGTCGGTGAGCAGCTAATCTCGGCCACCGTTAACCCGGTCGATGCCAAATTTTGCACACACACTCCCTGGATGCCAACGATGAACCTCTGCCCCAAACTTTCCAGAACGGCCTGTTATAGCGCCACCAGGAGGCCGCTTTGTGCAAAACAAGTTTTTGCACAGTACACCTACAGATTTTGTCCAAACATCGCGCAAATTGGTACACAGTCTCTCTAGAGCCATTCAACGAAACGGGTCTTTCAGATTTCTCAGACTCCATCCTGATTGGTTAAGATTGGCTTCCAAAGTTCACAGGAGTGCTCAGTTTCAAACAAAATGCTGCAAATCATGAACACATCGCGTGATTTCCGTGAAATTCTGCACGCACATTCCCACTAGGCCGAGGAAGAAATGCCACATGAACAATTTCAACTCAGCCTCAAGGTGGCGCTATAACTGGCCGAAAAGTGTTTTTACCTCGAACTGCACAGATCTGTGGATAACTTTGTATGCCAACTCCCTAGTTTACTTTTGTTGCCCTTTTATCCAACCACCAGATGAAGGCAAGCTGCAATGTCCTACATTCCTATCCTGGTGGAGACCTGTGCCCAGAAGGGCACTTTTTCTAGTTTAATTATAATATTTATAGGCTATAGCTCCTGTTATATTATTGAACAAACACTATAACAATTATTACAATCCGAATATAGATTATACACGTATTACAATATACATCCTTCCTCCCTACCATTAAGAATAGAGTAGACCAAAACATATTTTCCAGTGTTTTTAGTTGTGTTGCTGTCTGACGAGGTTCTACAACTAGTAACATCCTCTAGACCTACCACTTGTCCTCTTGACCCTGTCCCGTCTCCAATCTTCCAGACCATCGCACCTGATCTGCTCCCCTTCATCACCTCCATCATCAACACCTCAGTAACCTCAGGCTGCGTCCCATCTGCCCTCAAGTCAGCCAGAGTAACACCACTCCTCAAAAAACCAACCCTTGACACCTCAGATGTCAAGAACTACAGACCGGTATCACTCCTTTCATTTATTTCTAAAACCATTGAACGTGTCGTCTCCAACCAGCTCTCTCTCCATCTCTCACAGAACAACCTGCTGGATCCCAACCAGTCCGGATTCAAGAAAGCCCACTCCACAGAAACTGCCCTGCTGGCAGTCACAGAAGCACTACATGCTGCCCAAGCTGCTTCCCACTCTGCAGTACTGATTCTCCTAGACCTATCAGCAGCATTTGACACAGTGAACCACCAGCTGCTCCTAGAAACCCTAGCGGAGCTAGGCATCGGTGGAACGGCACTAAAGTGGTTCTCCTCCTACCTCACCGATCGGACCTACCAGGTTTCCTGGAAAGGTCTGCTATCATCCCCCCGAACCCTCCAAACTGGGGTCCCACAGGGATCTGTACTTGGTCCCCTCCTTTTCTCACTGTACACTAAATCCCTTGGCACTATCATCTCTGCTCACAATATATCCTATCACTGCTACGCCGATGACACACAACTGTTCCTATCCTTCCCCCCCTCTGCCACTCAGGTGGAAGAGCGCATCACTGCATGCCTGGCTGACATATCACAGTGGATGTCCTCCAACCACCTCAAGCTGAACCCAGACAAGACTGAGCTTCTCTTCTTCCCAGCTAAGTCCTGCCCTATGCAGGAGCTAACTATTTCCGTAGACAACGCCCTGGTAACGTCTGTCCCAACAGCCAGGAATCTTGGTGTTGTCCTGGACAGTCAGCTCTCGTTCAAAGCTCACATCACAGCTGTCACTCGATCATGTAGGTTCACACTCTATAACATACGACGAATTAGACCGTTCCTCACCCAGGAATCAGCCCAGCTCCTAATCCAGACAACAGTCTTGTCAAAACTTGACTATTGTAACTCCCTCCTTACTGGCCTACCAGCATGTGCACTTAAGCCTCTCCAGCTGATCCAAAATGCAGCAGCTCGCTTGGTCTTCAACCAGCCAAAATTCTCACATGTCTCCCCCCTGCTCCGCTCCCTCCACTGGCTCCCGATCGCTGCCCGCACAGAATACAAAACTCTGATGCTGGCATTCAAAGCAACCAAAGGTATGGCTCCCCCATATCTTACAAGTATGATTGAACCCTACAAACCCTCCCGCGCACTCAGATCAGCCAACGCAGGGAAACTGGAAGTACCCTCACTAAAAACGCAGGGACAACGCTCCACACGTCCCAAACTCTTCTCCCTTCTGGCTCCAAAACTGTGGAATGCACTTCCCATTGCAGTCAGAACTGCAGCATCACTCCCAATCTTCCGCCGTAGCCTGAAAACCCACCTTTTCAGACTCCATCATGGCCCATAGCACTTACCCTAACCCCTTACATAGCATTTCTGTTGGCTTAGATAGCATTTGACACAGACTTATAGCATGTCATGTAGACAGCACTATAATTGTATTGTATATAGTCATAGCACGCCATAGTACATATGTATAGCATAGTAGTGAATATGTATAGTTTTATTATGTATAGTGTATGTATAGTTTCATCATATAGATATTCCACTGTTACCTTCTTAGCTTACGCATGTTTCATGATAAATGCTTTTATGTGATGTATTCCCATGCTTTTGTTCTTGCCTAAATGTAAGTCGCTCTGGATTAAGAGCGTCTGCTAAATGCCTAAATTGTAATTGTAAATTGTCCTGTCCTGTCTCTGTCCTGTCTCTGTCCTCTCCTGTCCTGTCTCTGTCCTGCCCTGTCCTGTCTCTGTCTCTGTCCTGTCCTGTCTCTGTCCTGTCCTGCCCTGCCCTGTCTCTGTCTCTGTCTCTGTCTCTGTCCTGTCTCTGTCCTGTCCTGTCTCTGTCCTGTCCTGTCTCTGTCCTGTCTCTGTCTCTGTCTCTGTCTCTGTCTCTGTCCTGTCTCTGTCCTGTCCTGTCTATGTCCTGTCTCTGTCTCTGTCCTGTCTCTGTCCTGTCCTGTCTCTGTCCTGTCTCTGTCCTGTCCTGCCCTGTCCTGTCTCTGTCCTGTCTCTGTCTCTGTCCTGTCTCTGTCTCGTCTCTGTCCTGTCTCTGTCCTGTCTCTGTCTCTGTCTCTGTCCCGTCTCTGTCTCGTCTCTGTCCTGTCTCTGTCCTGTCTCTGTCTCGTCTCTGTCCTGTCTCTGTCTCTGTCCCGTCTGTCTCGTCTCTGTCCTGTCTCTGTCTCTGTCCTGTCTCTGTCCTGTCTCTGTCTCTGTCTCTGTCCTGTCTCTGTCTCTGTCCTGTCTCTGTCTCTGTCCCGTCTCTGTCTCGTCTCTGTCCTGTCTCTGTCCTGTCTCTGTCTCTGTCTCTGTCCTGTCTCTGTCCTGTCCTGCCCTGTACTGTCTCTGTCCTGTCCTGTCTCTGTCCTGTCCTGTCTCTGTCTCTGTCCTGTCTCTGTCTCTGTCCTGTCTCTGTCCTGTCTCTGTCTCTGTCCTGTCCTGCCCTGTACTGTCTCTGTCCTGTCTCTGTCCTGTCTCTGTCCTGTCCTGTCTCTGTCCTGTCTCTGTCTCTGTCCTGTCTCTGTCTCTGTCTCTGTCTCTGTCCTGTCTCTGTCCTGTCCTGTCTCTGTCCCTGTCCTGTCTCTGTCCTGTCTCTGTCTCTGCCCTGTCTCTGTCCTGTCCTGTCTCTGTCCTGTCTCTGTCCTGTCTCTGTCCTGTCTCTGTCCTGTCTCTGTCCTGTCTCTGTCCTGTCTCTGTCTCTGTCCTGTCTCTGTCTCGTCTCTGTCCTGTCTCTGTCTCTGCCCTGTCCTCTCCTGTCTCTGTCCTGTCTCTGTCCTGTCTCTGTCTCTGTCCCGTCTCTGTCTCGTCTCTGTCCTGTCTCTGTCTCTGTCCTGTCTCTGTCCTGTCTCTGTCTCTGTCTCTGTCCTGTCTCTGTCTCTGTCCCGTCTCTGTCCCGTCTCTGTCCCGTCTCTGTCCTGTCTCTGTCTCTGTCCTGTCTCTGTCTCTGTCCCGTCTCTGTCCCGTCTCTGTCCCGTCTCTGTCCTGTCTCTGTCCTGTCTCTGTCTCTGTCCTGTCCTGTCCTGTCTCTGTCTCTGTCTCTGTCCTGTCTCTGTCCTGTCCTGTCTCTGTCTCTGTCTCTGTCTCTGTCCTGTCTCTGTCTCTGTCCCGTCTCTGTCCCGTCTCTGTCCCGTCTCTGTCCTGTCTCTGTCTCTGTCCTGTCTCTGTCCTGTCTCTGTCCTGTCCTGTCCTGTCCTGTCCTGCCCTGTCCTGTCCTGTCTCTGTCCTGTCTCTGTCTCTGTCCTGTCTCTGTCCTGTCCTGTCCTGTCTCTGTCCTGTCTCTGTCTCTGTCCTGTCCTGTCTCTGTCCTGTCCTGTCCTGTCCTGTCTCTGTCCTGTCTCTGTCCTGTCCTGTCTCTGTCCTGTCTCTGTCCTGTCCTGTCCTGTCTCTGTCCTGTCTCTGTCCTGTCCTGTCCTGTCTCTGTCCTGTCTCTGTCTCTGTCCTGTCTCTGTCCTGTCCTGTCCTGTCCTGTCTCTGTCCTGTCCTGTCTCTGTCTCTGTCCTGTCTCTGTCTCTGTCCTGTCCTGCCCTGTCCTGTCTCTGTCCTGTCTCTGTCTCTGTCCTGTCTCTGTCCTGTCCTGTCCCGTCCCGTCCCGTCCCGTCCTGTCTCTGTCCTGTCTCTGTCTCTGTCCTGTCTCTGTCTCTGTCCTGTCTCTGTCTCTGTCCTGTCTCTGTCCTGTCTCTGTCCTGTCCTGTCTCTGTCCTGTCTCTGTCTCTGTCTCTGTCTCTGTCCTGTCTCTGTCCTGTCTCTGTCCTGTCTCTGTCTCTGTCCTGTCTCTGTCCTGTCCTGTCTCTGTCCTGTCTCTGTCCTGTCTCTGTCTCTGTCCTGTCTCTGTCCTGTCCTGTCTCTGTCCTGTCTCTGTCTCTGTCTCTGTCTCTGTCTCTGTCTCTGACTCTGTCTCTGTCTCTGTCCTGTCTCTGTCCTGTCTCTGTCTCTGTCCTGTCCTGTCTCTGTCCTGCCTCTGTCCTGTCTCTGTCTCTGTCCTGTCTCTGTCCTGTCCTGTCCCGTCCCGTCCCGTCCTGTCCTGTCTCTGTCCTGTCTCTGTCTCTGTCCTGTCTCTGTCTCTGTCCTGTCTCTGTCTCTGTCCTGTCTCTGTCCTGTCTCTGTCCTGTCCTGTCTCTGTCCTGTCTCTGTCTCTGTCTCTGTCTCTGTCCTGTCTCTGTCCTGTCTCTGTCCTGTCTCTGTCTCTGTCCTGTCTCTGTCCTGTCTCTGTCCTGTCCTGTCTCTGTCCTGTCTCTGTCTCTGTCCTGTCTCTGTCCTGTCTATGTCTCTGTCTCTGTCCTGTCCTGTCCTGTCTCTGTCTCTGTCTCTGTCCTGTCCTGTCTCTGTCCTGTCTCTGTCCTGTCCTGTCCTGTCTCTGTCCTCTCCTGTCCTGTCTCTGTCCTGTCCTGTCCATGCCGCCACCATGGACGGCACTCGGGAGCCACAGTGCCAACAGGATGCACGAACACAAGGCTGCGACGAAGACCCCCCCCCCCCCATATGCGCCCCCGTGGACTGGGGCGCATATGGGGAGGGGTAACGTGTTCGGAACTGCCTGGCTTTGTTTTCTCTACATACACAAACAACATCCAACTGTCACCACTTCATCCTTCAACTTATACCACCACTGTGTGTGTGTGTGTGTGTGTGTGTGTGTGTGTGTGTGTGTGTGTGTGTGTGTGTGTGCACGCTCAGGGCCCGCCATTTCTGTCCTATAAGGAACAGGTCCCAGAGGATGTAACCTCCACTCCGTGAGCATGCTGAGTGATTTGTTTGTGTGTGTGTGTGCGCGCGTGCGTGTGTGTGTGTGTGTGTGTGTGTGCGCGTGTGTGCATGTGCGTGCGCAACTTTCCAAAGAGGAGTGTTAAACATTGGATAATAGAGTCTGCTGTCCCTCCTCTGAAATAATAGTAATAATAATAATAATAATAATAATAATAATAATAATAATAATAATAATAATATTGAATTCATAATTTTTCAGATTTTTAGCTTCAGCTTTTAGTTTTTGTCTGCAGTTATTTCCACAAAAAAAAACGCCTAAGCACGACCAAACATATAGAAGGAGCACAAAGCTCCTTAGAGAACCTCACAGTGCATTACAATACAGAGCTCTAAAGAGCCTCAGAGAACCTCACAGTGCATTACAATACAGAGCTCTAAAGAGCCTTAGAGAACCTCACAGTGCATTACAATACAGAGCTCTAAAGAGCCTTAGAGAACCTCACAGTGCATTACAATACAGAGCTCTAAAGGGCCTTCAGAGAACCTCACAGTGCATTACAATACAGAGCTCTAAAGAGCCTCAGAGAACCTCACAGTGCATTACAATACAGAGCTCTAAAGAGCCTTAGAGAACCTCACAGTGCATTACAATACAGAGCTCTAAAGAGCCTTAGAGAACCTCACAGTGCATTACAATACAGAGCTCTAAAGGGCCTCAGAGAACCTCACAGTGCATTACAATACAGAGCTCTAAAGGGCCTTAGAGAACCTCACAGTGCATTACAATACAGAGCTCTAAAGGGCCTTAGAGAACCTCACAGTGCATTACAATACAGAGCTCTAAAGAGCCTTCAGAGAACCTCACAGTGCATTACAATACAGAGCTCTAAAGAGCCTCAGAGAACCTCACAGTGCATTACAATACAGAGCTCTAAAGGGCCTTAGAGAACCTCACAGTGCATTACAATACAGAGCTCTAAAGGGCCTTAGAGAACCTCACAGTGCATTACAATACAGAGCTCTAAAGAGCCTCCAGAGAACCTCACAGTGCATTACAATACAGAGCTCTAAAGGGCCTTCAGAGAACCTCACAGTGCATTACAATACAGAGCTCTAAAGAGCCTTCAGAGAACCTCACAGTGCATTACAATACAGAGCTCTAAAGGGCCTTAGAGAACCTCACAGTGCATTACAATACAGAGCTCTAAAGAGCCTCAGAGAACCTCACAGTGCATTACAATACAGAGCTCTAAAGAGCCTCAGAGAACCTCACAGTGCATTACAATACAGAGCTCTAAAGGGCCTTCAGAGAACCTCACAGTGCATTACAATACAGAGCTCTAAAGAGCCTCAGAGAACCTCACAGTGCATTACAATACAGAGCTCTAAAGGGCCTCAGAGAACCTCACAGTGCATTACAATACAGAGCTCTAAAGAGCCTCCAGAGAACCTCACAGTGCATTACAATACAGAGCTCTAAAGGGCCTTAGAGAACCTCACAGTGCATTACAATACAGAGCTCTAAAGAGCCTTCAGAGAACCTCACAGTGCATTACAATACAGAGCTCTAAAGAGCCTTCAGAGAACCTCACAGTGCATTACAATACAGAGCTCTAAAGAGCCTTAGAGAACCTCACAGTGCATTACAATACAGAGCTCTAAAGAGCCTTAGAGAACCTCACAGTGCATTACAATACAGAGCTCTAAAGGGCCTCAGAGAACCTCACAGTGCATTACAATACAGAGCTCTAAAGAGCCTTCAGAGAACCTCACAGTGCATTACAATACAGAGCTCTAAAGAGCCTTAGAGAACCTCACAGTGCATTACAATACAGAGCTCTAAAGAGCCTTCAGAGAACCTCACAGTGCATTACAATACAGAGCTCTAAAGGGCCTCAGAGAACCTCACAGTGCATTACAATACAGAGCTCTAAAGGGCCTTAGAGAACCTCACAGTGCATTACAATACAGAGCTCTAAAGAGCCTTAGAGAACCTCACAGTGCATTACAATACAGAGCTCTAAAGAGCCTTCAGAGAACCTCACAGTGCATTACAATACAGAGCTCTAAAGGGCCTTCAGAGAACCTCACAGTGCATTACAATACAGAGCTCTAAAGAGCCTTAGAGAACCTCACAGTGCATTACAATACAGAGCTCTAAAGAGCCTTAGAGAACCTCACAGTGCATTACAATACAGAGCTCTAAAGGGCCTTCAGATAACCTCACAGTGCATTACAATACAGAGCTCTAAAGAGCCTTAGAGAACCTCACAGTGCATTACAATACAGAGCTCTAAAGAGCCTTCAGAGAACCTCACAGTGCATTACAATACAGAGCTCTAAAGAGCCTCAGAGAACCTCACAGTGCATTACAATACAGAGCTCTAAAGAGCCTTAGAGAACCTCACAGTGCATTACAATACAGAGCTCTAAAGAGCCTTAGAGAACCTCACAGTGCATTACAATACAGAGCTCTAAAGAGCCTTAGAGAACCTCACAGTGCATTACAATACAGAGCTCTAAAGAGCCTTCAGAGAACCTCACAGTGCATTACAATACAGAGCTCTAAAGAGCCTTAGAGAACCTCACAGTGCATTACAATACAGAGCTCTAAAGAGCCTTAGAGAACCTCACAGTGCATTACAATACAGAGCTCTAAAGGGCCTCCAGAGAACCTCACAGTGCATTACAATACAGAGCTCTAAAGAGCCTTAGAGAACCTCACAGTGCATTACAATACAGAGCTCTAAAGGGCCTCCAGAGAACCTCACAGTGCATTACAATACAGAGCTCTAAAGAGCCTTAGAGAACCTCACAGTGCATTACAATACAGAGCTCTAAAGGGCCTCCAGAGAACCTCACAGTGCATTACAATACAGAGCTCCAAAGGGCCTCCAGAGAACCTCACAGTGCATTACAATACAGAGCTCTAAAGAGCCTTCAGAGAACCTCACAGTGCATTACAATACAGAGCTCTAAAGGGCCTTAGAGAACCTCACAGTGCATTAAAATACAGAGCTCTAAAGAGCCTTAGAGAACCTCACAGTGCATTACAATACAGAGCTCTAAAGAGCCTTAGAGAACCTCACAGTGCATTACAATACAGAGCTCTAAAGAGCCTCCAGAGAACCTCACAGTGCATTACAATACAGAGCTCTAAAGGGCCTTAGAGAACCTCACAGTGCATTACAATACAGAGCTCTAAAGGTCATTCAGAGAACCTCACAGTGCATTACAATACAGAGCTCTAAAGAGCCTCAGAGAACCTCACAGTGCATTAAAATACAGAGCTCTAAAGAGCCTTAGAGAACCTCACAGTGCATTACAATACAGAGCTCTAAAGGGCCTTAGAGAACCTCACAGTGCATTACAATACAGAGCTCTAAAGGTCCTTCAGAGAACCTCACAGTGCATTACAATACAGAGCTCTAAAGAGCCTTCAGAGAACCTCACAGTGCATTACAATACAGAGCTCTAAAGGGCCTTAGAGAACCTCACAGTGCATTAAAATACAGAGCTCTAAAGAGCCTTAGAGAACCTCACAGTGCATTACAATACAGAGCTCTAAAGGGCCTTCAGAGAACCTCACAGTGCATTACAATACAGAGCTCTAAAGAGCCTCCAGAGAACCTCACAGTGCATTACAATACAGAGCTCTAAAGAGCCTTAGAGAACCTCACAGTGCATTACAATACAGAGCTCTAAAGAGCCTTAGAGAACCTCACAGTGCATTACAATACAGAGCTCTAAAGAGCCTTAGAGAACCTCACAGTGGCATTACAATACAGAGCTCTAAAGAGCCTTCGAGAACCTCACAGTGCATTAACAATACAGAGCTCTAAAGGGCTTCAGAGAACCTCACAGTGCATTACAATACAGAGCTCTACTAAGGGCCTTAGAGAACCTCACAGTGCATTACAATACAGAGCTCTAAAGCCTTAGAGAACCTCACAGTGCATTACAATACAGAGCTCTAAAGAGCCTTAGAGAACCTCACAGTGCATTACAATACAGAGCTCTAAAGAGCCTCAGAGAACCTCACAGTGCATTACAATACAGAGCTCTAAAGAGCCTCAGAGAACCCACAGTGCATTACAATACAGAGCTCTAAAGAGCCTTCAGAGAACCTCACAGTGCATTACAATACAGAGCTCTAAAGGGCCTTCAGAGAACCTCACAGTGCATTACAATACAGAGCTCTAAAGGGCCTTAGAGAACCTCACAGTGCATTACAATACAGAGCTCTAAAGGGCCTTAGAGAACCTCACAGTGCATTACAATACAGAGCTCTAAAGAGCCTCAGAGAACCTCACAGTGCATTACAATACAGAGCTCTAAAGGGCCTTCAGAGAACCTCACAGTGCATTACAATACAGAGCTCTAAAGGGCCTTAGAGAACCTCACAGTGCATTACAATACAGAGCTCTAAAGGGCCTTAGAGAACCTCACAGTGCATTACAATACAGAGCTCTAAAGGGCCTTCAGAGAACCTCAGTGCATTACAATACAGAGCTCTAAAGAGCCTCCAGAGAACCTCACAGTGCATTACAATACAGAGCTCTAAAGAGCCTCCAGAGAACCTCACAGTGCATTACAATACAGAGCTCTAAAGAGCCTCAGAGAACCTCACAGTGCATTACAATACAGAGCTCTAAAGAGCCTTCAGAGAACCTCACAGTGCATTACAATACAGAGCTCTAAAGGGCCTTAGAGAACCTCACAGTGCATTACAATACAGAGCTCTAAAGGGCCTTCAGAGAACCTCAGTGCATTACAATACAGAGCTCTAAAGAGCCTCCAGAGAACCTCACAGTGCATTACAATACAGAGCTCTAAAGAGCCTCAGAGAACCTCACAGTGCATTACAATACAGAGCTCTAAAGAGCCTTCAGAGAACCTCACAGTGCATTACAATACAGAGCTCTAAAGAGCCTTCAGAGAACCTCACAGTGCATTACAATACAGAGCTCTAAAGGGCCTTAGAGAACCTCACAGTGCATTACAATACAGAGCTCTAAAGGGCCTTCAGAGAACCTCACAGTGCATTACAATACAGAGCTCTAAAGGCCTTCAGAGAACCTCACAGTGCATTACAATACAGAGCTCTAAAGAGCCTCAGAGAACCTCACAGTGCATTACAATACAGAGCTCTAAAGGGCCTTCAGAGAACCTCACAGTGCATTACAATACAGAGCTCTAAAGAGCCTCAGAGAACCTCACAGTGCATTACAATACAGAGCTCTAAAGGCCTTAGAGAACCTCACAGTGCATTACAATACAGAGCTCTAAAGGGCCTTAGAGAACCTCACAGTGCATTACAATACAGAGCTCTAAAGAGCCTTAGAGAACCTCACAGTGCATTACAATACAGAGCTCTAAAGAGCCTCAGAGAACCTCACAGTGCATTACAATACAGAGCTCTAAAGGGCCTTAGAGAACCTCACAGTGCATTACAATACAGAGCTCTAAAGGGCCTTAGAGAACCTCACAGTGCATTACAATACAGAGCTCTAAAGGGCCTTAGAGAACCTCACAGTGCATTACAATACAGAGCTCTAAAGAGCCTTAGAGAACCTCACAGTGCATTACAATACAGAGCTCTAAAGGGCCTTCAGAGAACCTCAGTGCATTACAATACAGAGCTCTAAAGAGCCTTCAGAGAACCTCACAGTGCATTACAATACAGAGCTCTAAAGAGCCTCAGAGAACCTCACAGTGCATTACAATACAGAGCTCTAAAGGCCTCAGAGAACCTCACAGTGCATTACAATACAGAGCTCTAAAGGGCCTTAGAGAACCTCACAGTGCATTACAATACAGAGCTCTAAAGGGCCTCAGAGAACCTCACAGTGCATTACAATACAGAGCTCTAAAGAGCCTCAGAGAACCTCACAGTGCATTACAATACAGAGCTCTAAAGGAGCCTCAGAGAACCTCACAGTGCATTACAATACAGAGCTCTAAAGGGCCTTAGAGAACCTCACAGTGCATTACAATACAGAGCTCTAAAGGGCCTTCAGAGAACCTCACAGTGCATTACAATACAGAGCTCTAAAGGGCCTTAGAGAACCTCACAGTGCATTACAATACAGAGCTCTAAAGGGCCTTCAGAGAACCTCACAGTGCATTACAATACAGAGCTCTAAAGGGCCTTAGAGAACCTCACAGTGCATTACAATACAGAGCTCTAAAGGGCCTTAGAGAACCTCACAGTGCATTACAATACAGAGCTCTAAAGGGCCTTAGAGAACCTCACAGTGCATTACAATACAGAGCTCTAAAGGGCCTTAGAGAACCTCACAGTGCATTACAATACAGAGCTCTAAAGGGCCTTCAGAGAACCTCACAGTGCATTACAATACAGAGCTCTAAAGAGCCTCAGAGAACCTCACAGTGCATTACAATACAGAGCTCTAAAGAGCCTCAGAGAACCTCACAGTGCATTACAATACAGAGCTCTAAAGAGCCTCAGAGAACCTCACAGTGCATTACAATACAGAGCTCTAAAGAGCCTTAGAGAACCTCACAGTGCATTACAATACAGAGCTCTAAAGGGCCTTAGAGAACCTCACAGTGCATTACAATACAGAGCTCTAAAGAGCCTTCAGAGAACCTCACAGTGCATTACAATACAGAGCTCTAAAGGGCCTTCAGAGAACCTCACAGTGCATTACAATACAGAGCTCTAAAGAGCCTCAGAGAACCTCACAGTGCATTACAATACAGAGCTCTAAAGGGCCTTCAGAGAACCTCACAGTGCATTACAATACAGAGCTCTAAAGGGCCTTAGAGAACCTCACAGTGCATTACAATACAGAGCTCTAAAGGGCCTTAGAGAACCTCACAGTGCATTACAATACAGAGCTCTAAAGAGCCTTCAGAGAACCTCACAGTGCATTACAATACAGAGCTCTAAAGGGCCTTCAGAGAACCTCACAGTGCATTACAATACAGAGCTCTAAAGAGCCTTCAGAGAACCTCACAGTGCATTACAATACAGAGCTCTAAAGGGCCTTAGAGAACCTCACAGTGCATTACAATACAGAGCTCTAAAGGGCCTTCAGAGAACCTCACAGTGCATTACAATACAGAGCTCTAAAGGGCCTTCAGAGAACCTCACAGTGCATTACAATACAGAGCTCTAAAGAGCCTCAGAGAACCTCACAGTGCATTACAATACAGAGCTCTAAAGGGCCTTCAGAGAACCTCACAGTGCATTACAATACAGAGCTCTAAAGAGCCTTAGAGAACCTCACAGTGCATTACAATACAGAGCTCTAAAGGGCCTTAGAGAACCTCACAGTGCATTACAATACAGAGCTCTAAAGGGCCTTCAGAGAACCTCACAGTGCATTACAATACAGAGCTCTAAAGAGCCTCAGAGAACCTCACAGTGCATTACAATACAGAGCTCTAAAGGGCCTCAGAGAACCTCACAGTGCATTACAATACAGAGCTCTAAAGGGCCTTCAGAGAACCTCACAGTGCATTACAATACAGAGCTCTAAGAGCCTTAGAGAACCTCACAGTGCATTACAATACAGAGCTCTAAAGGGCCTCAGAGAACCTCACAGTGCATTACAATACAGAGCTCTAAAGAGCCTCAGAGAACCTCACAGTGCATTACAATACAGAGCTCTAAAGGGCCTTCAGAGAACCTCACAGTGCATTACAATACAGAGCTCTAAAGAGCCTCAGAGAACCTCACAGTGCATTACAATACAGAGCTCTAAAGGGCCTTCAGAGAACCTCACAGTGCATTACAATACAGAGCTCTAAAGGGCCTTCAGAGAACCTCACAGTGCATTACAATACAGAGCTCTAAAGGGCCTTAGAGAACCTCACAGTGCATTACAATACAGAGCTCTAAAGAGCCTTAGAGAACCTCACAGTGCATTACAATACAGAGCTCTAAAGGGCCTCAGAGAACCTCACAGTGCATTACAATACAGAGCTCTAAAGAGCCTCAGAGAACCTCACAGTGCATTACAATACAGAGCTCTAAAGGCCTTAGAGAACCTCACAGTGCATTACAATACAGAGCTCTAAAGGGCCTTAGAGAACCTCACAGTGCATTACAATACAGAGCTCTAAAGAGCCTCAGAGAACCTCACAGTGCATTACAATACAGAGCTCTAAAGAGCCTTCAGAGAACCTCACAGTGCATTACAATACAGAGCTCTAAAGGGCCTTCAGAGAACCTCACAGTGCATTACAATACAGAGCTCTAAAGAGCCTCAGAGAACCTCACAGTGCATTACAATACAGAGCTCTAAAGGCCTTAGAGAACCTCACAGTGCATTACAATACAGAGCTCTAAAGGGCCTTAGAGAACCTCACAGTGCATTACAATACAGAGCTCTAAAGAGCCTAGAGAACCTCACAGTGCATTACAATACAGAGCTCTAAAGGGCCTTCAGAGAACCTCACAGTGCATTACAATACAGAGCTCTAAAGAGCCTTCAGAGAACCTCACAGTGCATTACAATACAGAGCTCTAAAGGGCCTTAGAGAACCTCACAGTGCATTACAATACAGAGCTCTAAAGAGCCTTCAGAGAACCTCACAGTGCATTACAATACAGAGCTCTAAAGAGCCTCAGAGAACCTCACAGTGCATTACAATACAGAGCTCTAAAGAGCCTTCAGAGAACCTCACAGTGCATTACAATACAGAGCTCTAAAGGGCCTTCAGAGAACCTCACAGTGCATTACAATACAGAGCTCTAAAGAGCCTTCAGAGAACCTCACAGTGCATTACAATACAGAGCTCTAAAGGGCCTTAGAGAACCTCACAGTGCATTACAATACAGAGCTCTAAAGAGCCTCAGAGAACCTCACAGTGCATTACAATACAGAGCTCTAAAGAGCCTCAGAGAACCTCACAGTGCATTACAATACAGAGCTCTAAAGGGCCTTAGAGAACCTCACAGTGCATTACAATACAGAGCTCTAAAGGGCCTTCAGAGAACCTCACAGTGCATTACAATACAGAGCTCTAAAGGGCCTTCAGAGAACCTCACAGTGCATTACAATACAGAGCTCTAAAGAGCCTCAGAGAACCTCACAGTGCATTACAATACAGAGCTCTAAAGAGCCTTAGAGAACCTCACAGTGCATTACAATACAGAGCTCTAAAGGGCCTTCAGAGAACCTCACAGTGCATTACAATACAGAGCTCTAAAGAGCCTTCAGAGAACCTCACAGTGCATTACAATACAGAGCTCTAAAGAGCCTTCAGAGAACCTCACAGTGCATTACAATACAGAGCTCTAAAGGGCCTTAGAGAACCTCACAGTGCATTACAATACAGAGCTCTAAAGAGCCTCAGAGAACCTCACAGTGCATTACAATACAGAGCTCTAAAGAGCCTTAGAGAACCTCACAGTGCATTACAATACAGAGCTCTAAAGGGCCTTAGAGAACCTCACAGTGCATTACAATACAGAGCTCTAAAGAGCCTTCAGAGAACCTCACAGTGCATTACAATACAGAGCTCTAAAGAGCCTCAGAGAACCTCACAGTGCATTACAATACAGAGCTCTAAAGAGCCTTCAGAGAACCTCACAGTGCATTACAATACAGAGCTCTAAAGAGCCTCAGAGAACCTCACAGTGCATTACAATACAGAGCTCTAAAGAGCCTCAGAGAACCTCACAGTGCATTACAATACAGAGCTCTAAAGGGCCTTAGAGAACCTCACAGTGCATTACAATACAGAGCTCTAAAGGGCCTTAGAGAACCTCACAGTGCATTACAATACAGAGCTCTAAAGGGCCTCAGAGAACCTCACAGTGCATTACAATACAGAGCTCTAAAGAGCCTCAGAGAACCTCACAGTGCATTACAATACAGAGCTCTAAAGGGCCTTCAGAGAACCTCACAGTGCATTACAATACAGAGCTCTAAAGGGCCTTCAGAGAACCTCACAGTGCATTACAATACAGAGCTCTAAAGGGCCTTCAGAGAACCTCACAGTGCATTACAATACAGAGCTCTAAAGAGCCTTAGAGAACCTCACAGTGCATTACAATACAGAGCTCTAAAGGCCTCAGAGAACCTCACAGTGCATTACAATACAGAGCTCTAAAGAGCCTCAGAGAACCTCACAGTGCATTACAATACAGAGCTCTAAAGGGCCTTAGAGAACCTCACAGTGCATTACAATACAGAGCTCTAAAGGGCCTTCAGAGAACCTCACAGTGCATTACAATACAGAGCTCTAAAGGGCCTTCAGAGAACCTCACAGTGCATTACAATACAGAGCTCTAAAGAGCCTCAGAGAACCTCACAGTGCATTACAATACAGAGCTCTAAAGGGCCTTAGAGAACCTCACAGTGCATTACAATACAGAGCTCTAAAGGCCTTAGAGAACCTCACAGTGCATTACAATACAGAGCTCTAAAGAGCCTCAGAGAACCTCACAGTGCATTACAATACAGAGCTCTAAAGAGCCTTAGAGAACCTCACAGTGCATTACAATACAGAGCTCTAAAGAGCCTCAGAGAACCTCACAGTGCATTACAATACAGAGCTCTAAAGAGCCTTAGAGAACCTCACAGTGCATTACAATACAGAGCTCTAAAGGCCTTAGAGAACCTCACAGTGCATTACAATACAGAGCTCTAAAGGCCTCAGAGAACCTCACAGTGCATTACAATACAGAGCTCTAAAGGCCTTCAGAGAACCTCACAGTGCATTACAATACAGAGCTCTAAAGGGCCTCAGAGAACCTCACAGTGCATTACAATACAGAGCTCTAAAGAGCCTCAGAGAACCTCACAGTGCATTACAATACAGAGCTCTAAAGAGCCTCAGAGAACCTCACAGTGCATTACAATACAGAGCTCTAAAGGGCCTTCAGAGAACCTCACAGTGCATTACAATACAGAGCTCTAAAGGGCCTTCAGAGAACCTCACAGTGCATTACAATACAGAGCTCTAAAGGGCCTTCAGAGAACCTCACAGTGCATTACAATACAGAGCTCTAAAGAGCCTCAGAGAACCTCACAGTGCATTACAATACAGAGCTCTAAAGAGCCTCAGAGAACCTCACAGTGCATTACAATACAGAGCTCTAAAGAGCCTTAGAGAACCTCACAGTGCATTACAATACAGAGCTCTAAAGAGCCTCAGAGAACCTCACAGTGCATTACAATACAGAGCTCTAAAGAGCCTTCAGAGAACCTCACAGTGCATTACAATACAGAGCTCTAAAGGGCCTTAGAGAACCTCACAGTGCATTACAATACAGAGCTCTAAAGAGCCTCAGAGAACCTCACAGTGCATTACAATACAGAGCTCTAAAGAGCCTCAGAGAACCTCACAGTGCATTACAATACAGAGCTCTAAAGAGCCTTAGAGAACCTCACAGTGCATTACAATACAGAGCTCTAAAGAGCCTCAGAGAACCTCACAGTGCATTACAATACAGAGCTCTAAAGGGCCTTAGAGAACCTCACAGTGCATTACAATACAGAGCTCTAAAGGGCCTCAGAGAACCTCACAGTGCATTACAATACAGAGCTCTAAAGGCCTTCAGAGAACCTCACAGTGCATTACAATACAGAGCTCTAAAGGGCCTTCAGAGAACCTCACAGTGCATTACAATACAGAGCTCTAAAGAGCCTTCAGAGAACCTCACAGTGCATTACAATACAGAGCTCTAAAGAGCCTCAGAGAACCTCACAGTGCATTACAATACAGAGCTCTAAAGAGCCTTCAGAGAACCTCACAGTGCATTACAATACAGAGCTCTAAAGAGCCTCAGAGAACCTCACAGTGCATTACAATACAGAGCTCTAAAGGGCCTTAGAGAACCTCACAGTGCATTACAATACAGAGCTCTAAAGGCCTTCAGAGAACCTCACAGTGCATTACAATACAGAGCTCTAAAGGGCCTTCAGAGAACCTCACAGTGCATTACAATACAGAGCTCTAAAGGAGCCTTAGAGAACCTCACAGTGCATTACAATACAGAGCTCTAAAGAGCCTCAGAGAACCTCACAGTGCATTACAATACAGAGCTCTAAAGGAGCCTCAGAGAACCTCACAGTGCATTACAATACAGAGCTCTAAAGAGCCTTCAGAGAACCTCACAGTGCATTACAATACAGAGCTCTAAAGAGCCTCAGAGAACCTCACAGTGCATTACAATACAGAGCTCTAAAGAGCCTCAGAGAACCTCACAGTGCATTACAATACAGAGCTCTAAAGAGCCTCAGAGAACCTCACAGTGCATTACAATACAGAGCTCTAAAGGGCCTCAGAGAACCTCACAGTGCATTACAATACAGAGCTCTAAAGGGCCTTCAGAGAACCTCACAGTGCATTACAATACAGAGCTCTAAAGAGCCTCAGAGAACCTCACAGTGCATTACAATACAGAGCTCTAAAGAGCCTCAGAGAACCTCACAGTGCATTACAATACAGAGCTCTAAAGAGCCTCAGAGAACCTCACAGTGCATTACAATACAGAGCTCTAAAGGCCTTCAGAGAACCTCACAGTGCATTACAATACAGAGCTCTAAAGAGCCTTCAGAGAACCTCACAGTGCATTACAATACAGAGCTCTAAAGAGCCTTCAGAGAACCTCACAGTGCATTACAATACAGAGCTCTAAAGGGCCTTAGAGAACCTCACAGTGCATTACAATACAGAGCTCTAAAGGGCCTTAGAGAACCTCACAGTGCATTACAATACAGAGCTCTAAAGGGCCTTCAGAGAACCTCAGTGCATTACAATACAGAGCTCTAAAGAGCCTCAGAGAACCTCACAGTGCATTACAATACAGAGCTCTAAAGAGCCTTAGAGAACCTCACAGTGCATTACAATACAGAGCTCTAAAGGGCCTTAGAGAACCTCACAGTGCATTACAATACAGAGCTCTAAAGAGCCTTAGAGAACCTCACAGTGCATTACAATACAGAGCTCTAAAGAGCCTCAGAGAACCTCACAGTGCATTACAATACAGAGCTCTAAAGGGCCTTAGAGAACCTCACAGTGCATTACAATACAGAGCTCTAAAGGGCCTTCAGAGAACCTCACAGTGCATTACAATACAGAGCTCTAAAGGGCCTCAGAGAACCTCACAGTGCATTACAATACAGAGCTCTAAAGGGCCTTAGAGAACCTCACAGTGCATTACAATACAGAGCTCTAAAGAGCCTCCAGAGAACCTCACAGTGCATTACAATACAGAGCTCTAAAGAGCCTTAGAGAACCTCACAGTGCATTACAATACAGAGCTCTAAAGAGCCTCAGAGAACCTCACAGTGCATTACAATACAGAGCTCTAAAGAGCCTCAGAGAACCTCACAGTGCATTACAATACAGAGCTCTAAAGGGCCTTCAGAGAACCTCACAGTGCATTACAATACAGAGCTCTAAAGAGCATTCAGAGAACCTCACAGTGCATTACAATACAGAGCTCTAAAGAGCCTTCAGAGAACCTCACAGTGCATTACAATACAGAGCTCTAAAGGGCCTTAGAGAACCTCACAGTGCATTACAATACAGAGCTCTAAAGGGCCTTCAGAGAACCTCACAGTGCATTACAATACAGAGCTCTAAAGAGCCTTAGAGAACCTCACAGTGCATTACAATACAGAGCTCTAAAGAGCCTCAGAGAACCTCACAGTGCATTACAATACAGAGCTCTAAAGAGCCTCAGAGAACCTCACAGTGCATTACAATACAGAGCTCTAAAGGGCCTTAGAGAACCTCACAGTGCATTACAATACAGAGCTCTAAAGGGCCTTCAGATAACCTCACAGTGCATTACAATACAGAGCTCTAAAGAGCCTTAGAGAACCTCACAGTGCATTACAATACAGATCTCTAAAGAGCCTCAGAGAACCTCACAGTGCATTACAATACAGAGCTCTAAAGAGCCTCAGAGAACCTCACAGTGCATTACAATACAGAGCTCTAAAGGGCCTTAGAGAACCTCACAGTGCATTACAATACAGAGCTCTAAAGAGCCTCCAGAGAACCTCACAGTGCATTACAATACAGAGCTCTAAAGAGCCTCCAGAGAACCTCACAGTGCATTACAATACAGAGCTCTAAAGAGCCTCAGAGAACCTCACAGTGCATTACAATACAGAGCTCTAAAGAGCCTCAGGGAACCTCACAGTGCATTACAATACAGAGCTCTAAAGGGCCTTCAGAGAACCTCACAGTGCATTACAATACAGAGCTCTAAAGAGCCTTCAGAGAACCTCACAGTGCATTACAATACAGAGCTCTAAAGAGCCTTCAGAGAACCTCACAGTGCATTACAATACAGAGCTCTAAAGGGCCTTAGAGAACCTCACAGTGCATTACAATACAGAGCTCTAAAGGGCCTTCAGAGAACCTCACAGTGCATTACAATACAGAGCTCTAAAGAGCCTTAGAGAACCTCACAGTGCATTACAATACAGAGCTCTAAAGAGCCTCAGAGAACCTCACAGTGCATTACAATACAGAGCTCTAAAGAGCCTCAGAGAACCTCACAGTGCATTACAATACAGAGCTCTAAAGGGCCTTCAGAGAACCTCACAGTGCATTACAATACAGAGCTCTAAAGGGCCTTCCAGAGAACCTCACAGTGCATTACAATACAGAGCTCTAAAGAGCCTCTAGAGAACCTCACAGTGCATTACAATACAGAGCTCTAAAGAGCCTCCAGAGAACCTCACAGTGCATTACAATACAGAGCTCTAAAGAGCCTTCAGAGAACCTCACAGTGCATTACAATACAGAGCTCTAAAGGCCTCAGAGAACCTCACAGTGCATTACAATACAGAGCTCTAAAGAGCCTCAGAGAACCTCACAGTGCATTACAATACAGAGCTCTAAAGAGCCTTCAGAGAACCTCACAGTGCATTACAATACAGAGCTCTAAAGGGCCTCAGAGAACCTCACAGTGCATTACAATACAGAGCTCTAAAGAGCCTCAGAGAACCTCACAGTGCATTACAATACAGAGCTCTAAAGGGCCTTAGAGAACCTCACAGTGCATTACAATACAGAGCTCTAAAGAGCCTTAGAGAACCTCACAGTGCATTACAATACAGAGCTCTAAAGAGCCTCAGAGAACCTCACAGTGCATTACAATACAGAGCTCTAAAGGGCCTTCAGAGAACCTCAGTGCATTACAATACAGAGCTCTAAAGAGCCTTAGAGAACCTCACAGTGCATTACAATA